>NC_087496.1:3925535-4227500 GCF_036417665.1 Passer domesticus | reverse complement strand
TTGGAACATATTCCATATTCCCTGCTTCTTAATGAGCCTCCCAGCAGCAGCACAGGGATTTAACTTGGGAGAGAGCAGGGAGGCAGGTTTCACACACAGGATCTGGAGCACATGGATAAACTAGATTTATCAGCTCCAAGACAGGTCCCAGCAGTCCTGCAGGGCAGCAGGCAGGGTTCAGCAGGATGGAATTTTCAGAATGGAATTTCCAGGATGGAATTTTCAGGACAGCAGTCACGTCTCAGAATGGAATTTCCAGGATGGAATTTCCAGGATGGAATTTCCAGGATGGAATTTTCAGGATGGCAGGCAGATCTCAGGATGGAATTTTCAGGATGGCAGGCAGGTCTCAGGATGGAATTTTCAGGATAACAGGCAGGTCTTAGGACAGAATTTTCAGGATGACAGGTGGGGTTCAGTATGGAATTTCCATTATGGAATTTCCATTATGGAATTTCCATTATGGAATTTCCAGGATGGAATTTCCATTATGGAATTTCCAGGATGGAATTTCCAGGATGGAATTTTCAGGATAACAGGCAGGTCTTAGGATGGAATCTGAGCTCCTGGAGACTCCACTCAGGCCAGGAAGGCCTTTCCCCACGTCCTACATGGAGCTGTGTGCATGTGTAACAGGAGAAAATTAACAATCTAATCCCAACCCAATTAAATTCCTGAAGCCTGGAGGATCAGCAAGGCTGGACAGGAAGTAGGAGAACACATTAAAAAAGCAAATAAACTGCAGAGAAGTCAAGTGGCCTCTGCTGTAACACCATGGACATTCCCAGCTGAACAACTCATTGGAGGCACTGAATTTCCTGGTACCAACCCAGAGCCATTCCAGGAGTGCTGGACAGCCTGACAAACACATTCCACTGGGAATTCCACAGAGGTTTCGTGGCTCTTTCAGCAGGATTTGTCTGCTTTGATTACAGATTACAGGAACTGCACCTCTCCTCCAGCATCAGCCCTGAGCACCCACGTAAGGACACAGCAAGAAGTGAAATCAGAGCAAACACCCCCTCAGATAAATATTTCATCTCTGCCCATGACTAATTAACAGCAATGACTTTTGTTAACAGGGAAGCAGAAGTTACTTAAACCTGGAATTATTCTCAAATCAAAACCACATATTTGCTTTGAGATAGAGAGCAAACAACACTCCAGCAAGCTGTTTGCCATGCAGAAATGTGATTAACAGATCAGAATATTGCATCAGGCCAGGTTTTTCAGTGATTGCAAGATTTAATGCGTAACAAATTGTTCCACTTGCCTTCCTTATCCACACTCACTGTACACATTCCACAGGTACCTCTCCCTCCAGTTGTGATAATTGAAATTTCCTTGGGGCATAGATGTGTAAAAAGGAAAAAAAATCAGCACAAATAGTAGCTCTCATTGAAAAGTCAAATAAGAGAGGCTACAACAGTGTCAGCTGCACTCCTTTCTCTCCTCACAGCTGCACACAGCATTATTTGCTGACAGGTAATGGACACAATTTAAATCACTCTTCCCCTCGCCTCTTCAGATACAATCAGTTATCATTTCTGGAAGTAATGAATCTGCCAGGATGGAAAATCCCAGATGATCTTGATAGAATCAACTTCTTGACTTTCATTTAACCTGCTCTCATCCTTCAAGGAGGCAGAACTTTTGCAAACTTCCATCAGAATAAACGCACGCCAATATAAAGACAGGGAGCCTCGGCACACTGGAGCAGTGACAAGCTGTACCCTGGGCATCCTTCCACGGCCCCAAGGGAGGCACTTCAGTGGCTCAGAGAACCTGCTGGCCTTTGGCATTCACTCAAATCACAAGGAAATTTCCACAAGAAGGTTTTACACAGGTATTTTGCCTCCTTGGGAGGAAATTTTATTTTCCTGGCCTCCTTCAGGAATTTTCGGTAGCATTTATGTATCCAAACCTTCCAAGCATTCCTTTCACTGAGCAGTGTCTTAGAGCAACAGGGACAGCAGTCTCCAGTCAGGCATTAAAGGTTGAAAAGCTACAGAAATGGTTCATTTTTCATCAAAAAAAGGGATAGTTTGCAGAGACCAGAACGGGCACCTTAATCACTGAATCAGTTTTTGACCCAATCCTTAAATATTTCATCTTACGGACCCCTGTTACAGTGTGAGCTTTCTTAGCCAATCATGTTATGACACACAAACCTACAGTCCTGCATTCCAATCTCCTCGTTTAACTTTGTAACTGCTTTTATTTTTTCTATATCTTAAACTCTAAAAGTCTAAACTTTACTTAGCTTAATGTGTCTCTGCTTTAAATTATAAATCCACATTCTCATTTCTAGCACCTAAGTTTGGAAGCCTTTTCCAAAGTCTCAGATCAAATCCTGTGTTTAAGCTTTGGCTTACAGGCCCAAACTGATGCCTTGGGAAGGCTGAGCTAGAACAGAGACTGGACAGAGCTACAGAATAATATAGGGATTTATTAGGATCTCCTCCATGGATGTACCCTGGGCAGCACCAGAGCCCAGCCAGGGCTGCACCCAGGATGAACCCAAATGGTCCCAAAATGAACCCAAGATGAACCCAAATGGCCCCAAAATGCACGAGCGCTGCCGGGGTCTCTCCCTGGGCTCAGCTCTGCTCCATGTGCACATTGCAGTTCAGTGTCCAGTCCCAGCTGCAGCCCCTGCAGTCCCATCCTGCTTGTTTTTCTCTCTCCAGCCCACGGGGTTTGTGCTCCTGGGCTGAGATTTGGATCATTTGTCCTTGGTGCCCAGCTGGAGCAGGAATTGTTTTGTCTCCCTGCTCTGTGCAGAGCTCCCCATCCCCTGATGTGAACCCAGACCCACACACTGAAGCAGCACAGAATCTGAAAATAGAAAAGTCAAAACCTGAGGCACCATTAGTTCTGAGAATTCCTCACATTTTGGATTCCAACAAAGCAGCCCAGGAGGGGCTGTCCAGAGCCAGGACACCACCCAAAGTCACCCAGCCACCACAGCCCGTGCCATTTATGACCAGCTCTGCTCCTGGAAGGGCCCAGCAGCTTGTCAGACAGCGAGATCATTATCTCCAAAGATGCCAAGCAATCCCAATGAATCAATAGCCTTTGTGACAGAGCCCTGCATGCTGAATTAAGCAGAGCTGACAAGTGGGTTGTAAGCACACCGTGTTTAACGATCAGATGAGATTTGGCTCCTAACAAGATTACTCCCTCTTTAGCAGGTGTCTGTGTGCTGCCAGAAGATAATCCTGCATAATCAACCATCACACACACATGTAAAGTCAAGAAGCAACGGCTCATTAATGAAAATTCTATAGACACAGCCAAGCAGCTGCAGCAAATGTGTTTGACCTCCCAAATTTAATCTGAACCTTCAGCAGTGCCTGGCCTCCAGCACCTTCTGCATCGTAGGACCCCTTTGCCTGTGTGCTCCAGAGCCTGGAGGCAAAACCCAGCATTTAAAGGATCATTCAGAAATCCAAATTAATGGTTTTCAACCCCCCTAGACACACAATGGCACAAAACTCATTTTTCCAAGACCTTGTGTGGACCAAAATTCAGCGTTTGCCTGAGCTTCTGTGCCTCACACAAACAATTCACCTGGCAGCCATCCCAAACCTTGCAGGAGAAACACACCCTTGATAATGCACCTCAAATACATCACCCAGTGCTGACAACTCTCTCACTGATCCACTGGAACATGACTCCAGTGCTCTCAACACTGGAGAGCACTGGAATCATGTTTGACATGGCAGAGAAGGAAGAGCAAACCCACTAAAGCACTCTTTGTGCAGAACCATGTCCTCTGACCACTATTCCAGGCAATGCTCACCTCACTTCCAGTATTTCCCACTAATTACCACAATTTCAAAGCTTACCAGAGATTCCCAACTCAACAAAATAGGTGAGCACAGAATGGAGTTGGCCTGGGGGGTGGGGGAAATGCAGCAGGACAGTTGGAACATTTTCTCATTTTCTCCTCTGTTCTCTCACTGCTGCTGACTCAAGTCTAATTTAGTGTCAGCATTGCCTTCTCACTCATCTTTCCCCTTTTTCTAAGTGTGTTTAATCTGCTGTAAAATTGTTTTCATGGCTGTGGTGAATGTTATTGTAACTGTTTTACAATGTGCATTATCTGCGCTGTGTAAAGGATTTGCCTTCTGTATGCAAATCAATTCCTCGCTGCTGCCATTCCAGGTCTGTGCCCTCACAGGCAACATCTCACATCCCCAAAGGGCACAAATGCTTCATTTCTTACAGAATTTGTTAAAAAAACTCCACTTGGAGTGCAGTTCTACAGAGCCAGACCCTGTTTTTAGGACTGAGCCACAGCTTGGCCAGTTTAATCAGCCCAGGTTGGATTGCTCTGACCCACAACTGCAGCTGTAAGAGCTGAGCCCTAGGAAAGCCAGGCTGGAACAGGGATGCTCATCAATCACTGCTCTGACAGGGCAAAAAAGAATAAAACTGCACAAAATCTGCCTGTTCTGTGCAGAGAAAGTCATCTTGGCGTGGGACAACCTGGTTATGTGCAACATCAGGACAGGGAATTCTTAACCCTCCCTAGGCTGAGGCACATTAACCAGATTTAAATGAGTCAAGATCAGTCAGTACTTTTAATATTGACTAAGAAAATCAAGGCAAGAAGGTCAGACACAATTTTCCTAAGATCCCTGAACAATAATATCAATAAATCAGGCTGGCAGCCACTCCTGG
The DNA here is from genome assembly GCF_036417665.1 of Passer domesticus. Lineage (NCBI taxonomy): Eukaryota > Metazoa > Chordata > Aves > Passeriformes > Passeridae > Passer > Passer domesticus. Next base: position 4,222,811 of record NC_087496.1, on the reverse strand, counting down.
ATCTCCTGCATCAAAGCTGGTTCCACTTGTCTCAAATTTTGCTGGATTGTTTAAAGCAAGACAACCAGTCAGAAGATAAGTTCAGATTTCTCATAATTCTGTGTAGACAGCCAGCTGCAAAAACAAGGGAAAAAAACTTTAGAGTTGCCCTTTTTGATCAATATTTTTCAAACACTGAAAAATGTCTCTGAGTTTTCAAAAGCTGAAGCCTGGCTCAGAACTTGAAACTGGAAACAAGAAAATTCTCCAAAAAAATAAAGCAAGAGTGCACACATTCCAAAGGGATTCTCCTGGGTGGAGGGACAAGCAGCTCATCCCCAAGATCAGTTCTGAGGTGCCAGCTGGGCCTCCTGCCATCAATGGAGGTGCCATCAAGGACATCAATGGCCTGGTGCCATCAGCTGCCCTCTCCTGGGAAGGGTCTCAGCTTTGAAATCCTCATTTGCCCAGATCTACAATCCATAGTGTCAGGAAAATGAATCCACAAACATCAGATGTTGATGGCCAAAAAGGAGACAGAGGAGTCCTGGAACTTTATTCCAATAAAAGGAGAGGCCATGGGGCATTTCTCTGGGATGTCTCCAATTTTTGGAGGACACAGCCTCCTTTTTATCCCAATTTCCCAGCCACATTTCCCTCTCTCTTTCCCCATTGGCTGAGGCAGTTGAGAGGCTCAGACTTCCCAGAATGCCTGATACCACAGATTTCCCTCTAACATATAATCCTGCATCTTAATGTTTAATTCTTACGGAATTTATTGGTTTTCCCCACTGTTTCTTTTATCTTTCAATATCCAATTTCATTTATCAATAAGCCTACAGTTTGTTTGTACAAGCAAATATAATTTTTCCACTCATCAGTCAGTGGAATCCTTCCCATTGTTTCTTTTCTCTCTCCGTGCTAGTTTTATCTACCAGCTTGTTTATAAAGACAAATCCCTCATTCCTCTCAACGGCCAGCAGGAATTCCTCAAGGAGCAGCTGAGTGTGGAGAGACAGGAATTCTCACCCTGACACAACAAGTGTCACCTGCACAAGCATGACACCTTAAACAGTGATTTTTGGGAAAGCCTGGGATGTGGTTTCCCTGCACAAAGGAGCCTTTTCCTGTGGATATTCACAGTCAGCTCCCTCATGCAGCACAGAAACTCATTCACCAACCCAGCCTCAGCAGCCACCACACTTCCAACTCGCCAGTTTACCACAGCAAGTGGCCACAGCTGCTTGGAGCAGCCCTTTCCTCAGCCTGCCTGCCCAGGAGCACGTGAAGAACCAGGAAAACCCCTACAGAAAAGCAGGAGGAAAGCCTCCATCCCTTATCCTGCTCGCTTCATCTCCACCACCGCAGTTATCAGGATCTCAAGCAATGTTGCCATGGCAGCCAGAACGCCTCCAGCTCCGGGGCTGGGCCGGCACAAGGAGTCACTTGTCTCCACTTTGTTAGCTGGGTAATTGGTCCTGCTGAGCAGGGTCAGCTTGAAGAAAGATGACAGCAGGTAGAGTCTGTCTGCTCAGATACCAGGGCCACCTTATCCTTGGAGCAGATCTCTGGGATTTATTAAACACTTAAGGGGTTAGTGAGCTGTGAAAATCCGATTCCCCACCGCTGCAGTGTGCTGACGAGGAACTTCCTCCTGCGCTTCATCAAGTTTTCATTATCTTCCTGTGTTTTTGCAGGGAGGGAGGCTTCAGGGATTTGAGATGCTGCAATTTTCAGCCTGCATGAGCCTCTCAAATCAGTCACCCTCTCTGGCAGCAACCTTTTCAAGAAGAAGAGCAATCAGCTGCTCCTGAAGCTCTTCAGGCAGTGCACAGCACAGACCAAGTCTTGCCTCAAGTTCTTGGTTCTTCATTGTGCCCACAAGCAAACAAGCCAGGCCTGAAGTGTTTGTGGTGTTCCTGTTTCCAGGTCTGAAGTGTTTCTGATATTCCTGATTTCCAGGTCTGAAGTGTTTGTCGTGTTCCTGATTCCCAGGCCTGAAGTGTTTCTGATATTCCTGATTTCCAGGTCTGAAGTGTTTGTCGTGTTCCTGATTTCCAGGTCTGAAGTGTTTCTGGTGTTCCTGATTCCCAGGCCTGAAGTGTTTGTGGTGCTCCTGATTTCCAAGTCTGAAGTGTTTGTGGTGTTCCTGATTTCCAGGCCTGAAGTGTTTCTGGTGTTCCTGATTTCCAGGCCTGAAGTGTTTCTGATATTCCTGATTTCCAGGCCTGAAGTGTTTCTGATATTCCTGATTTCCAGGCCTGAAGTGTTTCTGGTGTTCCTGATTCCCACACTCGAGTGTTTTCTCAGGCTGAGGTAGAGAAAACAAGCCCAGCCTTGTCCTCACTCTGATCCAAGCTGAGGCTCTCCAGACGAGGTCACAATCCAGCAGGAGCTGTTCCTCACCCTGCACGTTCTGCTCAGGAGGCTGGAAAAGCCCCTGGCTCCAGAGCTGTGAGACTTTCACCTTGGGAATTTCCGGGCACACAGAGCACAGATATTTTGAAAACATTCATCCATTAGCTGTCCTCTTCAGCAGATCAAAGCTGAGTCATTCCCTGATTATTTAAAGATCAATCGAGTCTCTATTTCCATGCAATCAGCTGAGGCACAGCTCTGGTGGAGCACCCAGGGCAGAGCAGCTGAGGGGTCCATTGCAGGGCAATGCCAGAATTTGAGCTTTTAGGAAATTAACAGCTCAGGAGGAGATTTTAGGGGAAGCAATTTCTTCCTCTTAAACATAACAGACACCTTCAAAAGCCTCCATCTCACACATCCTGCAGGGATCCAGCACATGATGGGTACAAAACAGCTCCTCCAAACACTGCAGGGCTTTTCTCCTGATCCTCCCAAAACTTCACACAATCACAGCGAGGGTTTTGCTGTCAGCTTCCCCTCACAGGGGGTTTTTCATGAAGCAGGGGGAATCAAGCATCCCTTGAGGAATTTATGAAAGTTTGGAGGCAACAGGAAGATTTTCATACTGCCAATAACCTTGACAAAGCACAAGCGACAGAGAGATGTGGTTAGCAGTTAAAAACAGCAATTTGCCATTCAATAAGTGTTATTTTGCTGTAGTTCTGTATTTTAGGCAGAGCTGGACTCCCTTTCATAAAGCACATGGGCTTCCCCTGTAATGGGACTGAATTATATCCCTCCTAACAATAATGTATCACACTGGAGATATGGCTTTATACAGGAAAACATTTTAAACAAAACCAGCAGTACAAATTAACCGCTTCTCAACATTTCATATTAATATAATTTAATGCCTGGAGATTTCTAGCTTCCACAGCAACTTACTCTTCAGTTGACCTGCAGGGCTGACATCACAATAAAAATAATTAATATTAGCTGTGCTATAAATACCCACTCATTTCTACTACAGCGTGCATATTATGTATGACAACCATGGCTTTTCCAAACTTTAAAATCCTGTTTTACAGGCCTCTGTTCCAGCATAATATCCTCATAAACCACAATAGCAGTGCAGCAGAGAGAGGACTAAATTAAAAATTAATGGGCCCTGCCAGTGCTGAGCTTCTCAGAGCCAGGAAAAGGCAGAAGGAGAAAGTCCTCCCTCCGTGCGAGAGTCCTGTAAAAAACCAACAAACCTGCCCTTCCCTGGCCTGGATTTTATACCTCCTCCCATGGTTATTTACCCATGGAAAGGAGGAATATCTACTGCACAAGGAATTCAAGGGCTGCACCAACACAGGTCTTGTTGGGAGCAGCCACGGGAGCTCTGTAACCTGGGGATGCCTACAAATAAAACAGCCCAAAAAGCTCTGAAGACACCTGGGGTTTGGGATTTTGCACCCTCCCTCTTTTCCTTCCCCAGCAAAATCAGCCTGAAACAAGAGGATGTTCTAGTGAGGAAGTGGAATCACCCTCAAATGCTAAGAAAATTGAATAAGAAACACCAGACTGCCCTTAGCCATTAAAATGAAGATGCCAGCTCAAAAAACCTTGAGCAATGCTCTGTGCCTCCCTAAATTATTGCTGCAGTTTCTATGGAAAGAAATGTCCTTTTCCCTTCTCCCCCTCCACTTCAGTGCACTCATAGCAAGCATCCATTTATTTTTATTTTACTGGATGCTTCACTTTATATAGAAAGCCTACAAATACAGCAGAGTTTATATCAGATTTCCTGTGAACTGCAAAAGTCTTTGCTGGTGCTTTTTTGATGTTATGGTGCCCCATAAAGCCACACAACTCCAAGCAGAGGAAAACCAACAGATTAAAAGCATTTTATTGAATCAAAAGAGGAGAGATTTGTTGAATATCAAGGGAAGTCAGCTCTCTGTCAATACTTTTGACATGTAATGACAAAATAAGGTTCCAGGCACTCAAACAAGGGCTTAACCATTTTAAGACAGCAGAGAAACAGTTCAATCAGCCCACACCAAATTTCCCATGAGTGGCTCATTTTTCAGGGCCCCCTAAATGGAATCATCATTCAGAGAGAGAATTTTTTAACACACCCAGGAGTTCTGCAGTTCTGAGCACTTCTGTAGCAGCCATCTTTTCTGGAAAAATCCCTTCGCCCAGGATTTCTCTCCTGGGAAGCTGAGAAGCCTCAGAGAAAAAGGAAAACAATTCTTATCTCATTTTCTTCTCCTGTGTTTTGCTGCTTTGGAATGTGGTTGGAGATTGTTTACCCACAGGTGATTGTCTCATTGGTTTAATGGGAATTGTTTTGACTTAATGACCAATCAGGGTCAAGCTGTGTTGAGGCTCTGGAAAAAGTCAGGAGTTTTTATTATTTTTTAGCATTCTGTAAGTATCCTTTCTGTATTCTTTAGTATAGTTTAGTGTTGTTTAATATAATATAGTATCATGAAATAATAAATTAGCCTTCTGAGAACATGGAGACAGATCCATCATTCCTTTCGTTGTCTGGGTTTCCCAGCAAATACAGGACACTTCCATTAAACAGGAAATAGCTCAGAGAGGAACCCGTGGCCCCAAGATTTCAGCTCCAAGAGGTGCAGAAACCTCTGCTTTGCATTTCAAACCTGCCCACGACGTGGAGAACGCCATCACCAAGGCAACCACTGCCAGGGGTGTGCTGGTGCCCAAGGATGAGGCTCGTGAGCATGTGAACATAATTTCTCAGAGGCATCCACAGCTTGTGCCCTTTGGAGGAGCTGCTGGAGCCGGGGGTTTCCATGGGAACGCGTGGAACAGCTCCGAGGGAGCTTCCTCCCAGCTGTTTCACTTCCCAGGGAGGACAAAGAGAAAACCAGCTGTGGTTTTTTCTCTTTTCTCAAGTGCAGCAGCTGGACAGCGAGCAGTGAGGCCGGAGGGGTGGGGGAAAAGCATTTTCACACTGCCAGGGGTTCATCCTGGGGGAAAGCAGCGGAGCTCTGCTCCTACACCAGCCTGGTTTGCTGCTCTCTGCCTGTTTGTGGGCAGCTATTCCCTTAAAGATGGTATTGCTGTATCAGCTCGGGAAAAATGCAGCATTTTCTGCTGGATTTCGTGGCAAACACTGAATTTCTGTGAGTTATATTCCTCCCATCTGCCACAAACCACCTGACACAGTCGAGGCACCTCGATCAAAAGCCCCGCAAATTATCAGAGCCTGTGGGGACACCAAATTCTGTATCACCAAACTAAGGCATGGCTCAAACTCCTCAATATTATCAAAGCAGTTCCACAGAGCTCTGAGCACTTCCAGCAGCTGAATTGCACAGAATGCTGTCCATAAGCTGATATGAAAGCACTGAGCACTTGTCAGCCTGTCAGAGGCACTTGAGACTGAGAATGGATCCTTTCCTGGCTAAAAGCTGGGAGGTTTGAGTGTTTCCCAATCCTAGGAGGAAGTTTGGAGCACACAAGTCACATCATCTCCAGTAAATAGCTTTAAAACACAGTCATTACAGCATGGGTTGGCACAGAAATCACTGTGGGAGGAGTTTGTGCATCATTTGAGAAGGGGAAAGCAGGGACTTGCCATTCCGTTCAGCTCCTAAACCAAGCCTTACAACTGGACACCTCCACCCAGGACTTATCTAAGGCATTATTTTATTTATTTTTTTCAAAGTATTTTTTATCCAACAGCAGAAACATGAGACCAGAATATTCTTACCCAACAGGCCAGTCCTGACACTGCCTTCAAACCAAGGAATCCCATCAGTGTTTTTCCCCCCCGACCCACAGTACAGCATCCCCCTGGGTTCCTCAGCTGGCTATAGACACACACATTATGGGGAATTTGGAAGAAGTTTTGAATGAGTTAGAGACAGGATTTAGAAAATGTGATTTATTTTTCTTATCTTCTACACAGGCAGGAAGGGTGAGTTCAGCTCACATCTTCACTGCATGGTTCAGAAGGTCACAAGACCTTTAGTTACAAGACCTTTGAAGGATTTATTGAGCAATAAAACACTGCTAACAAGGATATTTATGTTTTGGACCCAGTCTGTAAATATTTCTTCTTATGGCCCCATGTTAGAGTGTAAGCTTTCTTAGCCAATCATGTTATGACACACAAACCTACAGTACTGCATTCTAAACTCCTTGTTTACCTTTGGAACTGCTTTTATTTTTTTCTATATCTTAAACTCTAAAACTCTAAACTTTCCTCCACTTACCTTCACATGTTTCGGCTTTAAACTGTAAATCCACATTCTCATTTCTAGCACCTAAGTTTGGAAGCATTTTCCAAAGTCTCAGATCAAATCCTGAGTTTAATTCTAAGCTTTGGTTTACAGGCCCAAAGTTCTGAGAATTCCCTGCATTTTGGATTCCAGCAGCACATTACCAGTTCACCTCTGGATGTTTTATGATCCTTGCATGAAGATCAGCACAATTCAGGGCTCAGGTTAATCCATTTTCATGCTTCTGCAGCGCTGCCAGCACTGAACAATCCTTCCCCTTCCACAGGAGAAATAAACCAGGGAGGCAGCTTCAGCTGAGCTTTGTTCTCTGGTCCTTTGGGCTGCCCAGCAGAGCTTTGCCACCCCTGTCCTGAGCTCTGACAGGGCTGTCTCTCACCCCAAAAACTGAAAGGCTGTATCACCAAAGGGGTGTCGGGGACAGATAAAGCTGATACAGAGATTCCATCATCAGAAGGCAGGAAAAGGCACTTTATTATTAGAAATCTACAGTTCTTATAGAAAAAATGGTGGGCCTAAGACCTGATTGGCCTTTAGGAATCTTCTCTCACCTATTGGTGAACTGTGAATAGCACACTCTGGAGAACCATATCTATAAACAAGTTACAGAAAGAGAGATAATAATCGTTTGAATTCTTTTGTCAATGTTTCCCACAGCTTCTACCCAGGATTTTCCTGGGAGAACCCTGTCTCTCTCTGTTCGGAGGATATGTAATTACTACCAGGCTGGACAGGGATCATCCATTCTACCCCAAACACACTGAAAATTGAATCATCCCAGCAAAATAATGCCAAGAGAAGGGGCCTCGCCCTCCTGTGCAAGGCAGGGACGCCCACAGACCTTAGGCTGATTTTTCCCTGAGATAATTCCATGATTTTTAGGCCACTCACACCTCACAGCCAGCATGGAAGAAACCCTTCAAGGTCCAAGGAGCACATCAGGCAGCCCTGGTGAAAAACCCAAATGCTAACAAGGGAGCCAGAGCCTGGCCAGGAGCCCTTGTTCTGGTTATTTATAGGAATTCCAGCCGAGCAGAAAGGATGGAAGGCTGGGCTGGCTCTGCTCCCTTCCAGGATGTGCTGTCCTGCTTATCGGACCATGAAATGCTGAGCAGAAGGAAAGGCAGGTTTGTGTGAATAATAATGAAGGTGGAGCATCTGCAGGGTTTTGTTCATGCCTGGAAACTCCTTGTGGCCACTTGACCGAGCTAACAAGGAGACTGACTGACAGGGTTTGTTCTTGGGAATGTTCTGGGAGAAGGGGTTTCAGTGTTTTCAGGTGTTTCACTCCCTAGCCCAGTAATTATCCATCAACTAATTCTTTCAGATCTAGAAGTAATATATTCAAGGCACAAAATAGAAATTTTTGGTGTTCCAGCAGAGCAGAAAATGGACATTCCTGCAAAACCAGTGAAATTCTCACTTTTTTTTCCTCCCTTTTGATGGTGAGATCCTCCAGCAGAGGCCATGTGAAAATCACTGCACAAATCTGAAGCCACACAGAGAAAAGTTCTGCAACCCTTCTGTGACATTCACACATAATTATTGCAGGCTCTGTTCATACAAAGCTGTCTATCCCTTCATGTTACTTCCAGAAAATTGTAATTCTCTTGTAGCCTTAACCACAAATTAATTTCAATTACGGAAGGGCCATGTTAACACAGAGGAATGTAATTTCTGTCTGGTTTCATCTCGTGCAAATCCTTGTAAAAATTTATCTGTCATGAGCTGAGGTCAGGAGAAGGGATGTGAACTATCACAACACATTACAGTCCCATAGAACGAGACAAAAAAGGAGCTGAAAGACAAAGAAGCCAAGCAGGAAAGCAGACATTGCAAATTATGGGCTGTTTGTACAATGCAATTAAAGTGCAGCAGGGAGGCAGTGCTGGGGACTCCTGCTCACTTTTAAAGTGATCGCTTTATTCCAGCTAGAGAGATATTTCCTTTTGGCCTCTCCACCCACCTCAGGCACAGGGGCAGTGCCAGCCTGGCATCAGAGCCTGTTCAGGGACAGCCACAGCAGCCCTGGGCTCCCACCCAGCATCCCAACAGCCATAAATCCTGTGAGCAGAGCCCCAGGGGCTGCCAGGCTGGCATTGGGCACGTCCAGGATGCAACAGCTCAGGTTTGTTCATCTGTGAGGCACCAGGATTAAATTTACACCGAGTTCACAGCAGTGGGAGCAGCCCCACCTCATCACACGTGTTTCCTCAACAATATAAATAAAATTATTCCTGCATGGCATTGTCCAGGCCATTTTCTTCCCCTCAGCAGCCAGCTCAGAGTCACCAGCAGTGCCTGGCAGACCTGCCCCTTTCCCACCTTCTCCCAAGGATGCTCTGCTGCCTGCCTTCAGAGCACTGATGCCTTAGAATTTTAGGTTTTATATTTTTTTAAATCCTGTGCTGCATTAGTGCATAACTCTAAACTCCTCACAGAGTGTATATATGTAACTATTTTTATATATGTATATATATATAACATATATATATATACACACATATATATACACACATATATATAACATATATATATGTGTGTATATATATATGTTATATATATAAAACATATTTTTATATATGTATATATAACTATATATATGTATATATTTGTGTATGTATATATGTATATGTGTCTGTATATATGTATATATAACTATGTGTATATATATGTATATATTTGTGTATGTGTATATATGTATATATGTATATATAACTATATATATACATATAAAATATGTATAAAATTAATTAATTAATTAATTAATTAAAGTATATCTATAAAACTCTTCATGTTTTGGTCAGATAAAACAATTCCTCTGGGCCTGGAACCCAAGGACACCCAATTGCCTCAGGCCCTGAAAAGTATAAAAAAAAGTGAATTGGGGAGGGGAGAAATCTGGGGGTAAAGGACTTCATTACCTGAAGCCAATTGAAGAATTAACCCCTGATATGCAAATAGACCAAACTCATAACTGTGTGAAAAACTCGTGACCATTGCCCAGCTTGGGCGCAGCCTCTGGGAGGATCTGGCTGCCCAAGGTGCAGCTATTGAAGGCTTTTCATAAATAACAATAACTTTACTCTCTTAACCTTGCCCAGCCTCTGTTCTCGGCAGCCGCTCCATCCCTGCTGTCCCCGCGTGTTCCAGAGCAGGAATTCCCGCAGCATTCCCGACAGGCTGTCCCAGCCACCGGCGCTGCTCTCCGGGTGAAAGCTGCACAAACACGCTCCGCAATCCTGGCAGCGCCTGACCTCTGATTTCAGCACCACTGACAGCTCCTCCTACAACAACAACTCCTTTTTCAGCCTTTTTTTTTAAGGGCCAAAAGTAGATAAATCAGCCCAGAAACCTTCCTGCTTTCAATGACTTTGTAGATAGCAAAGCAAGATGAAGAGCCCGAGATCCACGAGCTCATTGGCAATATTAAAGCACCTGAAAGCACAAATCCTTCCCCAAAATCCCCCTCAGAGCTGCAGCAAGCCACATTCACTGTTTCTTCTTGCAGCCCCATCAGCATTCAGCTCCCAGCTGTAAAAACTGCTGCTCCTCAGAGGCAAATCTACGCTGATAATGAAAAATTGGGGTGTCCAGGTGAAAAACACATGAAGGCTTAAATGCAGGCAGCCCTGATTAAAGCACGTGGTGCTCAGTCATCCCCACACATCCACATAAACCTTGGGATCAGCCCCTTGCCAGGTCAGGTGGCAACTCCCACTAATTCCCTGGATTGCTCCAGTTGAGAGAAGGCACAGCTCAGGATTATGGGCAATCGATTTATTTTATAAACAGGGTCAAGATATTTCATAAACAGGATCAAGATATTTCATAAACAGAGTCAATATATTTTATAAACAGGGAGAACTGCAATTTTTCCAGAGTGGGAAACCCTTTTTATGCTCAGCCAGTGCTTTCCCCTCATACACAGCTGCAGCATCAGCTTTAGGACAGAGGAATTCTCATTTTCCAGCAGGATCCTGCCCAGGATCTCGCTGTGCTTCAGGAATGTGATGGACCTGGCACCTCGGGGAGCACTCAGGGCTAATTTCAGCTAAGGGAGCCAATTGCTGCAAAGTGCAGCAGAGGCTGGAGCTAAGTCAGGGCTGATGCAAATCATTCCCTAAAGGAGTTTGTTTCTCTCACTAGACAGGGAAAATTGGCATTTGTAAATAGCCACCCTCAGATTCCTGATTTAAATGAAGCCTGGGAGCACTGGGGAAAAACCACCTCTCACCCTCTGCACTTAATTCAGCATTTTAGGTGGCAAGTGGTGATAAATTCACAGAGTCTCAATGGCAGAGTGGGGAATATCAGTCTGCTTCATTTTTTTATGTCCCCATCAAGTAACAAGCAGCAGACTCCTCCATTTCAAGAGGAACTGATGGATCCATCTCCACTCTCTGCCTCTTATTCTACAAGGGATCATTCCTCCCTCGAGGTGCTTTCACTGCCAGCCCAACTCTCCAAGTTTCTCCTTTTCTCAGGAAAAAACAGATGAGTTTATTCAGGCTGTGATTTCCTTCTGCAGCAGGAGGACACTCAGTACATTTTCTGCCATGTTTTATGTCAAACACTGAATTTCTGTAAATTATATTCCTCCCATCTGCCACAACACACCTGACACAGTTGAGGCACCTCAATCAAAAGCCCTGTAAATTATCAGAGCCTGTGGAGACACCAAATTCTGCATCACCAAACTAAGGCAAGCCTCAAACCTTCAATATTATCAAAGCAGTGCAAAGGAAATCAGACACCCAGCAGATAAACGTGTGCAAACCCAAATTGTGCCTATACAATATGAATTTATCAGGCAAAATTCCTCCTTCCCAGCTGACTACAGAATTTAGAAGTCTTGGAAACAGCGTGGATTTCCCACTGGAGGTAAATAACCTGGGATTCTCTTCGGGAGAGCTGGCTGTGGTCAGGATCTTTACAGGCAGAACAAACCCGCAGCTCTCTAAAGGATAAGTAAAGCCTCTTCCAAGTATCTACAAACAAAGACACTTCCCCTTATTCTAAGTCAAAGGAGAAATAAAAGCCAACAATCACTTTAAACGCCTTTTTTACACCCCTTTCCCCTAACTTCAGCTGGCTGGGATTTTCCCACCTGAAAAGCACTTTGTAACTCACACAATACCAACCACTTAATTCTCATTCCTGGCAAACCCATTCCCCCTCACTCTCATCTAAATGAGCCTCCTCGGAGCTCTTCAGTTCTTATTATCCATCCCGGGGGTTGTGCTACTCCCAGCACCAGAAATGCAGCCCAGAACTCAATTTCTATTCACAGATGAACAAAATGGACTCTGCATTTACTCAAACCATGGCTGCTTTAGGTGGGGAGCCTCCACAATTATGTGCATTTACTTCTCAGCTGCCCTGGAGAAGTTGGTCTGCACCTGTAATCCTGCCCTTCACAAGGCAATTAAAAATGTGTCAATAAATGCCACACTCGTGGGCAATATCCATCTCTGGCAGTTCCAGCCAGGCTGCTGCCCTGAAATATGAACAGATTATTCTTCACTGCTGCTTGGAGGACTCCAACCAAAATCTGGCTTCTAAAATCAAGTCCCTGAGTGAGTTCTGAGTCTTAAGGGGCATTTGGAAGGTCAAGAAGAAGATAATAATTAAAGGATTCCTGTGAAATCTTGTTCTGAGCCTTCTGAAAGTGTCCTTTGTGTGCTTCCCTTCCCAGAAGGAGCTTCCACGGCTGTGTGAGTCCCAAATATTGAATATTCCTGTGTGAAAGGTGATTCTGGGGCACAAAGTGTTTGCCTATGATCCAACATCTGTATCCTTCTCTCTCAAACCTTAATTCCAGTCTATAAAGACCTTTAGGTATTTGCTAAATATATAAATATAAATTTGCTATATTTTGAGCCACAAAAGGAGCCAAAAATTACATTCAGCCTCAAGTTCTCTAAAGGCTCAGGACTTCATTAAAACTCCTTCAAAGCTCTGGCTGATCTGTGTTCCAGCTCTGAACTGAAAAGCAAGGGCAGGAGTTTATCACACACCCAGGAATGCACTGCTGTGCCTGGCCTTTGGAAGTTTCCCAATCTGTAATTGTAAAAACAATGCAGGCAGCCTGGAGAGGCTGAGAGAACAGCTCAGGATTTCTGACTGGATTTCCACGTGAGGATGGATTGAGAGGGAAGAGCAGCTCCACCACAGATTCTTGATATCAGGAAAATTCATCCTCAAACATCAGAGGTTGATGTCCAAAAAGGACACAGAGGAGTCCTGGAACTTCATTCCAATCAAGGGAGAGGCCATTGGGCATTTCCCTGGGATGTCTCAAATTTTTGGAGGATGCAGCCTCCTTTTTATCCCAATTTCCCAGCCACATTTCCCTCTCTCTTTCCCCATTGGCTGAGGGACTTGAGAGGTTCAGACTTCCCAGAACACCTGATACCAGAGATTCCCCTCTAATGTATAACCCTGCCTTTTAATATTTAATTCTTATGGAATTTATTGTTTTTCCCCACTGTTTCTTTCATCTTTCAACATCCAGTTTCATATATCAGCAAACCTAAAGTTTATTTGTAAAGGCAAATCTCTTTTTCCATTCATCACTCAGTGGAGTCCTTCCCATTGTTTCTTTTCTCTCTCAGTGCTGGTTTTACCTACCAGCAGACCCACAGCTTGTTTGGAAAGACAAATCCCTCATTCCTCTCACTAATTTTTGATAAAAGGAGCTCTTTCAGTCTCTGCCTGCTCTGGAGCAGACCAAGGCCACAGTAACTGGCACGATGTTTTTAAGTAACCAAGAAAAGGCCAAATTCCAACAAGGAATATGCCAAATGCAAAACATTTCAGCTCTGAATTGCCACTGCCACATTCTAATACCACTCCAAATTAATCCATTTCAGACAGAAAGACAGGTAACTTCAGCTTATTTCTGGGGTCAGAACAGTCAGTTTACATCTGGTTTAATTTTCCCATCAATAGCACAGCACTTATCTAACTGTGACCCTCAGTGCAATTTAATCAGTGTTTCTTGGTTGAAAATACAGATATTTTATTACCTGCAATAGTCACTGAGCTCTTCAGCCACCACCTTCCTGAAGAGCCAGCACTCTGCCTGCTTTCTCTGAGCAAGGACTAATTAATTACTTCATAAAAACCCTTCTCATCAAGCCAGCCACAAGGAGAGGAACCCTTGCAGAATCCACGAGGAGAGAAATCCTTGGAGAATCTACAAGGACAGAAATCCTTGGAGAATCCACAAGGAGAGAAATCCTTGGAGAATCATGAGGAGAGAAATCCTTGGAGAATCCACAAGGACAGAAATCCTTGGAGAATCCACGAAGGGAGAGACATCCTTGGAGAATCCACAAGGAGAGAAATCCTTGGAGAATCCACAAGGACAGAAATCCTTGGAGAATCCACAAGGAGAGAAATCCTTGGAGAATCCACGAGGAGAGAAAACCAAGAAATGCTTGGAGGGGGATGTGTTCCATCAGCACCAGGACTTCTCTTTGTGCTTTCTTCACCTCCATGTGAACAACAGGATCAAACTTTGGCAAATCCCTCATTCCTCTCATTTGAAATCAAATTTTGAACAGCTGCTGTCCCTAAAACCCCTTGGAACAGGTTTTTCCAGCACTCACATCCTGCTGTTTGCCCATTTCAGCACCTGCCCCACGTCTCAGCCACACTTCAGTGCCCAGCCTCAGCTCCCACAGCTGCCCCCAAACTGATTATCTCCCAGACAAGAGACTAACTCACTTTGGCCTGATTAAATTTCATCTTGCTGAACTTTCACTTTCTCCTTTCTGGTTTTCTATATTAAATTTTACCTCCAGCAACTCTACAAGTGAGGGAATAGGAGAATTATTTATTTTTTTCTCCTTGGTGGTTATGCTCTTTTTTTATTTATACCAAGTAAACTATATTTTTTTCCTCAGCTTCACTGAAATAGATAAAAATCACCAACAAGAAACACATCCTGAATTTCACCTCAGGAAACAGATTCTGAATTTTATCTGATACAACTAAAAGTGCATTAGAGGATGTATTTTCTTGCCTGAACAATAAGAGCCCACACAACAAACCCAGGTATTTTTAAAGACCTCAGCACAACATTTTACTCCACGTTTGCACCACTCAAAACATCTTTAACATAAAAATAGACCATAAGACAAAACAGATACACTAACAAAAAAGGTTCAAACCAGAAAATTAACATTTTAATTAAACATAGATATTTTACTCTGGCTATAAAGAATGTTTTAAAGGGTAGTTGTGTGTGAGGAGTGATGGGATTAAAAACCCCATGTATTTCTGATGTCTTGAATTGGAAAACCTGGGATGCTTTCACTTGGATTTGGTAAAAGAAAAAAAATAAGAATTTCTTCAATAGTTCCAAAGATGTGTCTGGCTGTGTCTGCAGGAAACACCAGTGGTGCTGCCCACGGGGCTGTGGCAGGAGCAGGAAATCCCTCCTCGAGAGGTGGCACTGGAATATTTGAGCTGTGTGGGGGTAATTGTGAGCCCTGTGGGGGCTGAATTTGTCTCTTCAGCTGCAGCCTTTGAAGGGCCAAGCCTGAGTTCGTGGTGATTCCATGGATGTCGTTGATGCTGGCTCCAAAATTACAGCTAAGTGGGGAAAAGCTTTGTCCCAAGCAAGGGGAGTTACAATTTTTGATCAGTTGCCTTTATTAGCTCTGTACCTTTATTTTCCCTTTGCTTCCACACAATCCTTGGCACTCCCACTGACCCAACACTCTTTCTTCTCTCTGCTACAATAATGAGGGCCTTTGAAAAAAATCTATTTTATTTTTTTGAAGTTCCATTCATTTCCACCAACTTTTCTTTTCAAAATTGCTCGATGGTTATGTCCCTATTTCTTCTGAGGCAGCTTTCATTTGGCTTGCTAAAAAAAGGGAAAGTCATGTCTCAGACTCCTGCATGGTTTTGTTCTTGCAATTACTCCTGTGCTCCATTAATTGGGAGGTTTTGTGTGCCTGGGCTCCTCCTGTGATGCTTTCTGTAGAGCATCCCTGGCAGCCCCAGGAAATGTCACCCATCCATTCCCCATCAGAGCTTTAATCTGTTCATTTTCAGACTCAATTTCAATAAAGGGAGCAGCTCCAGATGAGGTGAAGCCTCAGGAAAAGGTGAGATTTGACAGCTGGGAGCACAGGAGAGCTGTGCTGCCCTCAGGAGCCTTCACAGAGCAGGAAGCAGCTCTTTATGTCTGCACTCAGTGTTCTACCTGTGTGCCTCCTCTGCCTTAAAATCCTCCAGAACAGACTGAGATCCCCTTTCCTTCATCACCAGGGTTGTGTGCCCTGTGTGCCTCCTCTGCCTTAAAATCCTCCAGAACAGACTGAGATCCCCTTTCCTTCATCACCAGGGTTGTGTGCCCTGTGTGCCTCTGCCTTAAAATCCTCCAGAACAGACTGAGATCCCCTTTCCTTCATCACCAGGGTTGTGTGCCCTGTGTGCCTCTGCCTTAAAATCCTCCAGAACAGACTGAGATCCCCTTTCCTTCATCACCAGGGTTGTGTGCCCTGTGTGCCTCTGCCTTAAAATTCTCTAGAACAGACTGAGATCTCCTTTCCTTCATCACCAGGGTTGTATCTCTCCAATCCCATAACTCTGGGTGTTGCTCTGCCAGCAAACCTTCCTTGGAGTCTCCTGTTTGCCCTTCTCTGTCTGGAACCTTTCCTTTATCCACAAAAGTTCTCTGTTCTCCTTGCATTTGAAACCCAGCATCTGAACTGCTGGTGGATGAAATACATGTGGTTTTTAATGCCATCATTCCTCACCCACAACTGCCCTTTAAAACTCCAAATAACACCCTTTATAGCCAGAGTAAAATCTCTATGTTCAATTCAAATGCTAATTTTCTGGTTTGAACCTTTTTTGTTAGGGTCCATTTTTTGTCTTAAGGTTTATTTTTATGTTAAAGGCTTCTACTGATGATTTAATTCCATTAACACACAGCTCCAGTGGCAGAATTCCAGCCTAGTTTTAGTCAGCAGTAAACTTAGTCTTGACTTAAAACTGCCAGCTCAGCTTCTTTTGTTAACTTTGGGATTTTTGGTTCTGTGGAAGCAGAGCCCAACCTTTTTTTATAATAAATGTTCTTTGCACATGACAGCAAAAACTTGGGTACCACTCAGGTTTTCACCCATGCTGCAGTTTTGGGGGTTTTTTTATCTTGAAAAAATTAAAATAATATAATAAAGGAAATAATTCCTGGAATAAAATTCCTCCCTCATTGGGACAGCACTGAGAGGAGCTGCCCCTTTCTCTCACCCCTTCCCTTCCAGGTGTGTGAATCCCAGGCTGCATGCACATTATGGTGCATATTCATGGTGCTGTTCAATTGATACTTCTAATTTCATTCCTATTTCTGTGTTCCCTGCTGCTCCTCATCCCCAGGACCTGCTAACACGGAGTCTGTTTGGTTACGTGTTTCTTATGAACAAGAACTTTCATCTCAAGACACGACTCAGGGGAAATCCTGCAGCACAAAGCCAGTCAGAGATGTGTAGGTATTTAAAAATCCCTGCCTTTCATCAATATCTGAGACTTTTCAGGCTGCTGAGAATAAATTTCTGACATTAAAATGATTCAGAGGGATCAGGATATTTGTAGGAGTTTTCTTTGCTCTTTTAAAACCAGCAGCATAATTCAGTTTGGTGTTTTGCTCTGCAAAGCTTAACGTGGCCATCAATCATTCATGAACTGCTGTGCATTTTGTGGAGTAACTCCCAGCTAAGAACTGTAGAGAAGGAAAAAACAAAGCAAAGCAAATCAGCAGCTCCTGTAATCCCCTGTCAGATTAGGGATACCTGAGAAGATGTTTGTGTTGCTGCAAGTGCTGTTTGCCCAGATAAAGGCAGACTTTGCTCTCCAGAGAGCTTGCTGAAGTTTTTATGTAGCAAGTGCTACCCTGATTTTGGTGTGAATTATCTGCATAATCTCTTGTACATGTCCCTGCACTTGGGTAGAAGTGAGGGAGTGCTGGCAGGCTCTGACTCAGCCTCAATGGCAAAGCCTCAAACTGAATTTTGTCCTAAACTCAGGGAAAATTTCAAATCTAACCCCAGGATGTTATGCTGGATGTGTTACTGGAGCACATTTATGTTTATGCAGGAGTTTTTTTTAGGATTCTTCCTTATTTTTATTACCCTCTGAAATTGGAATACAATGGTTGAGTGAAAGACAATTTCAGAACAACCCATAAAGATGGTGCTGATCCATGAGGACCATTTTAATTTTCAAATCCTTGCTCACAGAGCAGAGCTGTTTTAGGAAACACATAAAAAAGGTGGAGAGTGGCAGAAATCAGGCCCAGGGAAAGCAACAGCCTGGGATTTTTTGGCCTTTAGGAAGTACACAAAAAATGTGCTGGGTGGCACAAATCAGGCACAGGAAAAGCTGGGATTTTTCTGCCTTTAAGAAGCATACAAAAAGGTGGAGAGTGGGATGAATTAGACACAGAAAAAGCAACAGGCTGGGATTTTCTGGCCTTTAGGAAGCACACAGAAAGGTGGAGGGTGGCATGAATCAGGCACAGGAAAAGAAACAGGCTGAGATTTTTTGGTTTTTAGGAAGCACACAAAAAATGTGTTGGGTGGCAGAAATCAGGCACAGGAAAAGCTGGGATATTTTGGCCTTTAGGAAGGACAAAAAAAGTGGAGGGTGGCACGAATCAGGCCCAGGAAAAGCAACAGGCTGGGATTTTTTGGCATTTAGGAAGCACACAAAAATGTGTTGGGTGGCAGAAATCAGGCACAGGAAAAGCTGTGATTTTTCTGCCTTTGGTAAGCGCAGTAAAGGTGGAGAATGGCATGAATCAGGCGCAGGAAAAGCAACAGGCTGGGATTTTTCAGCCTTTAGGAAGCACAATAAAGGTGGAGAATGGCACAAATCAGGCACAGGAAAAGCAACAGGCTGGGATTTTTCTGCCTGTGGCTGAGCAGCTGCTGGGTTTTCACAGCCCTATTCATTCAGGGACAAATTTTAACCTTGGCCTGCAGACCGAGTCACAGAACCTCTCTCTCTGAGCAGCCAGCCCTGCTGCAGGGGCTCTCTGGAAGATGTCAAACACCTTTTTCCAGGCTGGGCTCGGTGTTTAATTGCCCTGAGAGAGCTGGTGCATATGTTCTGTGCTGGCTGTGCTGTGTGAGGCTGGCAGAACGGAGCTGTTTGCTGTAAACTCCTTTCCAGAGCGCTCCTTCAGAGCCCTCCTGGCTGTGCTGTGTGTACAAGAGACACTTGACAGCTGCTTGGAGGAGGAGAGGCTGAACTTTGGGATAAGGCTTTTATCTGACACGCCAATGCTGCCAATTCCTGGCTCCGTGCCCTTTGAATGCTGCATTTACCTCAAAAGCCTTTTTGTCCCTGTGGAAGCACCTCTTAATTAAATTTCAGTCACAGCACGGTGACCTCACAGGCTGTTTAGCTGTGGCTGGGTCTGTGCAGGCACTTTAACCTCTTCCCAACTCCCAAAATTGTTGGACAATACTCTTTTTTTGACTCAGAGATGGGTAACTGAGAGGTGTTTTAAAAACTTTTATTTTATTTACAGTCTTATGAGAAGGGTGAGACAATACAGATGTTATAATTCACGCCATCACAATCAGAAGCCAACTATTTCGTAACTGCAATACATTACAAGTGTTTCTTGACCTATCAGATTTGCCACACCATGCTGAAAATGCCTTAAAGCAAATCATCTAAAACTACCCCTCGAGGGTCTCAATACAATGCATCTTTCATAGTTTTATTTCTCTAAAGTACCCAGTCTCATTTGCAAGGCCACCCTTTGTAACTTTTTTCTAGCTCCATTTCTCCCTCAACAATGTCTGTCCTGTTCCATGACATTTCTAAGTCAGCATTTCTTATCCCAAAGTTTGCATACAGATGCACACTGTGTGAGCCTTCTGTCAGGCTCTGAGAACTCTCTACAAATCTATTTCCCACACAAACGGGCTTAATATCTTAAATTAAATTTGATTTCCAACTGTGAGAATCCACCTTGTTGAAAATTTGAGTTTTTCCCTTCCAGGAGCATTAGGGCCAGAACCCCTCCAGAAGCATTAGGGCTTTAATATCTTAAATTACATTTGATTTCCAACTGTGAGAATCCACCTTGCTGAAAACTTGAGTTTTGCCCTTCCAGGAACATTAGGGCCAGCACCCAAACAGTGCTGATGGATGTCAAGGAGCTCATCAGAACTTTTGAGATAAAACATTTATAACATCCTGATGCACACAGAAGTTGGATGCTCAACAGCATGAACAGATTATTTTCTAAACTAATGGCCTGCTGCAATCTACTGTGTGATTACAGATGAGGTTTTAGTGGGTTGGGAAGGGAAAACCAAGCTGGAGAGCCATAAGATAAATTCATCCCTGTAATCACTCACGCTCTAGACAAGAAATCATCTCCAAACTGAGCTCCACAACACATAGGAGTCTATTTTTAAGCCTGACCTGGCATCAAGAGCTGCTTTGGTGAATGAGCAAATGCTGCTGGTCTGCCATCAGTGTTGTCTGGAAATTAGTGTAATTAGGGGGAAACAAATAATAAAAAGCCCGAGTGCAGCGAGCAGCTCCTTTATTGTCAGCAGCAGGGTGTGATGTGTGCTCCCCTAACAGCTCTGGGAGCTGCTCTGGCAGGAGGTGATTTGTGCTGCTGCCAGCACCACTCACTTCTGTGGGGATGATTGTAATGGGGGCTTGCAACTGTCCTCCAGAGACACTTCTGCAGTGATGGGCCCAGCCCCGCTGCATTCAATGAGTGTTATGAGCACTATAATTATTACTGTGCTGCCGGATATTAGGAATTGGATTTTAACTTGTCCACGGGATGAAATGCCCACGTTGTTGTGCATGTTTTCCCATAGCCACATTTCTCTTCACAGAGAAAAGCAAGGCACAGTTCTTCCCAAGAATATTGCTGGGTTTCACATTCTCTGAACCTCAGAGAAAGGAAAAACGATTCTTATCTCATTTGCTGTGACTGTGTTGTGCCAAAGCAGAATGCAATATGGGGATTGTTCACCCAGAGTGAAGGTGTTGTGTTTCCTTGGCCTGTCAGGGCCAGGGATGTGTGTGAGTTGGGACTGAGGGCTGATGGTCACGAGATGAGTGCAGGATTGAGTGCTTGGAAGATTCAGTTTGGATGTAATGTAATATAGTGTCATATAATATAGAATAATATAGTATAATAATGTAATTAATTATCCTTCTGATATCAATGGAGTCAGATGCATCATTCTCTCCTCCCTTTGTCGGGGCATTCCCAGCAAATTCAATATTTTCCCATTTGTCTTCTGTCCAGCACGTGGCTTCTTAAACTGATGGAGTTTAGTGGCCAAAAGGCCTCTTGTGGCTGTGGTGCTGCCCCTGAGCAGCTCTGGGCACAGGGGAGAATGTCCCTGCACTGATTTTTAGTAGAAAAGTTTGGGAGTCAAAGAGGCAGATTTAATTTTCTGTAAAACTGTGCACTCTGCTGGCAGGCTACACTCATGGAATAGAAACAGAGGATGGGTTGGGTGGGAAGGACCTTAAAATCATCTTGTTCCAAGTGCAGGGACACCTTCCACTGTGCCAGGCTGCTCCAAGCCCTGTCCAGCCTGGCCTTGGGCACTTCCAGGGATCCAGGGGCAGCCACAGCTTCTCTGTGCCTCACCACCCTCCCAGAGAGGAATTTCTTCCTAACAGCTATCCTAAATTTCCCTTCTTTCAGTCTGAAGCCCTTCCTGTGCTCCATTTCCAGTGGGGAGGACTGGTGCTTATTCTCCCTCAGCTGTCACCAAACAGCCTCTCTATGTCTGAATTTTCACACCAAACAAAATTCCCAATTTCTGGGAGTTCCACAGGAATTTTATGTGGCTTTGCTGCAGGCTGGGTGCTCCTCTTGGCAGTGGGATATGAGGGACCTGATGGATGTGCAGGGACTGCTCCAAAGTGACATTCCCAGTGTCCTTTGGATCTGTCCTTGGTGATGGAGCTGCCTGCTCCTGCCAGATGCACGTTTGAACTGATTCTGTTCTGGGGTATTAAATGAGTATCTGCCTCCTGGGACACTGAACAGGAGAACTCAACAGCTGAACATAGAGCTTCAAATATTTTTCCACACCATTAGTGAAGCTTCTTAATGCATCAGGCTTTGTGCTACTGAGACTTGGCTGTAGGCATGAGGACACCCTACAGATTCTCAGATTCAATCTCTACAGATTTTACAGTTTTGGTGCAATTGCAGTTTTCTGAAGACCATGGGTGGGTTCATGGCCTGAAAACCAGTGCTGGACCTGAGGAAAACTGCAGCTGGAATTGTAGTTTGAGTGTTTTCCACTTGTCTCAGCCACCAGTTACAACAAAGCTGGGGTTTTTTTTTCCTGTTTTCTGTGATGCTGTAACCAGACCTAAGAACTGGGTAAGAGAAGGGAGAGAAAAGCCCAGCCTAAAAGCCCGGCCTAAAAGCCCAGCCTAAAAGCTGGGATAATGCAGCTCTCCTGCAATTTCCTCCGTGCAGGGGCTGAACCCCAAAGCCCTTGGTAATGGCTGTGATGAGGTGAAGGGGTCTTGGTCTCTAATTGAGAATTCCACAGTGAGACTTTGACATTCTGCCTTGAAAAGGCATTTGCCACATGGATTCTTCAAAGCTGTTTTGAACCCCAGGCTCTCCAGTTCCATTTCTCTTCAAAGCAGCCTCGTCTTTAAAAACTCCATATTGCACTTGCTGTGCTGCTAAATTGTCTCATTTTTTTTTCCTATTTCAGCTGTTTGTTAACCCTGTTTCCTCTCAGTCCAGCATGCACTGTTTAGGTGGGGGATGTGCTTCAAGGTTTGAGGAGAAAAAATATATTTTTAACCCATAATTTGCATTGTTCTGTAGAGATTCTGATGTCTGCTGTTCACTACTCCTTGTCCCTCCAGTGCATGTCTTCCTCCAGAGCTGTAAATGCAAATACTAAAACATGTAAAATGAGATTTATCTTGTTTATTTTATTATGTTAGCAGGTCAAAAAACCAAAGTTACAATATTTAAATTCAAGTCACAAGCACGTATTTTTAAATGGCATCAATGTCATCTTGCATGTGCTGAAGTCTGAAGAGAAACTGGATGGAAATAATGCTCAGAAAAATCAAATTGGTGGGCTGAGCTTTGTTTGTCACATGTCCAGATGCTAAAATAAGGGAGGTGTGTAAATCCTAATGAATTTGCTCTGTGATTAACAGCAGATTATGATGTGCAGTTGTGTTTGATAGATGTGGTGAACATTCCTCTGCCACCTGCTAGGGACATGAGAAAGGGAAATGAAATGCCTGGTGAAATCCTGGTGCCATTAAGCACCTGTTAAAGCACTATTTTGGTGTGTTGGAGTTCCTATTGATGCCTTAGGATTTCAGCTTTTATATTTTTCATGTATTTGTAACTCTGCAGTTCTTTAGTGCAGAACTCCAAACTCCACACACAGTGGGAGCTGCTGCTTCCCCATTTGGGGCAGACACAACAATTCCTCTCCAGGCCTGGCAGTCAAGGACACCTCACTGCCTCAGGCTGAGAGATGGAAACAAAAGGGAGTTGGGGGAGCAAACTTGGGGTCAATGACTTAATTGGCTGAAGCTGGAATTGGCAGATTGACCCCCAAAATGCAAATGGACCAAACTTATAAAAGTGTGAAACCCATGACCCATCATCTATTTTTGGGTGGATTTTTTCTGCCCTAAATGCACCCAAAGGCCCTTCAATAAATAGAACTGCTTTTTATTCCCTTAATTTTGTCTAGGTAGCCCAAAAAGGCATCACTGCTGCTCCTCACCCCACAAAGGGAAAGCCCTCACTCCATTTTAAACCCTGACAACATCCAGGCTTGTGCAACAGAACATAAACTTTTATATAAAATAAATTATCCTCGCTATCAAACTGCCCATCCTGGGAGCTGTGCTTGTAATTCCAGGGCAGGAATCACTCCCTGGATGCTCTGTTTACCCCATGGGGAACTCTGTACCAATTTTTCTGCAGGTCCCTCAAATAGTTTGCTGAAAAACAGGAGCTTGGAGCTGCTCCTTCTCCTTGAGGTCAAGGAATTCCATTGTGCACCAACACAATGTCCCCTTCCCAAAGGACATTTTGGGTTCTTTTTTTCCAGTCCAGCCACAGAAAAGCTTTATCATGCTGGGTTTTTTAATTATACAGCATAATTGTGTGGCTGTTCCATTTTAACTGCAAGTGCTGATATTAAAGCAATAATTTGTTGAAAGTGTTTTGCTTCCATTTTCTAGTTCCTAAAATACACAAAGTTGTCTCCAGCAGGCAGCTGGAGGGGGTGGCTGGAGGGGCAGGATGGATGCTGTGATCCAGAGTTTTGTGATTTATTCTACTAAAAATACAGAAGTTATTTAATATAGATTTACAAGTATTAATTAGGTAAGGTTTCATATTTATATTTATATACATAATTTTATACTTCTATTTATACTTATAGATATGGAAGGATAAAGGGAAGGTGGAGAACAGGGAGAACAGGTTTAAAGCAGGCAGCTCTGCCCTCTCTGGGTTTAATAATTTTGTTTGCTGTTTGTCCAACTCTGACTGAAAGCCTTTTTTACCTGACTGAGCCTGAAGGGGCATTTTTGCTAAATTTGTCCCAAATCAATCATATTTACAGGTGATAAAGTCACGAGGACATTCATAAAAGTAGATTAAGGGCTGGCTCACAGGCTGTGAGAACTGTGGAAACAGCTAGAAGGTGTCAAAAGCAAAAAAAAATCTTACCAAAAATACTTTATCTTACCTCATGTTTATTCCTTCTCAGAAGAGATCATTCCCCTTCTCTGTCAGCTGAGACTGGGGGTGAACCATAAATAAAAAAGCTCCTTTTAAAATAACAATTATTTAGTGTTAATGGAATTTATTTTTGTAATTTTAATGTTAAAATATCAATGCACTGCCCATTGGTTCAACTGCAACAGGTTCATTCCCAGTGCTGGATTTGACCTGGATTGTTGATTTTTTCCCAAATTACCCACGGGTAATCCCAAATCCACATCCAGCTCCTGGAATATTCCTCTGCTTTATGCCACTGTGTTATTCCAGGATATTTCTGGTGGTCACTCCTCAGCCATAAACAGAAGCTGTCTTTTTATTTTTATTTTGCTGCTAAAAAGCAGCACAGAACGAGCAGGAAAGCACTGTCAGCTGTAAAATAAAGGATGGGGCCATAACAGCTGCTCCCAAAGAGTGGGGAGGAACTAAAGGTTCAGGGGATTGATGCTCCAGGAGCTGGGGGAAGTGGTTTTCTGTGACCCCTTGGCAGTATTTAGGTTGAGCTTGAGCTCCAAAAGGTACCTGGGAGGTTTTTTCTTGTGTTCTGTGGTTTCTTTTGTTCTAAGCTGGTAGGTATCTACTTTTACCCGTGATTTTTAACCCAGCTCTTCAGGTTTTTTTTATTAATTATGGTGGTGGGAAAATATGTAAATTATAAAGTGCTGGGATTATCCTGTGTGGTTTTTAGCTCACTTTGGGCCCTCAAATGATGGTATGTAGGTTTAATTTTAGTTTTCATTCAAATGATGAAACTGTTACTCAGAACTGGTGCTCCTTCTAATGAAAGTATGTTAATGGTTTAATTTCGCTTTAAGTGTTCAGAGGACAACATAAAACACTTTCTTTTGGAGGTTTTTTTTTTTTTTGTCATTTTCTTAGAGGAAATACAAATATAAAAGTAGAAATTTGGAAGAAACTATCTGACCATTGGGAATTCTGGTTCTTAAGCCAAGTACTCTGTTGTGATGCAAAATGAAGGCAGAAAATAAACTTGGGCTTGCACACTATTTTGGTGTTTAAGGACCCATATCTTATATTAATGCCTTCAGATTTCAATGTTTCTAACAGTTCTTGTAAACACAATGCTGGGGGAGAGGCTGGAGGGCTGTTCTGAAGCTGGAAAATGTGGTGCCCCAAAACATTTGGGCCTGGGTCTGTGCAACATAATTAATGGATGATGCTGTTGAGTCCACAGACTGAAACTGGCTTTTTCTGTCCCACCCCTGGTGGCTTCAATCAGAAAAAAATCATTTCCTCTGTGGGCAGTTCAAATCTTTTATTGTAATTAATAAGGAGCATTTGCTTGGGTGGGTCTGTTGTTATTTTGTGGGGTTGCAAATCTATTTTCCAGTTGCAAGTCTAAACTAAGTTTTCCCTTCCAGCTGAAGGAGTTGCCCTTGTAAAACTGCTGCACCTGAACTGCTATTTGTCAAATTAACAGCAGCTACTCCTGGGTGCTGATTGCTACTCTGCTAATTAACAAACCTGCCTGATGACTGGTGGGAATCCTGCATTGAGTGCTGGGGTTTGGGCTCTGAAACTCCCTTGCACTTGCGCTGCTCAGGTTGGGCACTGGTGGTTTTGCCACACTTGCCCAAGGTGTGAAAATATTCCCAGATGTGGGGAGCTCAGTTTGGTTCTGCTGGAAGAAGCAAAGGCCAGGCTTTGGCTGTGCTTTGGAGCAGGGCCCTGCCTGAGGGCGTCTGTGGGAGCTAAACCACCAAACTCTGGGACACGAGGGAACGTCAATGCTAAAAATTGATAAAATGCCATTCTTCCTGCCTGAAGGTGTTGCCACACTTCTCTTCACAGAGAAAAAGCAAGGCATAATTCTTCCCAAGGATTTCTGAGATTCACATTCTCTGAACCTCAGAGAAAGGAAAAAACCAATTCTTATCTCATTTGCTGTGCCTGTGTTGTGCCAAAGCAGAATGCAATATGGAGATTGTTTACCCAGAGTGAAGGTGTTTTGTTTCCTTGGCCTGTCAGGCCTAGGTGTGTGTGTGAGTTGGGACTGAGGGCTGACAGTCATGAGATGAGTGCAGGGTTGAGTGCTTGGAAGATTCAGTTTGGATGTAATGTAATATATTGTCATATAGTATTGTATAATAAAATAATTAATTAGCCTTCTGATATCAGTAGAGTCCTCCCCATCATTCCTCTCCCTCCAATGCTGGGGGCTGTTTTGATACTATGTGAAGGTGTGTGTGGGAGCTAAACCACCAAACTCTGGAACATGAGGGAACATCAATGCTAAAAAGTGCTAAAATGCCATTTTTTTCCTGCAGGTGCAGTGAGGTTTCAGCATGGGCAGCAGCCTCAGCCAGCAGCTGTGCTGTGTGCTCTGTGAGAGGTGCAGAGAGCAGGAGGCAGCAAACGCAGAGTCCAGCGAGACCAAGCCCATCCTGCAGAGCCCCGGGGACACACGGACATTTTTGGACACACGGACGTTCTTGGACACACAGCCCTCCACCCCAGCCCTGAAGGTCCCCAAACTGGGCTCCAAGGAGCTGCTCCAGGACCACCAGGCCTCAGCTGATGCCCTGGAGGAGAATGGAGAGCCCTGCTCCCCTGCAGAAGGCTGGGAGCCAGCCTGGAACCCCATGGATTTCTTTGCAGCCCCTGCTGATGAGGAGGCTGAAGGAGAAGTTGAAGATTTAAGCCAGCAGGAGAAAGTGGGTGAGACAGAAGAGGAAATCAAACCTATTGCTGCTGTTCCTGTGGGAGACACAGCCCTGGGGGCTGAGGCTGGCAGTGAGGGAGCCCCCTGTGCTGGGATAACCCTGCAGGAGGGAAATATCCCCAGCCTCGTGGAGCTCTCCAGCGATGCTGAAGCTGAGCCAGAACCTCCTGCAGACACCCTGGGGGCTCTCGTGGGCAGGGACCTGTCACTGTGTGCTGTGCAGGTGGCAGGGCCCGAGCCCGTGGAGGGCACAGCCAGGGCTGCAGCTGCTGAGACAAGCCCCCAGGCTGCCCAAAGGGCTGAGCTCAGCTGTCTGGTGGAAGCCATGTCTCTCCTGACCCTGCAGAGCCCTTCAGAGGGCATAACAAGGGGGGTGGCTGAGATCTATTCCTCTTCTGTGGTGTCCTGGCAGCCCCTGTGCCCACAGTGGGCGTCTCTGGAGCCACCAAGCCAGCTGCTGGATCTCCTAAAGGAGGGCATGCAGGGCACTGTGCCACCCGCCCAGGCCATGGGGAGCCTGTGCTGTGCAGGGCTTGCAGGAGTGAGTGAGATCTTGCAGCAGCCCCAGGATGGAGCCCTGTGTGAGCTGGGACAGGAGGGGAGCAGGGGCTGCACCCCAGGACCTGAGGCAGAGCTGCAGGATGGGATCATTCAGCCAGCAGTGGAGCTTCCAGAAGAACCAGCAACTTTTGTTCCTGTACAGCAAGAAGCTGAGCTCCCACTTGTGCCCTCCTCACTGCCTGAAGTGCTTGGGAGCAGTGGGGAAGTAGAGGCTGAGAAAGTTGAAGCTTGAGATGTTTGGTCCTCAGGTGGCCTGGGGTCACATCTGTGCAGGGACAAGGATGAGGCTCTTGCCCTCAGGAAGGGGTTAACCCCCAACAGCCCCAGCTGTTGGACTCAGGATTTTGCAGAATGTGTCCCAGACTTCAGGAACTCTTGTCAGACAGATCTGTGAAGTTTTTACAGAGCTTTCCAGTGTTCTCCTGAGTGATTGTTCAGTCACAGATCTGTTTCTTGCCTTTCCCAGTAGGTGTTTTTCAGATCATGCCTCTCTGATTCACTCGAGCCAGGATCTCACTGAGCTGATGCTGCTGCATTCCCCCAGTGAGGTTTGGTCATGGGAGGTCTCATCCCTTGGTCTGAAGAGTCTGGGAACAGAATAGAAAACCGCTCCTCTAATTGTGTGCAGTCAGATGTTTTCTGTGAGGCCAACAGCCATTTCTCCTGCTACCTCAGAATAATGAAATATTTAAACTACCTCCCTGAATAATTCTCTTGAATTGATGCTTCCTGCTTTCATGTCAATGTTGAACAAATTTTCACAGGAAGATGATGAAATCCTAATTCTGGCTTGTTCTGTATCTCTTGTAGTAGTGGAAGTGTTTGTGTGACCTGTGCAGTTTATGCAGAAGTTAAAATGTAGTCTTGATCAGAATGCAGAAGTCAGTGTATGCAGCTGAAATCTACTGACTTTTAATGTTCCTCCCACTGTGCTACCAATAAAATACACTTTTAAAGATCATGGCAAAACCCCAAACTGAGTGTGTTTTAATTGCTGGGAATAAATGAGAACAGAGAATATGGCAAAAACTGTGGAGTGAGTGCTTTTCTTTACACTTCAAAGGAGAAATAGGGACTGACTTCTTTTAAATGAGCTTTTTGAGCAAGGTCTGACTCCACAAAGTGTGCCCAGAGGTGTGTATGTGGGGAGCAGGGAGGGTGGTGGATTGGAGATTCTTTTTTAGGCTTTGCAGAGTGCTTGAGGAATGGGATGCTGATGGGAAAAGTGCAAGACAAAATATCCTGCAGGTGCCTCTTTGGTATCTTGCACAGAGCTGATGGCTGAGGAGTAAGGGTTGAGTGTGACCAGAGATGTTGGGGATGAGATTTAACACTTTGGGAAAAGGATGGGCTTTTTAACACCTTGACTTCTGTCCTTCCACCTGCCCTTAGGCTGACAAAGTCCCCTGTGTGTAAAGATAGTCTTCCTTTGCGTACTGGGGGTAAGTAGGTGCCTGGAACACTTTCTGTTCTTCAGAAGGCTCTCTGAGCCAATAAACTCCAATTATTGCTCAGGTGGGCTGTGTCTGCAGTGCTATTAAACCATGGGCTGCTTGGGCCTGAAGGTGTTAAATAAACACACACAAAGCTGACTGAAAGCTCATCTGTTTGAACTCATTTATGTTACTTTTTTTGTTCTCCCAAAGTTACCAACTGCTGCTGCTGTCTAGGAAGGATCTGGGTGTGTTCACTGCCACTCTTTGTCCCAGCCTCCCCCAAATTCAGACAGGGAAAAGGCTTCAATAAGTAACCCCGAGGGAAATCAGCCTCAATCACATTTGTGACCATGAGCTGGTTATCTAATTCTGCTGAGGAGGATTCTGAGCAGGAGCTGTGCTGCAGGAAATGTTCTTTAACCATTGAGAGTCCTGGGCCTGTGGCTCCTCAGTGTGGGGATGGGGCCAGGCAGAGTTTCCAAGATCAAGTTGGACAAGCAAATCTGCTGATCTCAGTGGTGGAAAACCCTTCCTATTCCTTGAGGAGGAGATTTTCAGCCCTGTAGTGTTCTCCTCCTTGGTGCTGAATGGGGGCAGATTATCCCTGGCTTTGATGCCACTCCAGATTAACCACTGAGAGTTCTGGGCCTGGGGACACGGGCCTGGCAGAGTTTCCAAGATGAAGTCCATGTTCTGCACCAGCTGGACAAGCAAAGCTGCAGAGCTCAGTGCTGGAAAACCCTTCCTGTTCCTTGAGGAGAAGATTTTCAGCCCTGTAGTTGATGCCTTGAGAAGGCTGACCTAGAAGAGAAACTAGACAGAGCTAAAGAATAAAGTAGGGATTATTAGGAGGCTTCAACAGATCCACCTTGGGCAGCACAAGAGCTTAGCCAGGGGTAGACCCTAGATGAAGTCAAAAATGGTCACAAAATGGACAACCATTCCTCCTGTTGTGGTGCCAGCTCTGAGCTGAACCAGGGTGATCATCCCTGGCTTTGATGCCACACCAAACTAACAACTGAGAGTCCTGGGCCTGTGGCTTCTGAGCCTGGGGCCAGGGGCCAGGCAGAGTTTCCAAGACCAAGTTGGAAAACCAGAGCTGCAGAGCTCAGTGGTGGAAAACCCTTCCTGTTCCTCGAGGAGAAGATTTTTCAGCCCTGTGGTGTCCTCCTCTTGTGATGCCAGCTCTGTGCTGAACCAGGGTGTTATCCCTGGCTTTGGTGCCACACCAAACACACCAAGAGGCTTTGCCATTTGGAAGTAACAGCTCTGTAAAGAGCTAACAGCTTGAACTCTGCAATAAAAAAACCCAAACACAAAGAGTGATGCCCCGAGCTGCCTGCAGCCTGCTCCTTGTAAGCAATGATGCCATGGAAGGCTCTGTAATGGTGCTGCTGTGCAGCATTCCATCCTGCAGCACAATCCTGGCTGACAGCTGAGCCCGGCTCTTTGGAGGAGCTGTGATTATTTCCTTTTATTTGTCAAAAAAAGAAGTGTATGTTTTTTTTAGAACAGCCCTTTTAAATATATCAAAGTAGCAGAGATTGGAAAAGGCTTTTGGAACAAAGAGTAAGCCTGGTAAAGGAAGGAGATGAGATTGCTCTGACAGGAGGATTTTCCTCCCTCCAGTTGTGTGTGTTATGTTACCATCGCTTGTGGTATCTCACATGCAGGAGATTTTCTGGGTTGTTTCAAATGGGTCAAAGTTGGGCCTTTTAAACTAAAATATTTCATATGTTTCCATATTTCACCATGATTCAAGGGTAGGAAATTCTTTAAATCTATATTTTAAATTCTACACTTTAAATGTCAGAAATATCCCAACAACCTCGTGATGAGCTGATGGCTGAGCATCTTCCCATTGCACAGAGCACTGAAATAAATCCCTGCAACATCTGCAGGATTTGGAAATCCATGTGCTGCGGTGCCTGACATTCCCTCACACAATGGGGATGCAATTTCCTTCCAGTTGTGTTGTTTTGCCAAGCATCAACGTCCCCAAAGCCACCAGAGCTTTCAGCCAGGGCT
Organism: Passer domesticus; assembly: GCF_036417665.1. NCBI lineage: Eukaryota > Metazoa > Chordata > Aves > Passeriformes > Passeridae > Passer > Passer domesticus. The sequence continues at coordinate 4,191,695 of NC_087496.1, read as the reverse complement.
GTGTGACACTCTGCACATGCTGTCATCTGAGTTTGTCACATGTGAAAATCATGGATCAGTTCAGAGAAGTTTCCAATAGTCAAATAAATTCTGCCCTGCCTCTGAGTTTTACTTCCAATGAAGCCGAGAAAGAAATATTAAACAAAAAAAGGCTTTGAAAAGCCGTGAAAGCACAGCAGACACAGAGTGAGGCCCTCCCAGCCATGGCAATGTGACATTGCAGTGCCACCAAGGCACAGAGCCCTGCCTGTTATCGAGCAGAGCAGATGTTGGAGCACATCAGCAGGCAGCCGGGGCTCATTGTCCTGCTCTGGCCCCAGCTCTGGCTGCACACATGGATTTACCTCGCCAAGTGCTCCTCCTTTGTTCTCTGCTCTCAGGGAGCCACCGGAGCTCGGCGAAGTTCAGGATGCTGAACCAGATCTGGCGTCCAAAATTGTAGATTTGAGGGGTTTTTATGGAAATAAAAGAAGCCTGGAATGCATGCATTTTGATTTTTTTTACATTCCACAGCACTGGTGCTGCTGGCAGTGGATATTTAGGCCCTGCCTTCACGCTCCTGGCTGGGATTAGTTAGTTTTTAATGGATATTTGCTTTTGTGTTTTGCCCGTGTGACCAATTCCCCTTTAGAGCTCTCTCCCAGGCAGCAAACACGAGCAGGGCTGGGGAATGTCAGCTCCAGCAGAGGCTGATCAGCTGTGCCTGGGATGGTTCAAATCATCTGCAGCCACTGTAAAACTGCTAATTGCACCACTCAGCCAGCTGAAGACAGCACACAAGTGGGAAAGGGGGGTAATTTTTCACCCCTAACTGCTCAATATCAAATAAAATGGGAAATTACAACGCCAGTATTGTCATTTGTGAGTTATACACAAACCCAGCCTGGTTTTTCTGCCACTTGGCATCACCACTTCTAAGCAGAGGTCAGTTTGTCTTGTCCGCGGCTGCTCTGTGTAAATCTTGAGCTTTATTTTAAACATCCAATGGCAATTACCAAAGTGAAGTTCATCACCCACCACCTGCACACAGGAGCACAGCCACATCCTGTTCCCAAGGGCTTGGAAATGCCTGGGGAAATTAAAAAAAAAAAGAGTAAGGGAACTTTAGAATCTGCTGGAACTAAGGCTGGGAGTCAAGGGGGGAAGGGGTTGGGTGTGACCCCCCCCTCCTATTTAAGCCCAGGTGAGGGCTTTGCCTCCCAGGTGAGCATCTTCAGTGGGGTGTGGAGCTGTGCTGGTGAGCAGGCCGTGTGAGCTCTGTGGGTCTGGCAGCTCTCTTGCTCTTTGGTTTTTATGGGATGGGTTCCTTGCTTTAATTCATGCACGTTTTTACAGTCTGGGCCTCTTTGAGCACAAGTAATTTTGTTGGGTTTAGCTCATTTCAATGTTTAAGGCAGGCCTTGCTTCTCAGTTCTTGAATTAGTTTTGTGCTGGGAGATGTTATCTTACCTTTTACTTTGCTTGTCTTTCGCAGTCCTCTCCTAATGCTATTATTCAGGAATAAACCCTGCTGTGTCCTGTGAATTTCAAATTTATCTGTAATTTTTTCCTCCTGCCTTGCTTCTCTTCCCTCCTGCTCCCATCTATTACTGGAAGTCTAAACATTTCCTTGTCTGGAATGAAGAGTGGCTCCTGAGACCTGCCACTGTTTTCCAGAATGCTCTGCTTTGACTGACAAATTGTGTCTTTTCCCCCTCTTTTCAGACCTTTTATTTCTTAAAAGGTCTCTGTGTCTCCCCTGGCCCCACCAGGTACAATTCCACCTGTTCAGCTCATTCCTGCCATCCCTGGGCTCCTGCTGGGGGACAATTGGGTAATTAACTCACCCTAATGAGTGGGTTAATAAATATCCATTTCCACAGGTGTGAAGCCCCTTCCTCCTCCAAGAGCCAGAGCTCCCTGCTCCTCCTGCAGCCTCACAGGAGAAAACTCGGAGTTTCAGCGTTCCCCTGCAGCCATGGGAGGTGTTTTTGGGAAGAACAAGAGGCCCTGTGTGTGCCCCAGGGTGGTTTTCAGGGCCAAGGGCAGGAGGACGGCGCGGGTGTGCTGCGATGCAGCCACCTGGACTGGGGAGGGCCGCTTCTACTCCGCGCGCGTCGGGAGGGGCCCGAGGCGCCCCGAGCCTCCTGCTGCCACAATGGTGCTGGAAGCTTCTGGAAGTGAACTCGGAGAGGAGGAAGGAGGCTCGGATTCCTCTCCCAGGGCACAGCACAGCGAGGCCTCAGCCCCTGTGGCTGCTGGAGACACAGAAGGGGCTGAGCTGTCCCAGGAGCTTGAAGTCAAACCTCACCTAGAGCTGCTGGAACGCCAGGAACTCACTGGAGAGACACAAAGATCCCAAAATCCCCAGGCCAGCAGTGAGGCTGAAGCTGCTCTGCATCCCCCTGGCAGCTCTTTGTCCCCTGAGCCCCGCCGTGGGGAGCAGGGGGTGACGCCTCCCACTCGCACCACAGTGGAGGTTGATGTCCACGTGTCTGCTGACCACGGGGAGCCTGCCCAGGGCCAGGCTGATGCAAAACCCGAGCTGCTGAGGGGTGCAGGGCAGGAGGCCGGGGCTGGCGGTGCTGCAGAGGACACCTGTGTTGGGAAGGCTCTTTGGGAGGTGCCCATGCAGGAGGCAGGTGACACCACAGATGATTCGTGTCCCCTGGAGGAGCCAGAGCTGGCCATGAAGGCTGCAGAGCCAGGAGAGGACATGACAGATGGGCAGAGAGCTGCACGAGAGCAGGGGGGAGAAGGAACTGAAGGCCCACCTGATGTCCAGCTGGGACAAGGTGAGATTGGTGCTCCTGAAGGTGTGGAAGGAACTGCTGGTGGGGCAGGGCAAGCTGAAGAGATGGCTGAGCCCTGTGGTGATGGGCAGAGAGCAGAGGAGAGCCCAGCCTGCCTGCCAGAAACCCAGCAGGACGAGGAGAAAATCGAAATTAGCAGTGAGGGAGAACAAGAGGAGCACTGAAGGAGCACCCTGAGGGTTTGTCTGCAGCCAGAGCTGAGCCTGCTGCCTCCACCCTGCTGCCTCCACCCTGCCGCATGGGGCTTGTGCTCCAAAGGACCCAGAAATCAGGGTGGTGGTGGCAGAACCTGCTTTGAAAAAGTGAAAACTACAATGCTAAACTTAAAATTTGCTCTGCAAGTGGCACTGCCCTCCTTTCTCTGCTGGGAGTGTGGGCATGGGCTGCTTCATGGTACAGCAAGTGTATTTATGTATTTATTTATGTATTTATTCCCTGGCTAGGGCTGTGCACTTCATGGGTATCTCCCTGTGTGTGGCTGCACAGGGTTAAGTGATGTCTAATTTATTAATTACACTTGTCCTCTCACCCCACTGACTTGTCACCACTATTGGAAATGCATTGTGTGATGTCTGTTGCAATTGGAATCAATAAATGTTAAATCATTTTAACACTGCTATGAAATGTTGGGTTAATAATATTCTGATAATTCATTTCTGATATTTGCATTGACTCCAATGCCAGAACTGATGTTTTTACCCTTTTCAGCTGGTAAAGTGTTTGGTAAAATGCTGAGTGTTGATAGCAGTGGCCTCAGAATGAAAGCTGCTCCTTCCCTGGTGATTTCCTTGCAGTTCTTGGAGCACCAACTGGGCTTGCTGTGCTTAGACCAAATAAAATGAAAGATGAAAAGCTAAACTTCCAATTGTGACTCATTTAGAGCATTTGCTTTACAGAATTTGGCTTTACAGAACTTGGCATTTGCTTTATGGTTTGTGCTGGCTGGGTGGAGGTCAAGGAGCTCAGACTGGATGCCTGTGGAAGGAAATGTAAACAACAAAAAAAGCTGCTTGTGGTCATTTTGCTGCAAATAATCAATAAATTTCTGGCACCTGCATATCCCATGCTAATCTCTAATTACACAGTGCTAAATAGAAGGGAGTTTTCCCATCAAACCTGACTGGTGGCACAGCTCTCACTGAAGTTAGGAATTATGTGGTGCTGCAGGGAATCAGGAAAACAATACAGCCTCATTTCTTTCAGGCAAAAGGTTTTTACACCACATTATTCTGCTAGAACTCATGGGGATTTAAAAAAAAAATAAAAAGGGAAATAATTATTTGTATTAGCTGGAAAACTCCAATGTGAAGGAGAGCAAGATCCTCCCTCAGGAAAGCATTTCCAGCTCTGGTGTTCTGTGTGCACCTTCACTGGGAGCACTCACAGGAGGCAAGAAATTATGGTTAAAGGAAACCGGGAGATGAGGATGTTGAGTTAAAGGCAAACCAGGAGCTGGGGATGTTGAGAGCAACCCTTCTATTTAAGGCATGATTGGTTTTACTGTCCTTAAATGCTTAATCACATCAGGAGTTTGGTGTACCCTTAAAAAGATTTCCTGTGGCTCCAAGGATCAGGCTGCCAAACCTCTCCACTTAAACCAGACTTGCTCAATTTTTATTTTTTTTTCTTTATGACCCAATCTGATTGAGACCCTTCCCATGGAAATGTCTCATCTGCCCTTAAATAACTTGGAGGTTGCTCCTCATGATCCCAAAGGTTCTTGGTTTGGCTGCTTCTGGCAAAGCTCTGCTGTTAGGCTGGAGATTATGTTCTCTTGTCATAGAATTTAGATTTACAAATCAGTGAGTTGGCAGCTCCTCCTTGCCAGGAGAGCACAGAGGCCTGAGGAAATCATGGGGAAAGATGCAGAGAGCAACAAAAACCTCTCTGCATTGCTTGCCTCCCTCAGAAGTTCAGACCAACCACTGTCACTGTGTTTTGTGCTTGTGATTTAGTAAAAGCGTCTCAGAGTTCGTGGAATCCTGTTAAAATTACACAGCAGCTCCTTCCCCCTGTGACTGAAGGTGTGGGGCTAATCAAGAGTGACAATAAATACATAATTACATGACACTGTTGGTGCCACACTGAAAGGGGTGACAGGGATCAATTTCCACACCAAGATGAGTAATGCAGAATAATTCTGCAGGCTGGAATCTCACAGATATCATCTCAAAACCTGCCAGGTGACCACCAAATTACAGGAATAAAAGTGGCACTGTGTAGCTCTTCAATTCTGCTGGAATTTTGGTGTTTACATCTAGTTAACAAAGCTGCAGTCTGAATCAGGGACATTCTCTCATGCTCTGGAAGATTAGTGATTCTTTGTATTCCTTTCTCAGAAAAATCATGGAATAATCTTCCACATGCACTGCTGCCAGAATTTTGGGGAAGAAGTTTTTCCAGTGTCCTGACTTCAATTACACCAATCTGAGTGTTTGCAACGTAAAAAGTTCTTTGGCAAAGGAGGAAAGAATCAGCTAAAATTCCTCATACAATATTCCAGTTCTGCTGCTTTTTTGTCATCACGTTCATCTGGGGTTTTCAGATGTGCCCCAAATTCTGTAAAGCCCAGGTTCTGCAAAGCTAAGCTCTACCCTCAGTTTCCCCTGGTTTTCACTGACCTTGTCTGACCTACCCAAAATTACACAAGGGGGAGATTTGGCTTTGGCAAATTTAATGGCTTTAAAAGCTTTTGTCAGAGGAGCCTCTGCCTCATTTCTGATATTTGCATTGACGCCAATGCTAGAATTTATGGTTTTACCCTTTTCAGCTGGTAAAGTGTTTGGTAAAATGCTGAATATTGATACCAGTGGCCTCAGAATGAAAGCTGCTCCTCCCCATGTGATTTCCTTGCAGATCTTGGAACACCAACTGGGCTTGCTGTGCTTAGACATGATAAAACTAAAGATGAAATGCTAAAGTTCCAAATGTGACTCATTTATAGCAAGGCTTAGGTCTGGAAGCACCTTAATGCTTTGAAACTCCTATTCCTGCCCTGAGAGCAGGGAAAGCCCATCCTGCAGCAGCAGAACTCCTGCACTGTGGTGTGGCAGTGTTATTTTCTGAAAAATCCCTTCGCCCAGGATTTTTCTCCTGGGAAGCTGAGAAGCTTCAGGCAAGAAGGAAAACAATTCTTATCTCATTGCTTCTCCTGTGTTTTGCTCATGTGGAATGTGGTTGGAGATTGTTTACCCACAGGTGATTGTTTCATTGCATTCTGGTGTGAGTTGTTTTCACTCTTTAGCCAATCTGCGCCAAGCTCTGTCGGACTCTGGAAACAGTCATGAGTTTCATTATTATCTTTTTAGCCTTCTGTCTGTGCCCTTTCTATATTCTTTATTATAGTTTAGTATAGTATTCTTTAATATAATATAGTATCATAAAATAATAAATTAGCCTTCTGAGAACATGGAGTCAGATTCATCATTCCTTCCTTCATTGGGGCACCCCACAAATGCAATACTGTGGAAATCCAGAGCACCGGGGATATTTCTCTGTCTGCTCTGGGGTGCCCTGACCCCCAGGGCAGCACTGACTCTGACCCTCATTCTTGGAGAAAATTTCTAAAACTTCAAGACAGACTATAGTCCACAAAAGTGTGCAATAGATTATAGAGAACAGTGTGTCACTTGGTGAGAAATTTAGGTTTTGGGATTTTTAGTATGTTGTAGATGGGAACAAGATGGAGGGCACAGGGTGTTGTCCCAAATTCCCTCTTCTTGCTTTTTCTTCCTTCTTCTCCATGGGTTTGGGTGGCATTTTGTAATTGGGCAGAAAAGTCTGCATTGGGGCTCTGTGGGATCAGTTATTGGGTTAAAAGTGAACATAATCCAGGTGTCAGTTCTTAATTGGATAGTTTAGTCTTAAAAGACCTTGGAACAAGAGATTTTTAGCCATTTTTGTGATGCTTTTCCAGCATGCTGAGCCTGGTGTGGACAGTGTGCAAAACTTTAGATAAGATAACAATGAACAAGAAGCTGAAGACCCAAAAGTCCCGTGTGCCTCCTTTTCCTGACACAGAACCGCTCCAGGAGGGTTTCCTCCAACAGGGGAACTCCCAGGAGACCCAGAAACCAATACTGCACCATCCAGCAGGGCACATTCCTGACTGCTCCAAACTGTCACTGATGAGTGAAGGCAAATTCCACCTTTGGCTGCTCTGTCCTTTTGGAGTCCTCATGGGAGGATTTCTGAACCAGGCGGTGGTGTGGCTCTAACCCAGCACTGTTCCCAGGCTCCAGGCTGCCCTCTTAAGATGATAAGCAGCAAATTCCCTGCTAAAATCCACCATGAATCACCGCAAATGGGGCTAAAGCAGCATTACCCAGTCACACAACTGCCTTGGAGTGCAATCTAATTTTTTAGCTTTTGGGAAATCTTAGCTCCTGTTGCTAAGAATCCTTGCTTTGAACTTTTATAATTAAACTTCCTGTCATTCAGTAGGAAACCTTAAAAAAAAGAATTGGTTACACTTGAGAAAGTAAAACCTCAGGGGCGTTTAGGAGCTGCTGGAGCTGTTAGGAACTCCAGTGTTTCTCTTCCTTTTGAAGCACCTTTATAAATAGTCACCCTCTTCATCACAGTAAATCTGTTTCTACAGATCTGAACTCTTACACAATTAAATTAAAAGTTTTGAAACAAGCTGGTCAAAAACCAAACACTTCCTTTATGCAGAGGTCAATATTCTTGTTCAATACAAAACAATTTTGTGTTGCTTTGGTTGCTGGATCCCTGCCTGGCTTTCAGGAGCACAAGAATTTCTTTCCTTCCTCACACTCTCCTCTCTCCACAACATCCAAGGAGCCCAGATGAAAAATCCCAAAATCTGCAGTGATCTGACAACCAGACCCAATCACGATGTGAGAGCTAAAAACGTTCTGAAACAAAAGCCACTCAAAACATCCCTCCAGAGAGAGAGATAAAACATGATCACAAACCTCCCCCAGCTCTGCCTCCTTTGCTGCCAAGTGCCTGCAGCACCTCCCAGGAGATGAAAAGCACCCAGAGCTGTTCCTGAGGACAGGGAGGATGTTCTGTGCCTGCAGCACCTCAGTGCAAGGGGAATTTCCTCAATTCTACCCTGCAGCTGCTGCTCCGCAGCCACAGCATCCCAGGGTGGTTTGGGTTAAAAAGGACCCTAAAAATCATCTCGTCACTATCCCAGGGTGCTCCAAGCCCTGTCCAGCCTGGTCTTGGGCACTTCCAGGGATCCAAGGGCAGCCACAGCTTCTCTATGCCAGGGCCTCACCATCTTCACAGGGAAGGATTTCTTCCTAAATCCCCCCTCTAAACTGTTCTCTGTCAGTCTGGAGCCATTTCCCCTTGTCCCCTTCCTGTCAGAAGGCTCTCCAAGCTCTCACTGTGCAGAAAGAGACATTTCCCACAACATTTCCCTTCAATTTTGTGTAAACACCCAAAGAGAGACCTCACAACATTTCCCTTCAGCTCTGTGTAAATACCTAAAGAGAGACCCCAGAACATTTCCCTTCAGCTCTGTGTAAACACCTAAAGAGTGACCCTACATTTCCCTTCAATTTTGGGTAAATACCTGAAGAGAGACCCCACAACATTTCCCTTCAGTTTTAGGTAAATACCCAAAGAGAGACCCCACAACATTTCCCTTCAGATCTGTGTAAACATCTAAAGAGAGACCCTACATTTCCCTTCAATTTTGGGTAAATACCCAAAGAGACCCCACAACATTTCCCTGCAGCTCTGTGCAGAGACAGACATTTCCCACAACATTTCCCTTCAATTTTGTGTAAATACTCAGAGACCCCAGAATATTTCTCTTCAGCTCTGTGTAAACACCTAAAGAGAGACCCCAGAACATTTCCCTTCAGTTTTGTGTAAATACCTAAACAGATCCCACAACATTTCCCTCTAGCTCTGGGTAAATACCTAAAGAGACCCTACAACATTTCCCTTCAGCTCTCTGTAAATACTTCAGGGACAAAAAGCAAAAAAATATCTAAAAACACAGAACCCTCTGGTGTGAAACTTCATATGAAGTTCTATAAACACAGAGCAAGACAGTTCCCAGTCTTTCAGGCAGGTGGAAGGGATCAGTAATTAATTAAATCATTAAGTTTGGGTGAAAGCAATTCAGTGCTGCTGCCCTGCCCTATTTAAGCCCAGGTGCTCCTTCCCAAGCTCTGCTGGGAACTTCTTGGAGAAATTTCCTTTGCAAGTGAGTGTGGGCACTGCATGACACAAATTTGGGGTTTTTGGGAAGGAGGGACTTTAGTTTTGAGGGTTTTGTTTGGCTTCTCTAGTGAGGGAGAGCTCTGCCTTTAGGGTTGCAGCAAAACTGTAATTATGCTGCCTTGTATCTTTGGCTTTGAACTAAATTCTGCTGGTGGGACTAAAAATGAAACATTCACAGCATGAAATGGTCAAATGAGGAAGGGGAAATAATTTTCCTACATGTAAAAATGAACTGGTATCTTCAGGTAATAAATAGCTGTACCTTTATAAACAAACCCTCTTTGGAGACAGCAGCAGTAGAATCTGTCTTTTGTCCCATTTTGAGCTACTTTTGAAGTGATGACAAATAAATAGAAGTGTAACAGAAAATAAGTTATTATTTCCCTTTCCTCTCCTAGCATTTTACTGCCCTACCAAAATGCCATGGAACATTTCCTGGCTATTTACACAAAATCCTTCCTGCTGATGCAGCAATTGCTTACAAAACGTTCATTTATTTGTTACCTGTCCTCTTTGCAGTTTTGATATCAAAGAGCATTTCTCTCTTATTTTATTTTGGTTTTCCTCCCCCAGTAGAAGTGAATGGGTTCATTTTTCTTGCTTTTCCTTTTTTGCAACTCTGTAGTTTTAAGTGATTAAGTTCATGTAGTCTTATAAGTGAGTGCCTAACCACCATGGAATCACACATTTTTACAGATTCTGCCCATAAAAGCAGCTCAAACAGTGCAGCAAAACTGCTCGGGATCCATTAGCTCCACTTTAAAAACTGTAATTCCTAAATTATAGATCTGCTTCTCTGCCGTTCCTCCGGCGCTGTGCTGGCTGAGCTCTCTGCGGCACCCGCTGTAATCAGATCATGTTGTGTGCCACTTCTGTCCCGCTTTAAATATTTAGGGATAAAAAGTGGCCCAGGATTTGGAGTGGAACGGGCTGGGGGGCTGCTGGGCAAATGGGCTACAGCTGCTGCCCTGCTTAAGAGCAGAACTTTATCACCCTGGGCCAGGACTAAAGGTGCTGCAAATCCATGGTTTAAGTCGAGTTTGCTTTGTGGTTTCCCTGCCAGAAACAGGGTGCTTTTTTCCTGCTGAATGATGAGTTTTTAGCTTGTGTCTGCCTCTTTCCAGCAATGGCAGATGCAAAGGGAATTACTGGGGCTGTGTGCAGTCCCTCTGTCCTTTTCCCACCCAACTTCCTCCTGCTCCTTCCCTGCAAAGTGCTGATCTGTTTCCTGGCAGTGCTGCAGTTGTAAAAGGGTCCTTTACAAACACAACCTGAGGGAAATGTTTCTCTGCATTCAGAGTGTGCTGCTCCTTTTTAATGTTTGAGTTTGAAGCAGTGGCATTGCTGTGGTTTCTAAAAAGTGAATTAATGACTGGTAAAATAATGACCCAAGGGCCTGAAATCCTCGTATTTCTCTCCTCTCAATAAGGAGATATTTTATTTTCCTTTCCTTTCTGCTCCCTTCCATATCTTACCAGGCTTATGAATGGCTTCCCTGGATAAATGTGAACTCCTTTGTAGGATTAATAAATGATTTAGGAAACAAGAGGAGCCCAAAATAGTGTTTACTTTGGGAATATAAACTAATAACTGTGAAGTTTAGTGTGGGCTGAGAGTCCTGGGGAGGAAGTGACTTCCTCAATGCTTTCAGTGACATCCAAAGGCTAGGACTGACTAAAGAACAATAAAACCTGCAGCTCTGAAATGAAATGGGAATGTGGTTTTGATTTTAGAGGGGCACTTTCTGCTCTTCATCTTCAAGGGGCATTTTCTGCTCTGGCACAGGGCTGAGGAGTGGGTTCTGTTGGATTTTTCCCCTTGCAGGTGGCCTAGGAGTGGTGTGAGCCTGGAATGAGGATCTGTGTCTGCTCCTGAAGGCTCTGTTGGTGCCCAAACCCCTTGGACTCCCAGGAGAAGGCTGTGAGCAGGGTTTTTGTGAGCAGGATTTGCTCTGCACACCTCGGCCATGGGGAATGAGCTTAGTCACAGGAGGTACTGCAGGAGGTTCAGGAGGTTTGAAAGGCTGCCAGCTGAGGAGGGAACAGCTGTCCCTGATGTCCCCGATGACCCCAGGACCCAGCCAGCCCCGGGTGAAGGGTTTGTGAGCCACCCTGAGAAGGAGGAGCCCCAGGGAGCTGCTGCAGGACTGCAGGGCACAGAGCAAGGAAGGAAAAGGGAAACGGCCTCGTGTTCTCCACCTGTGAATGCCCAGGGAATGCTGAGCAGCTCAGAGCTGCAGGAGGCTGGGGACAATCCCCCTGCTATAAATGCAGGTGGAAAAACTCCTGCTCCAAGTCCGGGAAGAGCTGAGCCAGCTGGAGGGCACACAGAGGTGACAACAGGGGACTTCCCTCTGCAGCCTGCAGTGGAGGTGGGAGAGGAGGAGAGCAAGCAGGGCACAGTGAAAAGCAGCTCAGGGTCGCACAAGAGACCCAGCACCAGGCAGTGCAGGGCCAGCCCTCTCTGCAGGTGGCTGAAGAACCTCAGGAGCCCAGCAGAAAAACCTAAAGCCAAGCCTGGAGCAGCCAGCAGCCAAGAGTGAGGCTCCTGTGGGCTGGAAAAGGATCAAGTGCCCAATGTGATACCTGCAGAAAAGAAAAAAGACTGGTAAATATACACATATACAATAAGAGGAAGTTATTTTTGTCATCTTGAAACTGCTTGTCTGCTGGATACTCCTGGCTGTCCTGGAGCACAGAAACATTCCCTCTGGAAGGGTGGAGCAGGGAAATGAAGTGGCTCTGTTCCCTCAGCCAGCAGCTTGTGAGGATTGTCTGGCTCTGCTCTCACTGGGGACTGGTCTGAAAGCTCCTTTTTGAAACCCTGAAAGGTGCAGCTTTGGATCTTCCTGGTGCTTCTGTCATTATTTGATTTTCTTTCCCTGTTGGTAATAACTTGTTCTGCTTAATGGCCCAAGAGAAGGATGAGTTGCATCAGTGTTATCACCTAAATTAATTGATTATAAAATGTAGCTGCTTACAAATGCACAATGGTGGTGGTGGGTGCTGTGGGGGAGGCTTCGTGAACCAGGGGCTCCAGTTTTGCTGCTGGAAGTGTTTGCTTTTTGTACTTTTGGATCTGGAAATCAATAAAAGCCACTTTCACTGCCTCCAATGAAGCCTTGGCTGCAGCTGAAGTGAGGGAAGGAGGGGATGGGCTGGCACTGTCTGCCCACAGATGTGGGGAGTGGGCACTGGGAGGGGCTCCCTGTGCTGCCAAGGAGCCAGCAGTGCTGGTCTGGCTGTGCTGGGGCTGCTCTCAACAGACTGGGAGGTCTGGCTCAGTGAAAGTCTTTAAATTGGTTGCTGCAGCTCTGTGCAATCCATGTGGCTCCTCCAGGTGTCTCAGAGCTGGCCTAAGAATGCTGAGCCTTGTTCTGCTAAAGATTCTAGTTGGGGGCAAAAACCCTTCTGAGATTTTTCTCCAGAAAATCCCTTCTGGGAGAGGGGAGAGGCAAAAAGAGGAGCTGGCAGAGCCACAGAGGGGCTGCAGGGCTGTGCTGGGGCTGCCCAGCTCATTGGGCATGCCAGACTGGCCTGGAGCAGCAGGGAGGGGGGGGAAATGCCAAGGGAAGATCATGAACAGCAGCTTGAGCTCCTGCACCTTCCTGATGTACCTGAGCAGCTCCTGCACCTTCCTGAGGTATCTGAGCAGTTCCTGGCCTGGCTGCTGCTCAGTTACTGCCCTGGGGCACTGATGGCAACTTTGATCCCATTCCTGGCTGGACCACAGGAAGGAAACTCCTCATTCTTCTCCTTCAGCTCTTTCCTTCTCAGAAGCTCCCGTTTCATTTCCTCCCTTGATGTTGCCTTTGAAGTGATGCCTTAGGATTTCAGCTTTTCTATTTTCCATCTATTTGTAACCCTGCAGTTCTTTAGTGCAGAACTCCAAACTCCACACACAGTGGGAGCTGCTGCTTCCCCATTTGGGGCAGACACAACAATTCCTCTCCAGGCCTGGCAATCAAGGACACCTCACTGCCTCAGGCTGAGAGATGGAAACAAAAGGGAGTTGGGGGAGCAAACCTGGGGTCAATGACTTCATTGGCTGAAGCTGGAATTGGCAGATTGACCCCCAAAATGCAAATGGACCAAACTTATAAAAGTGTGAAACCTGTGACCCATTGTCCATTTTTGGGTGGGTTTTGTCTGCCCTAAATGTACCTGAAGGCCCTTCAATAAATAGAACTGCTTTTTATTCCCTTAATTTTGTGTGTCCTTTGTTTTTAGGTAGCCCCAAAAGGAACAGTGGGTGCATCCCAGCTCTCCTGAGGTGACCAGGGACAGCCAAGTGCCTTTATGTCATTGCTCACTGCATCAGTGTTCCTGCTAAAATCCCCTTAACAAGTTTAGAGCACACCTTGGAGCTCTTTTGAATGGAATTAGGACAAAAATATCACTTCAGCACATCCCCTTCTACACCTCTCCCTCAATCCAAAGTTGTTGGATGTGCCAGCCAAGAAATAAATAAGCAGGGAAGCAGCTGCTTTCCACCTTGTGCTCAGAGGCACCATCTGCTGCGCTGCCTCTTCCCGTGCAAAGAAGAATTCCTTGGCTGCTAATGACCTCTGAGGATAATATTCGCCTCATGTCATCCCCAGGTTCCTCAAATAAAAAATTTTTAAAAGCAGAGATGCACCCCTAAAGCACTGAAATGTTCACTTTTACAGGCAGCAAAGCTTATTTTTGTAGTTCCTAAAGTCAGTGAGGAAGTTCCTAAAGTCATCACCCTTTATTGAATCGGTCTGTTTTTTTTAAGGCAGGAAGATCTTTGTTTGTTTGTTTCAAATATTATTTGAATTTATTTGTTTAGGTTTTGTGTTTGTTTGGTTTTGGATTTTCGGGTTTGGGTTTTTTTTGAGGTAGAGATGTTCTATGGGGTGATTAATCAATTAATTAATTATCCTCAAGGTGGTCACAAGGTTTTTTTTCCCTAGAGGAGCTTGAAGTTAGAAAGGTTTTTACACAGAATTTAGGAGTCTTGGTCATCTTTCCCTGTTTGCTGCTGGAAAATGTGGTTTATTTCCTTTTCATCCTCTGTTGAAAGGGGAATTTCCTTTAGTTACTTGTTTCTTTGTTAATTCCTCAGATAGAGGTTGATATTTTTGGTTTTAAGTGAACACAGGTATTTGCTGCAGTGCTTCCTGCAGGGATCCATTTGGAGCAGGGGTTTATAAATGGGGCATTCTGGTTTATAGAGGTTGGAAGTCATTTTTGACAATGCAAAAAGAGCAGCACTGGAGATGGAATAGCACAGCCAGAGCTCCACTGCAGGGGGAAAAAACTTTGAATTCAGAACATCAGGGATCTAAAATTTGAGGTTTGGTGACCTGGTTTAAAATCCCTTATCTGGTATCTGTTTCAGGTGATGGGAAATCAGTTTTATTGCTTTTTTCCTGGGAAAATCCCAGCAAATCAGCTCTGATCAATTAACTAAGGGCTAACCTGGGTCAAATGCAGGTCTGAGGTAGATGTTTCAGCCTCTTACTGCAGGGAAAATAATCTAACACAGATTTGTTCTGTGTGGTTTGACCCCTCCAGTGACCTGAAGTTAATAATTAGAATATTCTTGGATTTGAACCGCTTGCATTCACCCCGTCTTCATGTGGGCAACAACCAAAAAAATCCATTTAACACTCTTAGCTACAATTCACATTAATATACACCCAAAATTACCTGATATTTTAAATCAGTGTTTATTTTATTTTCAATGTTTGCAAACAAAAGAACAGCAGACACAGAAAATTTGTGGCACAATAATTCCAAATTGTTGGAAATTGAGGAGCTGTTCCTAGGAGGACTCATTCCTGTGAACAGGCACCACCCCTCACACTTTCATTAATAAATAAATAATAGATTTCCATCAATCTCAGGAGCTGGTGCTCTTTTGTCCTGCCTAACTGCTGAAGCAAGATTTTAAACTTTTTTATCAAATTCTTTTACCTAACTGCGTGAAAATATTCCAACAGAGGAAAAACCCAGCACGGTGCCTTTCTTCTATGAGATCTTCTAGCCCCAGATCCTCATCTTGTAGCTTTGTGAATACAATCCCTGAGGGGAAAAAAAAAACTTCTGGAAAAATAAAAAAACCCCAATTATTGATGCTTCCTGCTTAACCCAGGACTGATTTAGAAATGCAGAAACTCAGCGTGGTGGTGGCTGTGAGGAGCCAATAGTTTTGAACATCTTACACCTCTTTAACAGAGTTCTGCTGTGCAGCTGCAAAGCTTTGGGTGATTTTTATCTCCCCTTTCAATTAGCCAGCACATGGGAACTCTTCAAGGAATAAGCTCTGGGCTTTTCCTGGATTTCTTGCATCACCTTTAGAGAGAGCTATTGTATTTGCAGGGTGCTCTGATGAAGGAAGGAATGATGGATCTGACTCCATGTTCTCAGAAGGATAATTTATTATTTTAAGATATTATATCATTTTAAAGAATACTAAACTATACTACACTAAAGAATACAGAAAGGATACTTACAGAAGGATAAAAAGGTAATAATGAAAACTCCTGACTCTTTCCAGAGCCCTGACACAGCTTGGCACTGATTGGCCAAAGAATAAAAACAACAAACGCCAGAAACCAATGAAACAATCTCCAACCACATTCCACATGAGCAAAACACAGGAGAAGCAAATGAGATAATATTGTTTTCCTTTTCTCTGAGGCTTCTCAGCTTCCCAGCAGAAAAATCTTGGGTGAAGAGATTTTTCCAGAGAGCCACGGAATGGGAGGAAATATTACCAAGGTGAGAGGAACTAATGCTGAAACAGCTCCCAGCCAGCACGGGGACTGTGCTGGGTAAAACAGGAGCAGGAATGTGAGGAGTGATGGGACAATATTGGGGCCCCAGTTATGGGTGTTTGTTTTATGTTGGGTCCTTCTGGGGGCTCCCCAAATGGGGGAACCCTCCTGTAGCAGTGCTGTGCCAGGAAAAGGATACACACAGGACTTTTTCAGTCTTCAACTTCTTGTTTATTGTTATCTAATGTTTTGCACACTTTCCACACCAGCCTCAGCATGCTGGAAAAGCACCACAAAAATAACCAACAATCTCTTGTTCCAAGGTGTTTTAAGACTAAACTACCCAATTAAGAGCTGACACCTAGATTATTTTCCCTTTAAAACCAATAACAGATCCCAAAGTGCTGCAATGCAGACTTTTCTGCCCAATTACAAAATGCCACCCAAATCCCTGAAGAAGGAAGAAGGAGCATGAATGGCCCCAAAATGAAGAGTTCCAAGGTCTTTTAAAGTTATTTTATCCAATTAACTCTTAAAATGCACATTATTTCCACTTATCTACCAATAAATCATCCCTTGACTGTCCACAAAATCTCTGCACTGTTGTCCTTGTCCAATCACCCTGTGCCACCAACACTGCAGAAAATGGAGTGATGAAGGAGAAGGCAGGGACTACACCCAAATTCTTGTCTCCTATCCACACCACACTCAAAATCCCAAAACCTAAATTTCTCAGCCTAGTGACATCCTATAATACTCTCTATTTCACACTTTGGTAGATTCTAGTCTACCTCAAAGTCTTGGGAGCCCTCTCTATGGGTGAAGGTTAAAGCCAGTGTTTCTCTGGTGGTCAGAACCCCTCAGAGCAGACAGAGAAATATTCCCTGTGCCCTGGGTTCCCACAGGACAAGGAGGGAAAAGCTGAGGAAATTCTGCTCTGCCTGAGCACAGCCAGCAGCTGCCAGAGGGATCTGGCACAGGACGCTGCTCAAATCCAGAGTTTCGGGGCAAACTCTCATAATTAAGCCTCCTAAAATTCAACTGCTAGGCAAAAGAGAGATTTTATCCCACAAAAAAAGCAGTGGAGCTTGTCCCAGAGCACAGCTGATGTGGAGTTTCTGAGGCACTGAGCACAACACATGCTCCCATTCTCCAGCAGATTTTCGTGGTTATCCCAGCCAGCTCCATGCAGGAACCTGCTGCAAATTGGCAAGGAGAAAAACTGCAGGGAAACACAAAATGCCATTTCTTTCACCTGCCTTCCCTGCTCAGAGCCTTTTCCTGGCTCTGTCCAAGGTCCTGGTCCAGCCAGGCTTTATTAACAGGCTGGGAGAGGGCAGGGAGATTTTCATAAGGTAAGAATGAAACTGGAACTCTGGGGAAAACTCCCTGCCCTGGCATAAGCACCCTCTGCCTCCTGACACAGATATTTTGATTTATTCCCCTTGCCTCAATGAGAAATTCTGCTTTCTTGTGGAATTCTGGGAGTCACTGATGTCCCTGAGGTCTCTCCAGAACCTTCTCTGCTTTTCCCCTTCAGGAGCACCTGGGTGTTGTCAGCCTGACCTTAGGACAGGAGAAGCAGAGAAGAGAAATAAAACACAAATTTATTCCCTTTGCCTCTATGGGAAATTTTTCTTTCTTATGTAATTTTTGGTGTTTCTTATGTCCCTGGGTTCCCTCCAGAACCTTCTCTGCTTTTCCCTTTCAGGAGCACCTGGGTGTTGTCAGCCTGACCTCAGGACAGAAGAAGCAGAGAGGAGAAATCAAATACAAAATGCAAGAGTGAGATTTCTTTTAGGGCTGCCGGTTTGCTGTGTAAGCCTCTCCAAGAGCATCCCAAAAGCATCAGGTTGAGTCTCATAAATTGCTCCTAAAAGGTACCTGGGTAATTTAAGATCTTTTAGGAGGAAAATGCACTTATTCTGGGATTATTTTGCATTGCCCTGGCTCTGTTCCCTCCCACAGGAGCCTCTCCTCCTGCCCCTGGTCACACCCCAAAGCCAGGACTTGGCAAACCAAGCCCAAATCCCCGCAGCTAAATTCTAACCAAGTCTCTGCAGCACCCGCAGGAGCATTGCCAGGTGCTCAGCACTTCCCTTCAAGCCGTGCCACCCATTTGAAATGAAGCTTCTGTCTCCTGAAAGACACATGGCCCAGATTTCAGCTGCCTCTGTTTTTCTTCCCTCCCCTGATCACTCCTCTAATGGCATTTAACGCTCCCAGGCATCTCCCCAGCCCGGAATGCCACAGCTTCCCCTGACTCAACTAAAAACCTCTGACCGTATCAGTGGAAGTGAACAAAGACATAAACAAAGGTCATAAACTGAATTTATATGACTTCTGATAAAACTCCTCCTGACAGCTTTGTGGGGGGATTTTTTAGCTGACAATTTTCTTTCCAGCACTGCGAGTGTTCCAGACTTGTTGCCTGTTTACTGTGCCTGTGTGCACACCTCTTACAAATACATCACTTTCTGCCATCAGAACAGAAGGGTGAGCAGCAATTAATGGCATCTCCTATAAATCCCACCCTTTTCTCCTCCTCTCTGCTGCTAAATATGCAAAAGATGACTGGAGAAGTGCTCTGACAACACTGAGAGCAAAGAGGGTGCCCATTACTTACCCCAATAAAAACCTTACCTCATTAAAAAGGAACCTGAAAATGAAATCACTGTTTTCTGTCACCTCATAGGTTTGGTTTACTCTGCTCCCCACGGGGAAAAGTTTCCTGTTTTCTTCACATTAATCAAGTGCTTGGTGCTGCTGAGTTTGAGCTGATCTTCTGCAGCTGAGGGAAAGAACAAAATCCATCTCACGTTCCTCTTACTGCCAGCCCTTCCCTGCTCTGCCTTTGTTTTTAAAATTAACTTTCGCGTTTTCTTGGAGCTGAGAAAGCCATTACAGAAAAGACCAAACCAATTTTTCTTTCCAGCATGTGTGATTGTTTTCTACTTCCCTAAAAGGTTAATGTTTAAAATGAATAATGGGTGGTGGGGAAGAGGAGAAAAAAGCTCTTTTTTCCTGCTCTCCTTTCCCTCAGCTCACACAGCACGGAGGTGTTGCTGTCTCCTTGCACCAGGAATATTTTGGCAGCCTTCAGAGCTGTTTTCCCTTGGGTGGTGGCCTCCAAAACCTCCTTCAGGCCCTCCTGGTTGGTCTGCTCCCAAAGGGAATCCCTTTGTCCTCCTGTTTTCCTCCCTGCTCCCCTCCTGACGGGCAGTTCTGTGCTGCTGCTGCTTCCAAGAGTTGTTCTTTCCTGCCAGCAGAGGAGTTCTCCAACCCCCCAGGACAGCCCAGCCCCAGGAAGCCACAGCAGCTTCAGCCCTCAGAACCCTGGGGGAGATTCCTCCCCGTTCCCAGCTGATGGGATGGAGTGAAGAGAATTGGAATGAGCTGAAAGAGCCCCTGGGGGTGGAATGGTTGGCCCAGATCTCAGAAGAGCACCCTGAAATCACCGCTCAGGTGCAGGTGACCTGGAAGGGAAGGGAACAGCAGGAAGGGAATTGAGTTCTCCTGGCTCCCCAAAGCCCCCTCTGAGCTGGCACAGCCCCGAGCTCACAGTGGGATCCCAGGGTCAGGAAAATTCATCCCCAAACACCAGAGGTTGATGGCCAAAAAGGATACAGAGGAGTCCTGGAACTTTATTCCAATAGAGGGAGAAGCCATGGGGCATTCCCCTGGGGTCTCCCAAATTTTTGGAGGATGAAGCCTCCTTTTCATCCCAATTTCCCAGCCACATTTCCCTCTCTCTTTCCCCATTGGCTGAACCTCTCAAGGTTCAGACTTCCCAGAACACCTGATACTAGAGATTTCCCTCTAATGTATAACCCTGCCTTTTAATTTTTAATTCTAATCGAATTTAGGGTTTTCCCCCATTGTTTCTTTTATCTCTCAGTGCTGGTTTTATCTACCAGCAAACCCACAGCTTGTTTGGAAAGACAAATCTGTCATTCCTCTCAGCAGGCAGCAGCAGGGCAGTGAACATCCCAGCCCCGTGGAAATGCTGTGCTCCCATTTGGAAAAGCTGCTGGATTATCCTGGAATAAATCCACACTGTTAGCCCTTATTAAATTAAAACCTGCTGGCTTGGAGGAACAAAATTAGTAATGCTGTGAACTCTCCCGTGGGCTGGAAATGTAAAGGAGCTTGGCATTACAGAGAGTTGCAGCAGAACATAATTCTTTGCAGGAGGGAAGAAAGTAAGGAAATCTATGAAGTCATTGACTAGTTTAGTTCAAAAAATCTCAATATAATTATCCCAGTGCCCGCAGTTCCTGTGGAGATGTTATACTGCTGGGTCAATATATGTATTTTTTCCTTTTGAGCTGAGTTAACACATACATCATGCTTCAGGATGCTGCTGAATGCAGTGAATCTAATTTAACAGGGTGAGCAGCTAAACTTAGGCACTCAGCTTGGGGTGACCGCTGAAGCTGGTGCCAGAAGTGAGAATTTGGAAGGCAGCAGAGCTCCCAGAGAGCTGTGATGTCCCTCTGGAGCAGCCTGCTCACCCAACAGAGCTCAGCAGTGCAGGCTGCTGGTGCCACAAAGCCGAGACCTGTCCTTGCACATTCCCACCTCATCCTCCTTCTCCTTCCATTTCCTCCCTTGGAGCTCCAGCTCAGAGGTAAAAGCCCCAAAAGGGCTGCAAACCCCCAGATTTCTCAGTTTTGTTGCAAGGCTGTGCCTAAAGCCCATCCCAGTTTTGCACAGCTCTGGAATCTCAGAGCTGGACTTTCTGCACCTTTCCCTTTCTCTGTGTGTTTGCAGAACTGTGCCCTGTCCTGAGGTGGATGGAGGAATTCCTGGCATGTGTGGCTTTGGGAATTAATCTGCCATGCTGGCTGCTAATTGTAACGCAAAACTGTAAATAAAGGTATTCAGACTTCTGTAAATGCCCCTGTCAGAAATCCAGATTGGAAGAAAACATTTTCTTTAGAGAGTCCAATCTTTTATTTCCCTCACCTATTTTCCTGCTAAACTCTTGCTTCTCTGCACTTACCAAGCCAGATTCACTCTCTTTTAATTTTATACAAAGAAAAACCTGGATAAATTATGATCAGAGTGGCAGAAGACCCTGATCATAAATATTTAGGCACTCATCTATTTTTGTTGTGTATAATAACTTCATTTTTCCATTCCTGTTTAAATCCCAACCTCCCTGGGGCAAGGACTGCCCTCCATGTGTCATTGTGAGGAGAAGAACCCTGGACTAAGGATTAACACAGGGAGGTTTTCTGGCTTTACAAATATGTAAAAAAACCCCCATAAATGACATTGCATGCCATGGTGGGAGAGGGAACACAAGGAGAAGGATCCCTGTGTGGCTGATTTCACTTCATCCTGTGGCACTGGTGTCACCCCAGGAAGCCACAGCAGCTTCACCCTCAGAAATCTGGGGAAGATTCCTCCCCATTCCCAGCTGATGGGATGGAGTGAAGAGAGTTGGAATGAGCTGAAAGAAATCTGGCCCAGATTTCAGAAGAGCACCCTGAAATCAGGTGCAGGTGACCTGGGACAAAGTGTGGGGACCCAAAATTGGAGCTGGTGTCAGAGGCAGAGCCAGGCAGAGCACGGCCAAGGGTGCATTAAACTTTGATGGCTCTGCTCATGCATTATCCATGTGCCAGTCAGCAAAGCTGCCCTGGTGGTAATTTTCCAAAGGAATCAGCTAATAATGGAGCAGCACAAATCATTGCTGCCTTTTTTTTTTCTGCTGTTTCTCTTTTGCTTATTAGCACAAAAAAAAAATCCAAATTGAATTGTGGAGGCTCCACACAATTCCACACTCCAGAGGGCATTTGGGGGGCAGATTGATGGAGATGCACTTTGCCCCTCATCTTTCAATCCCCTGAGACCCCAGTCCTGAGGAAAACCCCACAAATGATGCATGAGGCAGAGCTTTAGAGGAGGCTGTGCTCACTCAGAGGCCACAGGTGTCCAGGCATCACGCTGGCATCCAGCAGAAAACAGCCTCAGAAAGGGCCTGGCAGCAGAGAAACCAGCTGATATTTCTGTCCTTCTCTCCTTTGAAGCAGAACTCCAGCTGATTACATGGCTGGAATATGGAGGAAAAAAAATAAATAAAAGAAGAGATGGTCTGAGGTTTGTCCTGAATGGAGCATTAAGGCTGAGGAGACCTGTGCTGCCCAGGGAAAGGCAGGAGGAGAGAGGAATGGGAAATCTCAGAGAAATTCCACATTTTTATCCTCTTGAGAGGGGAGTCTTAGGCAAAGCATGAATTAGTTCTGGTCTGACACAATCTGGGTGCTCCAGTGGTTCATGTGACACTCGAGAGCAGCAGGAGAGGAAAAACACCTCAAAAACTTCATCCCACAGCAGCAGGGGAAAAGGCATCACCTGCCTCTGCCATTCCTGGAAAACCCCTCCACCTCAAAAAACTTCCCAGGCTCTGAGGAAAATTGTTTCTGCAGCAAGTAAAGGAATGATTTATTACCCTCCCTACCCAAAATCTGCAAATCTCAAAGCTCATGGACACTGACACACTCTGAGCAGTGCTTTCATCTGAAAACAGGAATTTGAGATTTGAAAAGCATGGCAAGCAGTAAAATGGTCCCACGAGTGGATGTCAATGTGCTGGGAGAGGACAACAGGAGTGACAGAAAACTGCTGGCACACACTTCTTGTTCTCTTTTTGCCCAGTTACTGGCACAGCAGCACAGTGCTAAACTTCCTTTAAATATTACCATAAAAAGTAATAAAAACGGCAAAAAGAGCAAGGGTGCGATCTGTGATTTGTGCCAGGCTCTGTTCAACCCAAAAAATAAAAAAAAAAACCCTTCCAATACTCTTGCACTGAGAGTGTTTCATCCTGAGTTTTGGTGATGTTGAACTTTCTGCATTTTTCTGAACCTCAACCCTGAATTTTTGCTGGCTGTGGGATGAATTTCTGCTGAAAAAGATAAATTATTCTCACTGCAGGGTCTGGTTTATTCACCATTCACTGACTCCAGTTTAGCCCTTACAGACCTTCCCCTGAGTTTTTGTTATTCCACTTTCTAGACTTTTTTTTTCTTTAAATTCTGAGCTGGTTTATTTGGAGAATCCCCTTGCACAGAAGCACAAAGGAGGGAGCACAAGGATGCTGCTCCCCTCAGTTGTTGTGCTCGACCACCACGAGCTCTTCTTGCAGGATGCAGAATTGAAATTCCACCAACAGTGTCAGAAACATAAAGAACAAACCCTGGAATTGCCTGTGCTTTACAGACACTTCCTGACAGCAGCTTATCAGCCTGTACAATGTGTTGTTATTCCAGTAAATGCCGTGTGCTGGTTTTTTATTTAATGAAATGCAGCCCTAACAACCCATAAGATACAGAAGGACTGCTCAGGCTTCTTGCAGGGACTGGATAATTCAATGTGCTGTGGTTAACAGGAGAAAAATGTGGGAAAGATAAGATTATTAGTGCAAGAAAAGCAAACTGGAGGGAACTTCATGACCACAGGGAACTTTTTTATGACTTTCTGACATTCAGGTCTCAATTATCAGAGCCATGGCTCAGATCATAAACAGAATTTATCTCTGGCAGAAGTAGGCTGCTTTATTGCAGCCTTCAGAGCAGTGAATGTTTTGATAATGAAGTTAAAGGAAAAGCAGAAGTTCCCAATTTGAGAGGAGCCTTTGCTGCTCATGACGCTGGCGCTGGGCTGGGTCAGAAGTAAATCAATAATTCTGCCCTCAGGAGGGCTCCGCTCATGAAAAATCCCCCAAATTGATGCTTAAGTGCCACTGACAAAGAAATATTTCCTTTAGGGGGCCGAAATCTCTGGAGATCCAGAGTGTTTGTATGGAAGTCAAGGTGTATTTATCCACCACTGTACAAATAACCACGTTGGGGCTGATTTGATGGAAGTTAAAACAGAGGCAGAGACAGGTTCAGGGGAGGCAGCCCTGGATGGGAACATCTGATTCCTTAGGGGGCAGAGCCCAGCCTGTGTGTGAGGGACCCCTGAGTGATCCAGCCTGTCGTGAGTGATCCCTGAGTGATCCCTGAGTGATCCAACCTGTGGTGAGTGATCTCTGAGTGATCCAGCCTGTCGTGAGTGATCCCTGAGTGATCCCTGAGTGATCCAGCCTGTCGTGAGTGATCCCTGAGTGATCCAGCCTGTGTGTGTGTGATCCCTGAGTGATCCCTGAGTGATCCCTGAGTGATCCCTGAGTGATCCAGCCTGTCGTGAGTGATCCCTGAGTGATCCAGCCTGTGTGTGAGGGATCCCTGAGTGATCCCTGAGTGATCCAGCCTGTGTGTGAGTGATCCAGCCTGTGGTGAGTGATCCAGCCTGTGGTGAGTGATCCCTGAGTGATCCAGCCTGTGGTGAGGGATCCCTGGGGAACGGCTCAGGGGGGCTCTGCTCGTGGTGCAGCTCCCACAGAGCCAGAGCACAGCTCTGGAGGATCTGGCTCCTCTGTCTCCTTGTTGTTCATAAGCCTCAGGTGTCTGTGGATGAATTTTCCTGCCTGCCCTACAAAGGAAGCAAATCTTCCAAAATCCCAGCCTGTGTTCTGCTGTTCCCACAGGGGACAGAAGGAATATCCCAGTGAGGAGACAGTGAAAAAACACCTGAACAAAGCTGGAACAGCAGCTCCTTCCAAACACAGCCTGTAAATCACAGCCCAGTGAAAGCAGAGTAGGGAGCAGATACCCAGGATGTGTTCCTGGAGCAGTATCAGGAGCTAACACCCTGAACTATCAGCTTGCTGTGTTAGGTCTCTTCTAATAGCTCTGATGCAACAACCTTTTGCTTTTCATGCCTGGCTGCTTCCAAAATAGTTGTTTTTTTTTTCTTCTGTATGTGCAGAATTAGAACATCAAAGCCTAGACTGACAGCTCTCTAAAAATGTGCCTGTGGTTATTCTTGGCTAGGTCTGGGGAGCAGAAGTGATTCCATTAGCCAGTTCTTGTGATTAAACACAGAATGCATCAGCCAGAGCACGGAGATGTTGAGGGCTCCTCTTCGTGGCCACAGGAAGATTTATTGGACCATCTCATTCTCAGCCTTATGTGATCCTCAGGACTCCAACAGGGCCCTCCGAGGATGGGGTTTCAGGATAAAGGGAGCCCTGTCCATTTATTTTGGGCATCTGGGAGGCACCCAGGGAGTTCTTTGCACAGTACAGCCTGCAAGATGTCCAGAAATAATTTTCCAGCAGGCTCTGAACACCACGGGACACAGAAAAGGGAACATTCTGTCCAGAGATGAACAGGAGGGGCAGGAAGGGCTGTTTGAAGAGGCATTGTGGAGGTTTCACTGGGCACTGATCTGTTTTAAAGAATAAATGGGGAAGACAAAGTGTTTGCTATTGAAATTCCAGCAAGCAGCTGCAGGTCCCAGTTTCAGGGAAGGGAATGACAATTTACCTGTGAAAGTGTCCCTGAGCACATGGAACAGAGCAAATATTGTCACTTCATTATCAATTCCATTATCTTAATTGCTATAGTCAGGATAAAACTTTTTTTTTTTCCTGAAGTTGCATTAAAATAAAGTTTTAGAACAGGCAATAAAAGTTGGTATAAATGGACTCTTCTGCCTCCAGCTGTATTGGAAATATGCAGATTTTTAACCCTGTTCCCCATGAAAACAACACTCAGGCTTTCACAGTGTTTTCACATCTTAATCTGCATCTTCTACTCTCCAAATAAATTCGAGACAGCTTGGTCAAACATGACAGAGGGGCAGGAGACAAACACAACAAAATCCCCAGGGAATTCCCTTGAAAAGGGAAATTTAAGCCAAGGTATGCAGTAAGGTTCCTGGAGGAAGGAGGATGACAGCTTTTCATTAGGAAATCAAAACCACCAAAGCCCGGGGCTTTTCTGAGGACAAATTTCATCAGCTCTGTGATCTCGTGGGTGCTGAAGCCAATTAACCACGAGGATTAATCCAGAGGAAGTCATGATTCAACTCTCCTGGTGATTTCTGCCTTAAAGGTCAAAGAAAGGGGCATGAAACCTGTCTAGGAACCTTGGGGGGCAGTAAATAATTTTTAAAAATGAACTAAAGGGAGCAAAAGTTCTGCTGGAACACCATTCATCACCATCTAAGCACACTGTAATTATCCAACAATTACAGTACACAATGCATTTGTTTGAGCCTATTTGAAACCAGCACAATTTATGTAACTGGAAATGCACCAAGCAAGTAGGAATAATTACACCATAAATATGATGTAGTTAAATATCTGGAGTTTAGAAGCATTTCATTAAGAAAAATATCCAAGGCTGTTATGCTGTCATGAAATTAACCTTCTAGTCATAAGGATAAGTGGTATTTATGTATTTGAAAACAAAATAGGATGTAATTCCACTGCCATTACATGCAGGAAACTGGCAAATTATGACAGCCTCTATTGTAAAAAGTGACTTTATACCCTGCTTTAACCACTCACATCATGAGCTAAAAAGAGAAAAATTGGCCCTCTTATTTCCAGAGTTCTGCCATTTTTCAGTCAGCTCAAGTTTCCATTTCCCTTGGGACTTTCCCCTTAAGGTTTAAACTGAGACCTCAATAATCTGAGTTTAGTGTGGAGCCAGAATTTCTGGAGCTGAGTTTCCTTTGCATGTTCTGGGCACATGGATGGTCCAGAATAAACTTTTCATGGGAAACCTCTTGGCCACTGCATCAAGCACAGCCCAACAGTGAAACACCCAGGGATGCTCTTCAGTGAGACACCACGAGCTGCCAGGTAAAAGAAATGCAACTCCAAACCTCCCAGGGTTTCACAGAAATTTAATAATATCTGCTTCTCCAGCAGAGCAAAATCCTTCAGGTAGTGCAGCTGGGGTGAACTCTGCGGTTTGAGGATCAACCCAAATTGATCCAAGCTCCAATTAATTGCACTGAGGAACAGAAATCACAAAATTTCCTTCAATTTTTGAGAGGAGGAGGCTTCTCTGTCAGATTAAGACAGCCAGCATTGCACATGCGGGGCACACCCAGCATTTCCACCTTAGGAAAACCTCGACACATTTAAATTTTATCAAATTTTGGGATTTTTAAGGCACAAAAGAATATTTAAATCCAACTCACTCTCCTAACAAGGACAAATCTGTCTGTACAGGATTAAAGTGTTCAGCTGTTTTTCTGAGATGCTGAAGATTTAACAAAGCAAATTTCCACTCCCCAAATCCTCCCTGCCCCTTTTTCCGCTCTGATTTGGGCACAAATGAAGGCAGAGCCACCAGGACATCACCTGATGGCACTGGAGATAAGAAATTTGTCAAGGCACAAAAAAATAAAAGGGGGAAAGTTGAGTTCAGAAGGAAGAAATAGAGAGGCAGGGCCTGATAATCACAACTTTGCTCTTTGGCTCGATACAAAGGTTGTAATTCAATTTCAGAGTTCTGCTCCAGTGCATCTCTTAGGGTGTCAGCAGAGAATCCCTCAGCTGAGTTAAAGGATTGTATCAATCAGCAGGCCCTGTTTTATGGGGAGAGAAAGACGGCTCCTCCACCAGCGTCTGCACCGTGTTCCAATTTAATCACTTATAATTTTGAGGTAGTGGGATGTGAAACGCTAATTGAAAATTTTGGGTGCCTCCGTCTCAAAGTCGGAGAAGAATTTGTGTGCCCATCTGGATAATGGGAAAGGGATTTTATTTTCTAGATCATTGATTTATCATCATTAAGGACTCAGATACAGCGTGCTGGAAGGCAGCCTCAGGAATATGCTTTTTCCATGACGTTTACACTGCCTCCAATTGCCCCTGGCGCTGTGAATGTTAAAATTGGCTGGGTTCAATTCAGTGAGATCTCCTTCTTTCTCTGTCAGAGTTATTTATCTCATTCAGCTTTTGCAATCAAAGCTTTGTGGGGCTTGGCTGAGGGGGTTTTTGGTTTTGAGGTTTTTTTGGGGGGATTGTGGGGGTTGTTTGAATTTGTTTTGTATTTTGGGGTGGGGGTTTTTTTGTGTTTTGAGGGGGTTTTTTGTTGGGTTTGTGTTTTTTTAATAATTATTTTTATAACCATTCTTTCTTTTTAAACAAATAAAAAATAAATTGTTTTTTAATAATCATTATTTTTTTACTATTCCTAAAAACCAAGCCCCATACCCCACTGATTTTGAACACTAGCAAAGCCTTGATGGCCCCATCTGTACAAATACACCTCTCTTGCCAAACAGAACCTCAGCAATCAGAAATGAGCCTGTTGTTTATTCCAGAAACAGCAAGTCCCATTTAGCAACCTGGAATTCCTTCCCCACCCAGGTTACTTCTGAAATGTGGACTATGATCAAATTTTTCCCATTTATATCAGCTTCACCTCCCGTGCAGGCCTGGCACTGCTGTAAAGGAGGAGGGAAAAGGAATAACATTAATGCTGATTTTGGAAGTTGCTGATTTTTTATTATTTTTAATGCAGATGGAGGAAGCAATTAGGAAAAAGGTTTAAATTCTCATAGCAGCTTACTCCTAGATTTTATTTCTTCATTCATCCTCCCAAAGAAGACCTTGGTCAGAGAAACTCTTTGGAGTTACCTCAGCAGATTCCAAAGCAGCTGCAGCTGTACCAACAGCACCTTGAATTAATTAAATTAAATAATTAAACTGAGTTAAAGAACTCTAGTTCCATTCTTGAGTCTTCAAAATGTGGCTTTCATGGGAATAGCCAGGATATTTTAGAAAATATAAGGTTTCTTTTCAGCTTTCATGAGTGCCAGCTGAGGGTGTTGCCTTTGGTGTTGATTGGTACAGGAGGAAACAGGGACCAGCAGAGGAGGGAAAACAACTGGGGTAAGTTACAGCTGACACAAAAAAGAGATGAATAATTCAACCATTACACACACTATTGCCACAAAACGACATAAAGAGCACGGTCTTCCAGTGAAGCATCTGCCCAGTCTCAGGACAGATGGGTAAAATGTTGTATTTTCATGCAGGAGTGCAAAAAGAGGCATCATGTTTAATTTTCCAGGGCCTTGAACCCACATCTGCCACGCTTTCTGTGTGCTGCTTATTGCAACACATCGGTCAGTGGGAGTTATTTTATATAAATATATATGGGGATGTGTAACCATGGTTTAGTAATAGGCAGAGAAATATGTAAATATATATATTTAAAAATATAGAAATAAATCAAGTGAGAGGTGATTATTGCAACACATCGGTCAGTGGGAGTTATTTTATATAAATATATATGGGGATGTGTAACCATGGTTTAGTAATAGGCAGAGAAATATATAAATATATATATATTTATAAATATAGAAATAAATCAAGGGAGAGGTGATTATTGCAACACATCAGTCAGTGGGAGTTATTTTATATAAATATATATGGGGATGTGTAACAATGGTTTAGTAATAGGCAGAGAAATATCTAAATATATATATTTATAAATATAGAAATAAATCAAATAGGTGATTATTGCAACACATCGGTCAGTGGGAGTTATTTTATATAAATATATATGGGGATGTGTAACAATGGTATTAGCAATAGGCAGAGAAATATGTAAATCTCAATATATGTATTTATAAATATAGAAATAAATCAAGTGAGAGGTGATTATTGGAACACATCAGTCAGCGAGAACTATTTTATATAAATATATGTATATATAAAATAATCTTGTTAACAATAGAGAAACATATAAATATATATATATAAATTTATTTATCAATATAGAAATAAATGACTACCTATCAAGTGAGAAGTGTTTATTGCAACACATCAGTCAGCAAGAACTATTTTATATAAATATATATGTGTATATGTAATAATAGTGTTAACAACAGAGAAATACAGAAATAAACATATATATATTTATCTAAACATATAAATATATAAATATATGACTGCCTATGAAGTGAGAGGAGCTTATTGCAACACATTGGTTAAGTGAGAACTATGTTATATAAATATATATGTGTATATATTAATAGTGGCAATAGTCCTAGAAATATATAAACAAGTATATAAATCAATATGTATCAACAATATATATTTATAAAATATATAAATAATTAATAAATACTTGTAAATATAAATTACTGCCTGTCGAGTGAGAGGTGCTTATTGCAACCCATTGGTCAGCAAGAACTATTTTATATAAATAGGTATGTGCATATGTAATAATAGTGCTAACAATAGAGAAATATAAAAATAAATATATATATATATATATTTATTTATACATTTAGAAATAAATGACTGCCTATCAAGCGAGAGGTGCTTATTGCAATACATCAGCAGCAAAAACTCTTTTATATAAATATATGTGTGTATATGTAATAATAGTGTTAAGAATAGAGAAATACAAAAAAATATATATAAATACACTATATATATAAAAATACACTATATATATACATATACAAATATATAAATAATAAATGACAGCCTATCAAGTGAGAGGTGTTTATTCCACCACATCAGTCAGCAAGAACTATTTTACATAACTATATATGTGGATATATAATAATAGCATTAACAACAGAGAAATACAGAAATGAATACGCAAATCTATAAATATCTAAAGCATCCCATCGAGTGGGAGCAGAGGGAGGATGCCCCTGCTCTGTCACCCTGGAGCAAAGAGCTCTGCAATCCCTCTGGAGCAGCAGCACAGAAATACCCTGGGGGGCTGGGGAGCCACTCGGAGCGCTCCCAAGGATTTATTTATCCAGCAGCTCCTCCAGGAACAGCATCTTTTGGGTTTCTGTGCTTGAGATGACCCCGAGGTATTAAAAAGGTTTTTGTTCTCTTAGTCCTGCGAGCAAAGAAGAAGTTGAGATTTGTTGGTTCTGCTTTTTAAAGTTGTTTATTTTTTTCTTATCTATGACATTCTTTCTCCGATCTGAGATCTGGTCTGGTTGTGGCACAGCCTTTGCCTCTGGGGTGGTGTTAACATTTTATACTAAGAACTACGTGCACTTTATTTACAATATTTTTCCAATACCTATCACCTATGTCAGACAGTCTGTCTCTACTCTAAACCAACCCAAAAGTGTCACCATCCCAACAGAAGATGGAGGACAAGAAGAAGGAGAAAAAAGACAGGATATGCCCAGATTGCTCCATCTTGCCCCTTGGACCCCCATTCTAGAACTCCAAAATTCTGCTTTTTCACCCTGTGACAAATGAACTATCATTCTACTCAAACTCTTGCGGTTTGTAAATCTTCACACAAAGTTGGTAGTTTGTTCCATGGACTAAAATCGAAGGCACAGGTGGTTTTGACTCCGTGCCAAGGTCTTTGAGCCCCCTGCCAGGGTCTGGAATCTCCCAGGGCAGCCAGAGGAGTGTCCTGGGTCCCCACAGCAATCCATTCACACTCTGCCCTCCCCAGCCTTAAAGTACTTAATTATTTTCCCTTTATTTTCTTTTCCTTCTCTTTGTTTTCCCTCATTGAACTCCTTTTACCCCATAAGCAGCTTTTGATTGAAGTTTTTTCAGGGTTGCAATCTCGGGATAAAGAGCATAAAGATTTGCAGTCAAAACCTTCATTTTACTAAAATGTAACTCTCACCTGCTCTAATCTTTCTCCTGCTATAAGATACTGAGTTTTCCCTTCCTTTAATATGAGAGGATTTGGAGAAAATAATTATTCTGCTGGGCCACTGGGCCTCTTTCCCCTGAAAAATTAATCTCAGGTAAAATGAGCTGAGACTAAAAAGCCTAAAAAGACTTCTTGTTAGTCTAAAGTAGAAATCTCTTGCACTAAGGATGCTTCCCTCAGGTGTGCCTTGGAAACTTCCACTTCAGCAGCACTCCAAAATCAGCTGGCAGCCCTTGCACAGGGCTAAAATTAAATTAAAGTCCTTCCTGGAATAAATAATTAAATTCCTTCCTGGGGCCATGGGCAGGGCTGCTGGGAGAGAATTCCCTGCAGGTCAAGGGCATCAGAGGATTTCACTTTCAGTAAGGAGGATTTGTCATCCTGGGAGTCAGCACGGGGTGGGAATTCCCTGTCCACAGCAATGGATGTGTCCTGCTCTTCCAAAACATTCCAAAACCAGCCCGGTGCCTCCCATCCTCCTGCTTCCTTTTGGCAGCAGATTCCAGCAGGAGAAGGAATTTGGAGTGAGGAATTTGGCAGGGGATGCCAGTTCTGCAGCTCCAGAGTGAGGATGATGCCACCAAAATTTGAGGCTGAAAGCCTTCTCAGCTCTTCCTCCTTCTCAAGTCCATAAAAATTATCAACAAAATTTTGGTTAAAGTTTTCTCTCTGGGTAGAACTAGCTCGTCTCTGTCCTGGGGAAGGCCGACACTCTGATTTTACAAATTCTGTCCTGTTTTTTCTCCTCATCTCCCGCAGGCAGCAGACAGAAACTCCCCTCTCCATCAGAGCCCCCCTGGTTTGATGAGGGAACTCAGAGCAGACAGCAGTATTTTCCTATTTTTTAAGGAATAGACGTTTTTAGAAGTTCATTTAGGACAACAACAGCTTGTTCCTGCTGCCCTGCTGAGCCCTTCTCCCATCCTCTCATCTCCTCCCAGGAGCCCGGGCAGGTACATCCTCACCTGCCCTTCAGCCACCACGAGCCTGCAGGAATTGGCTTTTTTCATTTGATTTCCTCCAGCAGGAGCCCCGTGGAAGCTCAGATTGGCTTCCTGGAGAGGAGAGAACATCAGTCTATAAACACCAGGCTGGTGGAAATCAAATTTTCTCTTATGGTTCTTAAAACAGAGATTTTTTTTTTTACTCCTGTAGCATTAGCTCCTGTTCAGGTTTATCTTCCCAGCTGGGCTTACAGCACTGAGATGTGATTGCTGAACACCTCCCAGTGAGCAGAGATCAGAATTCAGACATTTCCAGGCCTCCAAACCAATCTGTGCAAAGACAGGGACAAGATGCTCTCACATTTACAACTGAGCTATTAAATCCTGCTCCTTGCTGTCTGCAGCTCCCCAGCCCCAGGCACACATTCCTGCTACAAGGAAGAACACAAGCTCAAAAATGAGGCTGAAATGTCCTTATTTATTTTTACTCCCCAGCTACACTCAAGATTTCACAGGGACCTGCTGGTTATTCTGATATTCATTTGTAACTTCTGAAAATAATCATGTTTGCAAACCACCCTGGAAAATGCAATAATGGAAAAAATAAAAACCAAAAAACCAAACAGGTATCATAAAATACATGAAAAAACATAACCAGGTGGAACCCAGCTCATGATCCACCACCTGGAAAGATCCCTCAAGAATTTCAGACCCTACACCCACCCCCCCAAAAAAAAAAAAAAAAAAAAATTGGTGCAAATGTTACCTGAAGATCTCAGCTTGCAATTAAATCACTGAGCTCAGACTTGTAAGAAATTCTGTTCCCAGTTCTGCTCATGACCTCAGGCGAGTCATTTAATTTTCCTGTGCCTTAAATGAAGGAGTAACAGCTGCTTTTAACAGGAGGGATTGTGAGGGGGAACAAAAGCCAAACTAAATCAGATGCTACTTAGGCTGGGCTCAAATGTGCTGTTGGAAATGACAGTGGAACAACTGGATCCGTCCCCAAATGCCTGAGGGGGAAAAATGCCACACATTTAAATCAGGAAATGCTCACCAGAGCACTTGAACAGCACAGAAGTTCCTGCTTGCAGGAAACCACTTCAATTTGAATTTTTTTGTGTGTGTAGATAGTGAATAAAGATGTACGAGAGGGGGGAAAAAAAAAACAAAAAATGAGAGAAGGACAATCCTCCTAATAAACGTTGTAACTTGAACTATAAAAATAGGAAATCCTCATAAGCATCACCCCAAAAATTCCAGGTTTTGCAGTCTTTGAGGCTGTGCCCTGTTGTGACGTGCAATAATGAAGCAATCAGCCTCCACACCAGGGGAGAGGCAGAGGTTTGTGATGATTGCACCTCTCGCCATCAAATTCCCTCTGATACCTCCTTTCCTTCCACTACAAAATTAGCATGGGCCTGGAGAGCTCGTTAACACGGGCTCCAAACTTCATCTGCAACGTGCTCACATCCCAATACTGCACCAGGAAACCTGGGAAAGGCTGCAGGGAAGCTCCAGGCATTAATGAGAGAGGCTTGATTACAAAACAAACAGTCCCCACCCAGCCATCCCCTGGGAAGTGCTTGTGGCCTGGGTAGGGATGATTTTGGGTAGGGATGATTTTGGGTACAGAAAATTTTGGGTACAGATGATTTTGTGATTCCTTTAACACCACAAACATGGTTTTAACTCAAAGCAGTTTTGGAAAAACAAAGTCCCCACCCAGCCATCCCCTGGGAAGTGGTTGTGGGCTGGGTAGGGCTGATTTTGGATAAGGATGATTTTGGGCAGGGATGATTTTGTGATTCCTTTAACACCACAAACGTGGCTTTAACTCCAAGCCTGGTATTAAATGCCAGAGATGCAAAATCCACAGGCTCAAACAGAGTTTGAAAACTGCACAGTAGTTTGGGGACAATAAATTCCCAATCCACAGTGAGAAACATCTGATTTCATGCCCAGTGTTTCCCCTAGGAGTGGGCAGGGCATTCCCTATTCCTTCCCAGTACAATTTGCATCCAGATTCTGGGAGAAAAAAAAAAAAATCTGTTGTATTTCCAGAGATGCTTTTAAAAGGTGCCTGGGAAAACCTGGCTTTTGTAAAGGAGCCGGGTAACGGGTGGATAATACACAAACCCATTTGCTAAACACCACTTGAAAAATCACAGGCAGCATAATTGACTTTTACAGCTCGGATAATGTAGGTCACTGCATTAGTGCAACAAGAAAATGAATGTATGTTGGAGTGAAAGACAGAAGGGAAGTAATTACAAAATATAGATTAAATAACCATCAGATAACAGGCATAATAATAAGAACAACCAGGGTGAAGATAGAGGAGAAACAATTTGTTAAATGGATTGTAGAGGGTTTTAAGGAGCTGCTGGGCTCACACGCCACAATTTTCTTTTTTCTCTTCACTGCAATCTCAATAGAATAAAGTATTTGTCCCCTTTTGGAGCTGATCTCCTGCTCCTCTGCTATCAGCTCACAGCTCGGCCCAGAGGGCTCTTCAGTCACAACCTGATTATTTTAGCACACAGTTCTTAACCCTTGCAGGAACAGGACGCTGTGAAGTGCCCAGGTAAGAGGGATGACAGCTCAGTCCTGCACAGCTCTGAGCTCTGGCAAGGCCTTACCCAAAGCTTGACATTCTCAGTGCCTCTGGACTTCAGCCCAAAGATGTTTAGAAGAAACATGACCAAAAGTCCTGCTGTGCCCCTAAACAAATGAACATCCATAGGACACCCAAAGTGAAGTAAAAATATTTGGAATGCAGGACTAGACAAGGATTTTTTATTATATGATTTTTACATATGTTTTTATATATATTTTTAAATAACATTAGATATAATTTAATAGATTATATTTATATATTTAAATATTATTTTATATTTAGATATAAATTATATAAATATAAATACTATTATCTAAATATATATAATAGTATTTATAGAAATATAAATACTATTATATTCTATATGTATATGTTCATTGCTATGTTATTATATTTATATTTAAATATTTCAATATGTCTATATTTATACTTTTATATTCATTATATAGAAAATGTTTATATTAGAATATATTTGTATATTATTTCACTATTATTTTATTTTTAATATATTATTTAAATATAATTTTGATATTATTTTCCCCCCTCTACACTCCCAGTTGTAGTCCAGCCTTGCTGGTGCTGCTCTGAGTTTCCCAGTAAGAGCTCCCTGTTCAGTGAGCCCCAGGGAAGCCTCTGGAGCTCAGTGCCAGCAGTTTGGGGCCATCACATCCCATCAGTGTCACAGCCAGCAGGGACCGAGCCTCGCTGTGCTGGGGATGGGCAGGGCGTGAGTGACACCTGGGATGATCCGGGGTGAAGGGGACAAGGCACAGGGATGCAGCCTCTCTTCTGCTGCTTCTCCATCAGGGCCTTGTGTTTGCAGTGACACGGCCCTGCTCTCCGGGAGGAAAATGCTTCTGTTCATCCCAGCTCCTGCAAATTCACCTCTGGTGTGCAGGCAACATTGTCATTGTCACTGCAATAAGGGCAGAATGAAAAGGTGCAGGAGTGACCAAAAATGTAGAGAGAAATGCAAAATTTTCCTACTGAAGAGGAGCACAATCCATCAGCTCAGCATCCCTGGCCCGGCTCTGCATCTCACTTCAGGAAATCAAAGAAAGCTGCACCACAGGCACGTGTAAACCTGGAAAAGTGGGAATGTGGGAATACAGAATGAGCTCAGCAGAAAGACCTGCAGGGGCACAGCACATCGTGGCACATGACAACACAGAAGGCTGCCAGCAGCTCCTCTTTGTCCCAGACACGTGGAAAAAGGCAAAAGGGACAATAAAAAGACCTCAGAGAAGAAACCTTGGATACTTTTGAAAAAAAAATTCCCATTTTCTCACCTTTCCTATGCATTGTTGCTCTCTACGAGGCACAGAATGTCCTTGGCCCACCAGAATTGTGGATTTGTATTGGTTTTCTCCACTAAGAAAGGAAGATTTGCACCCCAGGGGCTGCTTTCCCTCTCCCAAGGCTTTGCTGCCTCGTGCAGCTCGTGGCTGCCCCAGCTCATCCCTGTCCTCTGCTCTCTGCTCATTAATCAATGGCTCCTCTGAATGCCAATGAGTCCTGAAAGGAGCCAGGTGAAAGCAATGGCAATTTGCTCACAGCTTGATAATTACACATTCTTCAAAATAAATTAAAGGCAGAGCTAACAGCAGCACACTGTTTTCAGGAGTCCTGCTTTGAGGGAGGAATTAATTGGGAAGGGCATTGATTGGAGGGGCTGCTGGATTCCAGCTGGGAATTTATTCCCCCATTGTTCCACAGCAGCTCCCAGAGCTCTCACCAGACAGAATCCCCCAGCTCTGCTCAGGCTGGGAGAGAAAAGGAGCAGAAATAACCTCCATTCATCCCAAACCATCCTTGGAGAGACCTGGCTCACGGAATTTGGGAGGGAAAGGGAGCATGGGCTTTGATGGATCTTTATTTTCTGGGTTACCCAAAGCAGCGAAGCTCCGGGATCAATTAAAGGAGCAGTTTAACAAGAGAGACATTTCAACAGAGCTCTTTCGTGCCCAGACACACAAAGCAGGGCTGAACAAGCACCATGAGCACAAATTCTCTGTGTTCTTTCCATCTTCGTGGGGAAACTCCACAAACAAGCAGAGGAGAAACTCCAGAATTACAAGCTCTCGGATACTTGCTGTACAAAAGGATCTCAGCTCCATCCAAACACTTTGGCAACTTCCCACTCAACCTGAGGGGTGAGAATGAGGGAATTTCAGAGATCCCTGGGTTGAAGACACCACAAGGACCCCAATTTAGAGGAGGATCCTTTTTCCTGCATGTACCAAGTGTCAGCAAGGACAGGGAAGTTTTCCCAGCTCCCATTGTTTGGATTGCTTTCTCACGCAATAAATTTGTGCTGTTGGTTTGTTCTGTTGGTTGTTCCCTTTGCAGAGCCCTGCTTTGCCTCAGCAGCTCGCACGTGCTGCAAAGGGCAGCCCTGCATAATGAATTGAGTTTGTGTAATGAAATATTTCAGCAGATGAGATTAGTTTTAATTTGTTGTTCTCACAAAGCCTCCCCCAATCTGCACGAAATTGCACCCAGCACAGCAGGAGTTTATCTAAGCCAGGGCCTTCCAGATAAATTCTGGCTTGCTCAGGCAATTATTGCAAATAAGTTAAAGATGGAATCCACAAGAGAATTACACCTACTTGGATCCACTCCATAACAGTTGTTTCACTACACAAAAAAGAAGGTGGCAAGGAGGATAATTGCTGCTTTCTTCCTAAAAGCCAGGCACTGGAGAGCTCAGAAAAAATCCCCAAGGAAAAGCTCCCATTCCAGTTTGTTTAAACAGATCCATCTTCAGCAATCCCCACTGCTGCCAGAAGCAGGAACAGGGGAACAGGGGTTTAGAGTGAACTTGTGCTGTGACATCTGAACCCAAAGATTAAACCCTGATCTCGTTCTTAGACTTACCCAAATTTGTTTGCATGGAACCTGCTTTGCCCCTTTAGGAAGTGATGGCTGTGAGCAGTTTCCATGGAGCCTGTGTGTGACTACACCTGAGGGTTTTGATTTATCCCCTTTATATCTATCTTTAGATCCCATCTTTCCACACATCATCACAGTGTCTGAGCATTTGCAAAAAAAAATATAAAAATCACAGCCATAGCAGGCACCCTTCCCTTTCTTCTCTGCCAGGGAAAAATGGATTATACACTGTTCCAGCTGAAATTGCTTCTCTTGGCTGAGCTGGGAGACATTTGTATGAATTATTCCTGAGCCCAGGAATCACTGCTCATTCCTGACACTTTGTGATCCATGTTCAGGGACGAGGGGCCTGGACTGGCAAGAGAGGAGCAGCTGCAGCCCATTCTCATTGCTGGGCCAAGACATCTTCATCTAAAACTTCAAATAAAGCAAGCCCTGCCATCAGCCAGAAGGAAAAGCCACATTCTGAAGCACCACCTGCATTACCTCTTCCTAGAATATGTTCATATAAAGTTGAAAATAAAACCCAGCCACCAGCCAGAAGGAAAAGTCACATCCTCAAGCATCACCTGGATTAACCCTTCCCAGAAAATCTTCATCTAAAACTTCAAATAAAATAAGCCCAGTTATCAGCCAGAAGGAAAAACCACATTCTCAAGCATCACCTTCCTAAAACATCTTCATAGAAAATTCAAAATAAAACAAGCCCAGTCATCAGGCAAAAGCAGAATCCACATCCTGAAGCACCACCTGCATTAACCCTTCCTGAAAAGTTTTCTATATGAATAAAGTGTTTTATCACCAGAAGTGTTTTAGCCAGTGCTGTCAGGCCAGGCTGATTTTTTGGCCAGTTTTACACCTTTCCCTCAGCTGTGTGATCTGCTGTGTGCTCCAGGGATAACAGCTGCAGGGAATATGCAGGAATAATCAAGGGGGTGTTCAGGGAGCTTTTGCAGTCCCTCAGTGACCCCTGCACTTCAGGCACAGCACTTTTATCAGCACACAGCTCACCCACAGCAGAGATTCACAGCGAGACTGAGCCCAGCTCAGGAGCCAGACTCTGCTGAGCCCCCTGCCAGGGTGGGGATGAATGCTGTGAGAGCTGCAGCTCTGAATCCCTGCTGCACACACAGCCTGGACTCCTGACAGCCAGCCCCTGAATTCCTGAATTCCTGACAGCCCCTGAATTCCTGAATTCGTGACAGCACAGCCCCTGAACTCCTGACAGCCCAGCTCCTGAATTCCTGACAGCCCCTGAATTCCTGAATTCCTGACAGCCCAGCTCCTGAATTCCTGACAGCCCCTGAATTCCTGACAGCCCAGCCCCTGAATTCCTGAATTCCTGATAGCTCCTGAATTCCTGAATTCCTGCCCAGCCCAATCCCTGAATTCCTCACAGCCCAGCCCCTGAATTTCTGACAACCCAGCCCCTGAATTCCTGAATTTCTGACAACCCAGCCCCTGAATTCCTCACAGCCCAGCCCCCGAATTCCTGAATTCCTGCACAGTCCCTGAATTCCTCACAGCCCAATCCCTGAATTCCTGACAGTCCAGCCTCTGAATTCCTGAATTCCTTCACAGCCCCTGAATTCCTGCACAGCCCCTGAATCCCTGAATTCCTGCACAGCCCAATGCCCGAATTCCTGTCACCATAATCCCTGAATTCTTGACAGCCCAATCCCTGAATTCCTCACAATCCACTCCCTGAATTCCTGAATTTCTCACAGCCCAGCCCCTGAATTCCTGAATTCCTGGCAGCCCAGTGCCTCGTGGGCAGCAGGATGTAAATCCCTCAGCAGCAGTCCCCTGACACAGTCATTAATTCCTGATCAATTCAGCAGTTCATCAATTCTGTGCTAGCAATAAATCCTCTCCTCAGGGCACAGGGACAGCTCCAGGGGATCACAGCGATCCCACACCTGGAATTTAGGGGGGTAAAACCCCAACAAAAAGCCCCTGAGGGGGGAAATCCTCCAGCATAGTGCAGGCTGCATTTCAGAGTGAATAAATCAGCCTGCAGGACTTTCTGTCCACTCCTTACTTAACTCATTTCCATTGTGACATCTTGGGTTTTGCTGCTGAAGCCACAAAAGCTCTGGGATAGGCCAGGATGTTTCAGAAAAGCCAGAAACCTCCCAAAATACAAAAATAAGCAGCAGTTGCCTGTAACTTCAGGATATAGTACTTTTTTATTTATGGGTCTGCAGCACAAGTCATATATCCAAAATATAGCTCCATTTTTGAAGCGGCTGAATCCTTTTCGAGGCAATTTGTAAGATTTACACTTGCTATATTTAATAGGGCCATTAAATACCTGGACAGAGTGGACCTGGAGATTGGCAGGAACAGCCTTTTCTCCATCCCTCAGCCCTTTGGGTTCCCTGCAGTGGGCTGAAGTTATTCCCAGCAGCTTTGAATTGGGCTGATCTGGATCACCACTATGGGGATTTTGGAAATAGAAAAGTGCAGAAATGCAGGCAGAGCATGGAGCAGCACCATGGACAGTGTATCCATCTCTGCCTCAGTGGGAGAGGCTTAAAAAAACCCCAAAAAACCCCACCACCAAAGAACAACCCTGCTGTGCCACTGCTCCTTTTGGAAATCATGGTGGGTTTGGTTTTTTTTAACACTTCCAGTGGGCTGGAATTGCTGCCAACAGCCTTACAGCTAATGAGTATTATTGTGGAAAGCTCCAGAATCCAGTGGTTTAACCCCTCCCCAGGAAAGGCCAGGCCCTGCTCCCAGAAGTGGTGCCCGAGGTGATAATTATCAGCAATT
The DNA here is from genome assembly GCF_036417665.1 of Passer domesticus. NCBI lineage: Eukaryota > Metazoa > Chordata > Aves > Passeriformes > Passeridae > Passer > Passer domesticus. The sequence goes on along the minus strand of NC_087496.1, from coordinate 4,151,196 downwards.
ACTGCTCCTAACTAAGCCATTGTGATTTACATTATTAATATCTGCCCCTGTTTGAGAATTCACACCCACACGCACATTTCTATCTGTTTGTGAGGAATGGAACCGCCTCAGGGGAAAAGGACTTGGAATCTATGAAAAAACAGAGGTAAAATATATTTCTAGATACATAAATATAAAAAATAAAGAGAACTGGGGAACTTCTAGAGGCAAGGAAGGAGGAAAAGCCAATAAATCCTCAGCAGAGGTGTCAGCCAAGTGCTCCAGCCACTAAAGGGATGGAAAGGCACCTTTCCTTTGGGAAGAGCTGATCTGGAATTCCCTCAAAAAAAAAAAAAAAGGGAACAGAGGAATGGAGCACAGCCACAGCACTGGAGCCACGTCCCTGCCACCCCCATGGGAGTGCCAGCAGAGGTGCCAGCCCAGGTGACACCCTGGCACCACGGAGATGGGCAGAGCAGCAGCTCTGCTGATTTTTAAAATGCCTCGCTGGGAAATTCCTTTACCCAGCAAAGCTGGGTGGGACTGGGGAGGCAGCAGCCAATTAAGGAACCATCAAACTTCTCCCAAAAGCCTCCCCCCACGATGCTCCCCCTTCCTGCCTCCAGCCAACGTGGTAATTGTGTCTAATTTCTAAATTTCCATGCTGTTGCTGCATGTGCCTGCCCTTAATGAGATGTAAATGTGTTGCCAGTTTGTGGATTTGTTTAATTGCAGGGTAGCTAAACTGTGATTGGCCAGGAGGTTCATTTTTAAATTTATTTATTTAGCACACATGCAAGGCATTTTAAAAATCCTTTTCTCCAGCTCAGAGAGGGAGGGGAACATATTCTATTTTCCTGTTCTGCTCAGGGTTCTGTCACAAAGAAACCATCTGGTTTTCCATGTGTTTGCTACTGAACTTAAAAGACTTCTGCCATATTCCAAGTGTTTGAAATAACTCTGAACGCCTCCTGTTTGATTCAGGTTCCTGAGCTGGACTCTGATGCTCAGGAATCTTTGGTTCTTACTGGACAGACAAGAAACACCCTCCAAGCATTTTTAAATGGCTTTTCAACACAATAATACTCATTCACTGAGCTTTTTCTCACTCACCTCCCACAAAGGCTTTTAAAAGAAAGGATGAAAGATTTGAGTACTAAACTGGGGAAGAACAGAGCCATCATTACCTAGTCTAACTCCAAATAAAATCCACTAAAGCTTGAAGGAAATACTGACTGATTTTAGTGCCTTTAACTCACTGCCACTTCTGAGTTTGCTCAAATATAGGAGAGCAGTAAGGAGTCTCCTAAATCTCAGCAAAACCTTGGAAGTGCAGATAAAAGCCCATTTTGCCCTGCAGTACCTTTGCTACCAAGGATGATGACACAGAAAAGGCCTGGCTTGATTTGCAGGTCTCGAGACATCTGGAAGGGAGAAAATCAAACAAAACCACGGGGCCATTTCTACAAGGGCACATTTCAAACCAGAGCCAGGCAGTAAAAGCAGAAAGTTCTGGTTTTCCAGAACCCAGAGATAAATCCTCCCCTTCTGCTGCTCCTCAACAACAATTAGTCTGGGAGAAAGAGCAGCTCTTTCAGTGCTAAGACCACTGTATAAATAATACATTCATTTTCAGAATTTCCTTAACATTCTGGTTTCCATCAGTTTTATGGCACCTAACGCTGCTTTTAGTGCTTGCCTTGGTGTAATGACTCACCCAGATAATTCACGGAGGCTGGCACACATAAATCTCCCCTCAGCATCTCAGTGAAGATCTAAAGCAGCAGCATTTACCTTGGCACAGACAGATTCATCCAGCTGCTGGCACCACGGCCTCCAGTCCCCAGGAAATCAAGGATGCCTTTCCCACCCTGATGTCCTGGAGGAATATCTGAGGGGATTTCTTGCCCCCACAGGAATCCTGCAGGAACAGCAGAACTGGATTTATATCTCAATGCTTCTTTTGGTGTTGGAAGGCCCAAATTATGAATCTGGACCACAACCAGCTCAGGAAAGATTCATGTCCTGCCAAATCTTTTTGGGAGACACCCCCAGCATCTGATTGCTGGTGGAAGCCTGTGGATCTGTTCACAGGTCCCAGGATGAGAGAAGAGATGAATCTGACTCCATATTTCTTAGAAGGCTGATTTATTATATTATGATATTACATTATATTAAAAAGTGCTATACTAAAAAGAATAGAGAAAAGAATCCATCAGAAGGTATGGGGAATGAATAATAAAAACTCGTGACTGCTCAGAGCCTCACACAGCTGGACCATGATTGGTCATCAAGTACAAACAACTCACACGAGACCAATCCAAGATGCACCTGTTGGTAAACCATCTCCAGAGCACATTCTAGAGCCATCAGAGAGTTAGTGTTTACATTTCTTTTCTGAGCCTTCTCAGCTTCTCAGGAGAAAAATCCTAGCAAAAGGATTTTCATGAAATATCACAATGACAGAAGCCATCTCCATGGGAGGAGTGGCTGCACAAGTCACCTGTTTGCATCCCAAAAAAAAAAAAAGAATGGAAGTTGATTCCAGCTCCAGCTGCCTGTTGCTCCACCACAAACAGAACCAGCGTGTCCCAGGGCCAAGGGCATCCCTCCACTGTCAGTAACAGGCAATAACACAAGCAGCAGAGTAAAGGGAAGTGACAGCAGGGAAATAATTCAGCCTTTAACTGACACGTTATCCTGTTAAAAGCCATTTACCTTCTGCTGCTCGGTGTGTCATTGCTCATTTGGGTTTGGAAGTGACATCTCCCCAAGTGCCATAAACGTGCCAGTGGTGAGGGGGATTTATGGAGGGAGCACCCTGGGGAGTTACAGCCTGGGTGGTTGTGGGCAGGAAAGCCCCAGTGGGCTCTGATTGTCCTCTCAGCTCCCACCCACCCAACTCAGAGCATCCAGAAGGGATAACTCCACAACTGTCCCCTTTTCCCTGCAGCACAGCCTGCCCTGATGATGCAGATGCCTTAGGATTTCAGCTTTTCTGTTTTCCATCTATTTGTAACCCTGCAATTCTTTAGTGCAGAACTCCAAACTCCACACACAGTGGGAGCTGCTGCTTCCCCATTTGGGGCAGACACAACAATTCCTCTCCAGGCCTGGCAATCAAGGACACCTCACTGCCTCAGGCCTGAGAGATGGAAACAAAAGGGAGTTGGGGCAGCAAACTTGGGGTCAGTGACTTCATTGGCTGAAGCTGGAATTGGCAGATTGACCCCAAAATGCAAATGGACCAAACTTATAAAAGTGTGAAACCCATGAGTCCATTTTTGCGTGCAGCCCCTGGGGGATTTCATCTGCCCTAAATGTACCTGAAGACCCTTCAATAAATAAATCTGCTTTTTATTCTCTTCATTGTGTCCAGCCTCTGTTTTTATGTAGTCCCAACAAGGCATCAATGCATCTCAGCAGCAAATATTGCCTGGGAGGATCCCAGCACTGCACAAAGTACAAGGTTTGAATTCCTCTTTCTGGAGCAAAAAAAAAGGTTTATTCTACAACACTGGGAGAACCATGACAACAATGTACCAGCAAATGGGACTGCCCTGTATAAAGCAAAAAGAGCTGTGGTGTAAACTGAGGGGGATTTTGTGCAATAACTGCGTTTTTCCAGAGCTGGATTCCTGTGTGTTATGCAGTTCATGAAACTGGATGTCCACACATCCAGTCACAGTTTGTGACAGGAAGGGCTCAGCTCTCTGCCACTTCTTTTCTTGTCTTACATGCTGACCTGAAACTTCTCTCTTCCCTTCTGATAATCCAAAGTGGCCTTAAGCAGCCCTGGATTTCAATTAACAGAGAAACCATGATATTAAAATTATGGAGTCATGGAAAGGATAAAAGACATTATTTACCATAAATCAAGGAGTCTTGCTAAAAGCCCAAGTTGCCTTGGAAGCCAGAATTACTCATGCTATCATCCTGACTCCTACAGGTTCAGATTTGGTGTGGAAACAGAGGGAATTCTGCTTCCACTGCAGAAAATCAGGCAGGATTCAAACCATGCTAGCAGGCAGCTTCCATGGGAAACTGCTCCTCCATTTGCTGATCCATGGAAGGAGTTCCATCCCATGGAAGATGCTCCTGCCCATGGAAGGAGTTCCACCCCATGGAAGAAGTTCCTGCCCATGAAAGGAATTCCATCCCATGGAAGGTGTTCCATCCCATAGAAGGAATTCCATCCCATGGAAGGAGTTCCATCCCGTGGAAGGAGTTCCATCCCATGGAAGGTATTCCATCCCATGGAAGGTGTTCCATCCCATAGAAGGAATTCCATCCCATGGAAGATGTTCCTGCCCATGGAAGGAGTTCCTGCCCATGGAAGGAGTTCCTGCCCATGGAAGTGTTCCACTCCATGAAAAGAGTTCCATCCCATGGAAGGAGTTCCTGCCCATGGAAGGAGTTCCTGCCCATGGAAGGAGTTCTATCCCATGGAAGGTGTTCCACTCCATGAAAGGAGTTCCATCCCATGGAAGGTGTTCCTGCCCATGGAAGGTGTTCCATCCTATGGAAGGTGTTCGTGCCCATGGAAGGAGTTCCATCCCATGGAAGGTGTTCCTGCCCATGGAAGGAGTTCGATCCCATGGAAGGAGTTCCTGCCCGAGGCAGGGGCTGCAATTCCATGGCCTTTAAGGTCCCTCCCAACTCAAACCAGTGTGGGATAAGGAAAGGGGCAAACAGCCCCTAACTGAATTCAGAGCTGCCCTTTGCTGAGATCTATCGGGATGACAGATGAATTTCCATTAGTTTAATGTGAATCACCACGGATAATGGCAAACAATACTTATGCTAATGAGGGAGCCGAGCGAAAGCTTTGCAAATGAGGTGCCATTTGCTGCCAGCCGGGGTGCAGCTGATTAGAAACAGCCGTGATTGATGGCTCCACCCTCCCCCAGCCCTGGGGTGCCACCTCCCTGGCACCCCCATGGCATCCCTGCTTCCCCCAGAGCTTCCCAGAGCTGCAGTCCACAGGGGAGAGGTGCCCTGAGCCAGGAGAAGGAATTCTGGGGAAAAACATGAGGGATATGGGGTGGAAACAGGAAAGGGAGAGTTGAGGGGGGAATGTTTGGGGTCTGCTGCTCATCCAGAGGGGCAGCTCCAAACTTTGCTCCCTGTGACAGGGACAGAGCCCAGGAATGGCTGGAGCTGTGCCAGGCTGGATTTTAGGGAAAGGTTCTTCCCCCAGAGGGTGCTGGGCAGTGCCCAGGCTCCCCAGGGAATGGGCATGGTCCTGGAGCTCCAGGAGCTTTGGGACACCACTCCCAGGGATGCTCAGGGTGGATTTGGGGGTGTCTGTGCAGGGCCAGGGATTGGACTGGATGATCCTGGTGGGTGCCTCCCAGCTCAGGATAATCTGAGGTAAAATGTGCAGCAGGGTTGTTCTCTTGTGGGTTCTTTTCCACAAGAAAAGATCTTGTGGGCAAGGTGAGCTTGTGTGGTGAGGTCTGCCCTGCTGGGCAGGGGTGAGGCTGTGGGGTTTGAGGAGGATCTGGTGGAAGGAAAGCCTCCAAAACCCACCTGAGCATGCAGTTTTTAAGGATTATATGATGGAAGGAAAGCCTCCAAAACCCACCTGAGCATGCAGTTTTTAAGGATTATATGATGGAAGGAAAGCCTCCAAAACCCACCTGAGCACGTGGGGTTGAAGGACACTCAAAGAAGGAAAGCCTCTCAAATTCACCTGGATCCACCCCAAGAAAACCTCGTGGCAACATGGACAGCACTGCCTGGCATCCAGTGGATTGTTTTTAAAGTTTTGTGCTAGAATAGACCTGAGGGAGCCAGGAAAGAGGCACTGAGAGCAATTCCAGCAGCAAGGTGAGAAGGAATGGGGCCACAAAGCCATTGCAGGTGTGACACTGTGGGCAGGCAGAGCTCTGCAAGTGCCTCAGAGCCAGGAGATAAATCAGAGGATGTGGGCAAAGCTTTGTGGAATAGGAGGTGATTCAGAGGCACTGTCAGAGCTGCACAGGGATTTATGACATTTCATTCTGCTGCACCAGAATCGAGCTGAATTGTCTGAGAGGAGCTCTGCCTGTGCACGAGCTCTGGCAATGTGTTGGCTCCTTAATTTTCACACCCACTAAGGAAGATTTAAAATACTTATGTTTTTAGGAAGGGGATAAAGAAGCAGGTTGATAATGGCATTCCTGGCTTGGCTGACTGTACCCAGCACTGTGCTTTCATCATTTCTTGCAGTTATTACCTTTGCCTTTTAATATCTTATTATATAAATATTTGTCAAATGCAGAAGCACAGCGACTCAGAGCAATATAAAGCAGCATCTCCTGCAGGCCTGGAGGTAGGGTGCCACATTACCTCAGGATTTCCTTGAATATCTGCATTAAATTCCTGGAATTTCTAAATAGCTCCAGACAGAGGGTGGTACAGGAGCAGAATCTGTTCCTCTGCTGGTTGTTTTTCCAGCAGGGCAAAGTTGTGGATAAATGAGCACTTGAGAAACATCTGAATTAAGGAGAATTTCCCCACTGAGAGGTGCTGACCCACGCTTTTCAGTGCTGTAGCTGCACGTTTCTGAGGGCAGAGGGGAGGAAGGCTCAGCAGGGGAGGGAGATGCTGCTGGGAAGGTTTGTCCTGTTCCTTTCCTTCCCTTTCCCTTTCCCTTTTTCCTTTCCCTTTTTCCTTTCCTTTTTTCCTTTCCCTTTTCCCTTTCCCTTTTTCCTTTCCCTTTTTCCTTTCCTTTTCTCCTTTTTCCTTTCTCCTTTTTCTTTTTCCTTCCCTTTCTCATTGTCTCCTCCTGTGATCCATCACCCTGAGGCAGATCATGACCCTTGACGGAAGGGACTGGAGCAGCTTTTCTGACTCCTGTTGGTGTGACATCTCCTGTGACAGCAGCACTGCCCAGCTGGCACCCTGACCCTGTGGAGGGCGTTTGGCACAGCCCCTGGTGCTGATGCTTTGTGGTTAAATCACCCTCCCAGCAGTTTTGGCAGGGGCAGCAGTTTTGGGGAAGTGCAGTGGAGCTTGTGAGCTCAGACCAAAGGATGAGGATTTGCAGAGCCCCTTCTAAAATTAAAAAAAAAAAATTCTAAAATAAAATTATTAATTCTAGGATGCCTTGGAGTGGCTGCCTAGAACAGAGGCTAGACAAGATTAAATTAATAAAGTGGGAATTTATTAAAGGCCTTTAACAGACGCACCTTGGGCAGTCAGAGCCTTCCAGAGGCTGCACCCAGCATGGACAGTGGTTCCAAGTTTTTCACACAATTATCAGTTTGGTCCATTTACATATCGGGGGTTAATGCTCCAATTACAACTTCAGATAATGAAGTATTTACCCCCAGTTTGCTCCTCCCCAATTCACTTTTGTTTGTACTTTTTGGGGCCCTATACAGTGAGGTGCCCTCGAGTTAGAGCCCTGTAGGGATTGTTTTGTCTGAATAAACAGTAGCTGGCACTCTATATGGAGTTTAGAGTTATACCCTAAAGCAGCACAGGATTTGAAAAATATAAAAGCTGAAATCCTAAGGCATCACTTCCCTCGGAGCTCCCCCAGCATCCCAGAGCTGGCACTTGGAGTCTGAGCAGCTCTGAGGAGATCCCACACCCACGAGCCACCTCCCCAAACTCCTGCACCAGAATCCAGGTTAGAAATTCTCCGTTGCAGCACAGGAACCACTGACTGCACCCCAGCCTGGACCATCATGAAAACTTGTGTTATTTCACTCACTGAATCCAAACTCTGAGCAAAGCAGCTCCAGAGCCTCAGTCCCGTGTTTCCTCCTGGCACATGCTCTCAGCAGCTGGACCCTTTTACCCTTTCATCCTCTGAGGAAAGGTTATAGCAGTATGGAATCTGCATTAATCTGAACAGGCAGTGCCTGGGACTCTCCTGGGACCTTGCTCTCTGCTGAACCCATTTTTATTCATCCATCAAAAAGTATTAATTCTCCTTTTTGCATTGCTCTCTGCCTGGGTTTTTTCTTTTTTCATTATATTTTAAAGCACTGAGGAACCCCATCCCCTTCTGCTCAAGCCACAAGATGATAAAGTTGTTTTTCCCTGCAGCTCTTTTCAATGCATCATTTAGCAGCCCTCCTCTAACATGTTCTGAAAAGCCTCTCTTATCCCAGGTGGAGGGCGGGGAAGGAGGATCTGGTGGGACTGTGGAATTGAAATCCATCTAGGTTTAAATAGCTCAAGGTCAGTTCGGGATGGGAGCACAACAGCAGATTTCTGGAGACTCCATTCAATGAATTGTTGATTGGAAAAGCTCTTTCAGATCCCCGTGGAGCAGGATCTGGAAGGAATGTGTTTTCCAAAAAGGAGGACAGCGGGTTAGTTGTTAATGATTTCAATAAAGCAAGAGAAGGCACATTAGGAGGTTGGTCATGAGGGTAAAAAAGGAGGCTGGTGTATTGCTCATTAGTGGTTTGCCAAAATTAACTCAATTTCTGTGTTTGCCTTCATGGCAAACCTTCCAGTTAACTGCAATTACAATGAACAGGGACAGGGGCCCTGCCCCAGGTACCTCAAGGGTCAGGAGAGCCCAGGGCTGGCTCAGGGGCTGCACCAGGGCAGAGCTGAGCCTGCCCAGCCCAGCTTTGCTGTGCCCATACCTTGGGAGGAGAACAGGGATTTACTCTCCAAAGATGTCCCGTGGATTATTTCACAGGGATGGGCAGGAAGTCAGAGCAAAGAACAGAGAACCTGATCCAGAAGGTGGTGGAATCACAGACAGCTGTGCTATGGCTTCCTCTTTGGGTTGAGCCCAAACCCGTACAAATTTACTTTCTCAGAGAGTATTTTTTTACCTTTTTCCCTCTCTGTATTCTCCCATTTCCTTTGCTGTTCCTTTCCTCTTTCACAAGCTATTGATTCTCATCTTGTCTTTTATTTACTGCCAGCTCGCTCATTATGTCAGGAATCCTATCCTGAAATGCCATTCTGTTTTCTGCTTTCACAACCTTTAAATAAAGGAAAGGTTTTGCAGCTCCCTGCCAGCTGGCTGGCCAGTTTGGGGTTTTTCCTGCAGGATGAAAAGAGGGAATGGCTGGAATGCTCCTCCAGCACTGGGAAGTGCTCTGCTTTCATCACACAGACATCCAGCCTGTTCAGAGAATGGTGACAGGGACAGTTTGGGCTGAAATCCCAGGATTTATCAGGAAGGTTCGAGGATTCCAGGAGTCTACCCACAGTGAGATGATGCCTTGGGAAGGCTGAGCTAGAACTGAGGCTGGACAGAGCTACAGAATAAAGCAGGGATTTAGTCAAAGGATCTCCTTCATGGATGCACCTTGGGCAGCACAAGAGCCCAGCCAGGGCTGCACCCAAGATGAACCCAAATGGTCCCAAAATGAACCCAAGATGAACCCAAATGGTCCCAAAATGGTCCCAAGATGAACCCAAATGGTCCCAAAAGGAACCCAAGATGAACCCAAATGGTCCCAAAACGCACGAGTGCTCCCGGGGTCTCTCCCTGGGCTCAGCTCTGCTCCATGTGCACATTGCAGTTCAGTGTCCAATCCCAGCTGCAGCCCCTGCAGTCCCATCCTGCTTGTTTTTCTCTCTCCCGCCCACGGGGTTTGTGCTCCTGGGCTGAGATTTGGACCATTTGTCCTTGGTGCCCAGCTAGAGCAGGAATTGTTTTGTCTCCCTGCTCTGTGCAGAGCTCCCCATCCCCTGATATGAACCCAGACCCACACACTAAACAGCACAGAATGTGAAATATAGAAAAGCCAAATCCTGAGGCAGCAGTGGCGGCAGAGAGAGGGAGTTATCTCCCTGTCCTTAAGGACTTAAACCCCCAGGGAATTCTGCTGCTCATTTTGACCCTGTGAGGAGGTAAATGGTGCCCTGGAAGGATAAATTGAGTCCTGGAAGGGTAAATGTGGGTCCTAAAGCCCTTCAGGAGATCTCTGCTGTTCATGGACCATTAATTATTAATTATCTTCTGTCCATGGGCCAGTGAGTGTCACTGATAAAATTCCATAATCCCATTGGGAGATGCTTCACCCAGGGAGGAGCCAAGCATTCCTACCTGGATACAATCTGAGCCTGGAACAGCACAGCAGCCTTTGCCCACTGCATTCCCAGAGGAGCAGCTTTCTCCTGCCCTGCATTCCCAGAGGGAGAGCAGGCCCATCTCCAGCAGCCCTGGAGCTGCAGAGGAAAACTCCCCCCTTGTGCAGGATCCCTGCTCCAGCAGAAGCACAGCTGGCACTGCAGGAGGGCTGAGCCCCCGTGGGATGGGACTGTGCCACCACCCTGACCCACAGGGGGTCAGTTCTGATTCTGGCAATGTTGGTTTTTATTTCTGCATTTTTATTTATATTAATAAAGAACTGTTATTCCTGCTCCCAAATCTTTGCCTGAAAGCCCCTTAATTTAAAAATTATAATAATTTGGAGGGAGGGGGTTTCCATTTTCCATTTCAGCGGAGGCTCCTGCCTTCCTTAGCAAACACCTGTCTGTTCAAACCAAGACAGCAGGGAAGGCTGGAAGCAGCAAGGTGGATGGAAGGAGAGGAAAGGAGCAGGAGGTGCTGACACTTTGATGGAGGCAGGTCAGCCTTTAGCACCAGGGCTGGTCTCTCTGGGCTCCTCAGGCTCAGTTACAGCCCCAGCCTGTGCTGGGGATGGCACTCAGAGCTGCAGCAGATGCTCTCTGAAGGCAGTTAGCTGCTGCAATAAAACCCTGAGCGTTTGGGAGCTGCAGTAACTCAGTCATGTGGGTTTTATTTCTGTGCTTTGGTCACTGACCCCACAGTGGCACTGAAAAATGGGAGTAGATTGTGTTTAGGCAGGAAATGGAGGGTGGCTGTCAAATAATAAATAAAACAAAGTGGCTGAGCCCATTTTAATTAAAGCTCAGGATGAAGTGGTTGGCTCATTCTCATGAAACTCTGCTTCCCAATTCCATGCCATTGTTTTGTGTCTGTGGATCTGGTGCAGATCAAGTCAGTTCCTGGAAAGATCCTGTGTGATCAGCAGGACTGGCTGCCAGGAATTGTGCTGCTTCTCCCTTCAGTCAGTGCCCAGCTGTGGGGTGGCCATAAATACAATGAGAAATGTGGAATTTGGATTACCTGGCTGCACAGGGGTGTGCTCAGGGAGAGAGGAGAGCCTTGAAGAGCTCTTCCAGAGTTCAGGATCAAGAAGTGAAGAAAAACTGAGGAACGGGGCAGGAGGGAATGACCAAAAGTGAGTCTCTGCTCAGCCAGAGCTGGAAAAAAACAGAGTAAAATGCTGGTTTTAGCTCAAACCAGACACCAATTTCTGATGGTGAAAGCTCAGCTTAGGTTGTACCCCAAAAATGCTGAGCATGTTCTCCCTTTGCCCTGCAAATCAGCTCCAAAACTATTTTCTTTTTTTTTTCTTTTTGTTTGTTTGTGAGAAAGGCACAGCCAAGAATCTACAGCTGGATGGGGACACGGAGCTGCCACTCCAGAGGAGCTCTGCAGCTCCTTCCCAACCACACAACACGTCTTGCATTGATTTCCCTCAGAAAAATAAATCAAAAACTTAATAAATGGAGCTGTGTGAATAACCAGCGTTTACAGGCAGCAACGTGCTGAAAAGCAGAAAACACACTTTGGGGGAAAGAAGCATTTTTTACCTTCCCAGAGGTGGAGGAAAAACAAAGGAGGAAATATGTGTTTCAGTTGAATGAAACATTGATTTGTTTTGGAGGAGGCAGGGGAGAGGGTGATCCATTCTCTTACAATTTGGCATATTTAGAAAATAAAAGATCTGGCTGATGAAAAAGAGAAGGGATTAGCATGAAAAAAAGAAAAATGTGGGGAATATGGTCCATTTTTTTCTAATATGTTTTCTTTGGTTGAAAGAATTCAGAAATTTGTCGCATCTCCGAGTCCCTCTGCACATGTCTGTCAATAAAATCTTTTCTAGCACCACCTCCCCTGCCTATTAAGATCATTTTCTCCCAGGAGCAGCAGTTATTTAGTGCCAGAATGGGTTATTTAGTTAATTTCTATGTGCATACAGAGGAGAGAGGCTCAGACTCAGCCAGAATCTGAAGATACCAAAACCTGTGTCCCCACCCGAGCATCCCTGGTGGCTGCAGGAGCTGCCAGTGGATCATTATTCATGCTGAGGGGGACTCTGTCCTCTTGTCATGCAGCTGAAATACCACTTATTTTTTGTGCTTTCTGGATGCTGCTCTTGAAGGACAAGTAGCTTTTGAAGCACACCAAGGTTAGAGCTGGCGACCTTTATTGGCACTTTTTTCCTTGGTTTATTTTTTTCCTTGCTTTTTTCCCCCCTTCTCCTTTATTTTTTTTTCTTTTTCACAATGAATGGAGGATATTTCTGGGTAATTCTTTCTCGGCTGCAGAGGGATAAGCAAAAGGCTCCCACGTGTCAGGAGCGAGAGATTGGCTGTGAGACATCATTGATTACCTGAGACATTCGGAATTGTTTCCAGCAGCACTCAGAGCAGGAAAAAAAACCACCCCGGGTTTAAGTGAGGATCCCTTGCAGGTAATAAACCTCCAGGGAGCTGTGTCTCAGGCAGGTAAAGGAGCTGTTAAGTCCTGTGGTCAGTGAGTTTTTGAAATCAGCTGCTTCCAGTTCAGCAGCATCGCTGTGCCTGGTTATTCCTGTGCACCAGGTGGTGAAGGCAGAGGATGGACAGAAATGGGAACAAGGTGTGCTCATGTTTAGGGCTGGCAGACAGGGCAGAAAAAGTCCAATTTTGGGCAGAAAAAGTCCAATTTTAGGCAAAACTGGCGGAGGAATCCCGGAACCCAGCCTGGTTTGGGTTGGAAGAGGCCTTAAAGCTCATCTCGTTCCACAATCCAGGCAGTGCTGGTGTTTTAAACTCTGGGTAGGGGAACAAAAACAAACTGGGGGAAAGGAAGGACTCAGGGCCAAATTTGTAATTTGGAGAGTGACTCTACACCTGTGATGTGTAAGGAAGGCTTGGAGTGACTCTTTAACAAGGCCTGACTGTCAGGGGCTGAGCCTGAAGTCCTTCAGACCTGCAGCCAAAATTCAAGTTGCCCCAAATCAAAGGGAGTTAGGAGGTGGTGCTCACATCCCCCAAAAGATGAGTTCTGCCAGCTGTGGTTCTTTCCAGGGGTTAATTTATCCTCTTTATTAACCCTCTCTATTAATTAACCCTTTTTATTTATTCCAGGAGTTAATTATCAGTCTGTGACTGCTGCAAGGGCAGCACTGGGTCAGGAAGGCTCAAAAAAAAAAAAAAATTAAAAAAAAGCTCTGAGAATCAATCCTGGCATTTCCCATCTTTAAATAAACTCATTTTTTTGCGGGTGAGCTTTTGGCCAGCAGGAGAAGGGTGAGAAGGGAGGAGAGGACACCTGAGCAGCAGCACAGGAATTAATCCAAGCCCTCTGGTGCCCAGCAGCTTTGATGTGGTGCTGGAACCAGCTGGGGCTCTGAAGCCAGGCACTGCTGCAGCCCTGCAAACTGCTGCTCCCTGCAGAAAATTAATAAAGAGGCCTCAGATTCCAGCCTGCATCTGACCTGAGCAGCTAAATAGGTTACACTGAGTTTTAAGGATCGCCCCAGTTTTCCCTCTAATAGGCAATTTTTCTGCTTAATTTGCAGAACAAGCAAAAAGCCATTATGTAAAATTTATCAGCAGCAATTGACTCTCATTAGAGATTGGGAGCAGCAGACTTTGTTGGAAGGGGGAAGGAGCCTCCAAATTTTCATTTACCATCCTGCGCTTGCCGGGGTTTGTGCCGACCCCTGCCCTGAACAAATTCAGCCACTGAGCCACCAGAATTTCTCTGCTCTTCTCTCAGGAGCTGCTCCCAGCCAGGCTGGGGATCCTGGTGCTGGGAGAACCAGCTGAATTGTGCCTGTGGGATGGAGGAGAGTTTGGATTTTAAACCCCATGAGACAGAGGCAAATTTGGACTTTAAAGGCCACAGGGTAGAGGCAAATTTAAATTTTAAAGCCCAATGGATAAAGACAAATTTTGACTTAAAAGCCCAATGGATAGAGGCAAATTTGGACTTTAAAGGCCACAAGATAGAGGCAAATTTAAATTTTAAAGCCCATGGGATAGAGGCAACTGACTTTAAATCCCATGGGATAGAGGCAAATTTGGACTTTAGACCCCATGGGATAGAGGCAAATTTAAGTTTTAAAGCCCAGGGATAGAGGCAAATTTGGATTTTAAACATTAATGGATAGAGGCAAATTTGGACTTTAAAGCCCATGGGATAGAGGCAAATTTTGACTTTAAACCCCATGGGATAGAGGCAAATTTGGATCTTAAAGCCCAACGGATACCGACAAATTTGGAATTTAAAGGCCAAATATATAGGCAAATTTAAATTTTTAAGCCCAGTGGATAGAAGCAAATTTGGACTTTAAAGGCCATGGGATAGAGGCAAATTTGGACTTTAAAGGCCACAGAATAGAGGCAAATTCAGACTTTAAAGCCCCATGGATGCCCCTGTGTGGCCCTGGACACTCCTACCTGAGTTCAACACCTTTAATCAGTGCTCTATTTACTGCTGCCCTCCATTCTCACCACGGTTCTGTCCCAAACGTGGCCAAGAGCTGCTGGCCAGGATTTCAGAGCCTGGGGCACAGTGCTGGGGAGCTGCTCGTGTTCCCCCTGCTGCAGCAGCATCCTTTGGCTCCAGCTGCAAGCAGCTGTGCCTTGCCCTGTGTAGGGGGACAGGTAAACCATAATATTCCTTCCTGTGAGAGACATTAGGGAGGTGGAAATTACTGCTGAAATGCTCAGATGGGGATTTCTCCTTCTCTTTTCCCCCCACAATAAATGTTAATTATAGATGAAGGCTCGCTACGGCAGAAGGGATTATAATTAATTTATATTTGATCTATTATAGGTTTCACTGCAAAATGCATTTCATTGCAACAAAGTGTATTATGAGTGTTGTGTGCTGCCAGCAGTTTACAGAAACTGGCCACAAAGCTTTGCAGCCGTTAATCCAGCACTAAGGACAGCAGCAGGCAGATAAAATGGGGAAAAAATTGAAATAATTCTGTTTAACTTGTGAGCACAGACCTGGGACTCGTTGCAGAGCTCAGCCTAACCTGAGAAATGCAGAGAGGCCCACGTGAATGGGGAAGGGAAAATCTGGATCCAATTCTGCCTGGAAATGAGGATTTATCTGTCTCTTCTGTCTCTGCTTTCAACTCCCCAGAAAAGTTAAAATCCATCTGGAAGCAGAAGAAATTTTTGTTGCTCTTGGTGCCCAGAGCAGAATGAAGGCAGTGTGACCATGGGGAGAGGCAGACAGGATTTATTCCTGACCCGAGGGCAAATCCTTACTTTCCTGAGCCTCTCTCCTTTCCCAGCACCACCTACACAGTTTTCTGGGATGGGAGGCTCTCCAAGACAGGGATTGTGTTTATCCAGGACACTCCCAAACTCCCTGTCACAGGAGAAGTGTCAGACCAGACCTACTAGGCAGGATGTTAAAAGCATAAATGGCAAGTTGATAACTTTTAATTGGCATTTCCTAAGTTCCACATGAACATCTCAGACTTCTCTCCTTGCCACCTTTTTGAGGAATCAAGATTTTCAATCTTTGTTCCATGGTTTCTTTGCCATCCCTGACCCCTGCCAGGCTCTGCTGATGCTCTCCACGCTGTCCCCTCTGCCTGGGAAGAGAATAAAAAACTGTTTTAGTGCAGCCAGGAGCTGCAGCCCCAGCTCAGCCTGCAGAAAAGGGCAGCTTGGTCCTGCCAGGGCTCCACAAACACCTCGAGAGCTGCTGGGAGCAGCTGAGAGGAAAAGCCAGAGCCAGACCCCCCTGTGCTCCCTCTCCTGCTCTGCCAAGTGGTGCCCAGGCACCCTGAACTGCAGCAAGGGCAGGGAAGAAACACAAATAATAATGGCACTTTGCCCAAGGAAAGAGAATTTGGGGTTGGGATTTTGGATTTTGGATTTTGCATTTTACGTTTTGGGTTTTGCGTTTTGGATTTTGCATTTTGGGTTTTGGATTTTGCATTTTGGGTTTTGCATTTTGGGTTTTGGATTTTGCATTTTGGGTTTTGGATTTGGTTGGAGGCTGTGTTTCCAAGCAATGAAAACCTTCCAGGGAAAGGATCCACTTAATGACCAGGTCACTGATTGTCCCTTTGCAGTTTATTTTCATGAGTGCCTTGGGGTTCTTTGTTTTTTAAAAGCAGGATTCCCACTTTTTCCTGCTTCTTTTGGAGGCACCTGGGGAGCACAGGGCTTCTGCCATCTCCCTGGGCCAGGCCCTGCATCCTTTTAGGAAGGGCTGGGAGTCAGGATCCCCTCTGTGTGCCATTGCTGTGCCAGTGTCCCAGGGGTGACCAAACCCAGCTCTGGGCGCTGCTGGGAGCCCGACAGGAACCAGCAGCAGGCTGGGGAGCTGCCAGCTCCCCTCACCTCGAGGGGCTCAGCTGCCTGAGGGAGTTTGGTGTCAGCACTTCCTCCCAGGGCTATTAAAAGCTGTGCTGAGGCTGCAGCTGGGGCTGTCTGCGGCACATCTGGATGTACTCGAGCTATCTTTGTGCTGCAGAGCTGGGGCACCAAAAACCAGCAAAGCTGCAGCAGAACAGCCCCCAGAGCTGTCAGCAGGACCTGCCTGAGCCCCTGGAACAGGAGCTGCCAGCTCAGGTGCTGTGGCCCTCAGCTCCTGGCCACTCCAGCCTGCCTGGATGAAGCCACCTGTGTCCCTGTCACCCCGTGGCACTGCAGAAGTGCTCTCTCTGCTGCAGCATTCCCTGCTCAATCTGCATGTCCTTGCCTTCCTGGCTATTTCAAGACTCTGCTGAAGGCGCTCACGGCCACTTCAGCGAGCCCTGGTTTGTTTCCAAGATCCTTCTTACACAATTCACACTCGAGCTGTAAAATTAACAGACTGTTTTATCACACAGGCTGCATCACCCAGGAGGACCCATGCAAAGGCTGGGAGCAGCTTTAATCCCAACAGAATGGGGCAGTAAAACCCTTTTGGGGGTTGTGCTGGAGGTTTGCTGAGAAGGAGAAGCCCTGAGCAGGCAGTCCCAGCTCTGCTGGACACGGGATGTGGGATGGGGCATCCTGGTTTGGGAGCAGCCACAACGAGGCCCCTTCCCGGGGGATGCCGTGGGAAAGGGGGCTCTGGGGGCAGCACTGCAGTGCTGCTAAATGGAGAGATGTCATTTAGGGAGTGTGGTGACACTGCATTTATTAAAGCCTGGCACTGCTTCCTCCCCGCACACCCCACAGCGTGACTCAGCCGGGTGGAAAACCCACAGAAATCCTCTTCTGCTGTGCTGCCTGAACCCCTGCCTCGTCACAGGGTGGCAATGGGGAGGTGGGGGGTCAGAAATGGCTCCCAGAAATCCCTCCTGTGAGCCAGAAGCTGGAACCCCACAGGAGCAGGCTGGGTGGGGGCGAGGCATCTGCCCCCTTCCTCTCCTCTGACTCAGCCTCTGAGATAAAAGACCTTTTCCAGAAAGCACTGGGGTGAAAATATTTCAGTTTGCTGCAGCTTTGCCGTTGCCAGCCTCACTAATTTCTGCTCTGATGTCACCAGCAGTGGCCCCATTACTGTTATTTATAGTGTTTGTGCCGTGGGCTTTGGTTGTGCTCAAGGCTCTGTCACTGAAGGAAGGCAGGAGCAGCTCCAGCCCTCCCAGGGATGCCTCTCCCAGTCTGGAGTGGATTCCAGGTTCTTCACATCACACCTGGGCTGCGTGCATCTCCCCCACGCTCCAGTCTGCGCTCCAGCAAGCTGAGCCTTCCTGAGGCTGATTTTGGTTATTTAGAAGTTGCTCTAACAAAAGCAGTAAGTCACAGAGCGAGCAAATCCGCTCAGGGCGCTGCGGGCAAGGCAGCCTGCAAAGCCAGATGCAAATGCAGCCAACCAGAAACCAAAAATATATTAGTACTGAGAGAGCAGGCAATTATTCCCCCATCAGAGATGCAGAATTTTCAGTGTGTGAGACTTCAGCGCTGCTTCAGGACAGCCAGGCTCTGTTTTTGGGTGGAAATGAGGAGAGCCAAGGTTGTTTCAAAGCCCAAGTCTTGCTCTTCATGGGCTGCAATTAATGGATGCATTTAAGGAGCATGTGAGAAATGCGAGAAGGACTTTGCTTCTGTGAACCTGAAGTGTTGAAAAATCATGAGTCAGGCTTTTCATCTGATCACATTCATACTAAAATTAACAACAACAAAGAAAAAAAAGGTGATGAAGAGGCTGCCGTGGTTTCAGTGCTTTCCTGCAGAGCTTTAAGTCCCTGGGGGTTGTGCCTGCAAGCTCTGCTGCCTGAAAGCTGAACTTCCCAGGTGATCTAATGGCTCTGGGAACGAAGGCTTTTCAGAAAAAGCACCAAATATTGCCAGAGACAGTACATCTGTAAGCACTGGAAAATCTGCAGCCCAAAATCTGTCCCAGAAGAGCTATTCCAGCACTTAGGCTGGTCTCCATGCTGAAGTGTGCACTGTCAGTGAACAGGTGTCACCGTGATATTTTCTGAAAAATCCCCTTGCCCAGGATTTTCTCCTGGGAAGCTGAGAAGCCTCAGTTTCTCCTGTGTTTTGCTGCTTTGGAATGCAATATGGAGATTGTTTATCCAGCATGTGAATTGTTTTTTACTTAATGGCCAGTCATGGCCAGCTGTGTTGGACTCTGAGCAGTCAGTCACCAGTTTTCTTTATCATTCTTGTCAAGCCTTCTGATGTGTCCTTTCTCTATCTTTAGTAGAGTTTTAGTATAGCACTATAATATAATATAATATAATATAATATAATATAATATAATATCATATATCAGCCTTCTGAGAACATGGAATCAGATTCATCTCTTCCCTCGTCCTGGGGACCATCACAAAGACCACAAACAGGAGAGAGGCTTGGGCAGGTAACCTGTGTGTCTGAGCACAGGCCCTGGTGTCTTTAAGGTATCCCACAAAACCTCATGGCCTGGAACATTCTTTACAGTGAACTTGTGCCCTGTTCCTTACACATTTCCCATTTTTCTGCAGTATTTCAGAAAAGAAGAAGCCCCTCAATGTGGTGATGATCAGGAATAACACTCCCTCTCCTTGCCACCTTCTGGGGTTTGCACTTTTGGTTTTCTGCCTTCTGTGGGTTTAAAGGCAGCATTTCCTCCCAACCCATTTTGGTTGGGAAAAGAAAATCCCATTTTGAGTGACTGGTCACAACCTTAAAACTAACACAAGGTTCATTGTGACATCTGATTCACCTTTAGTTCTTCAAAAGACCAGCACTGCAGAAGCACAGCCCTGGGCTGGATCTGGGAATCTCAGTCTGGAGTTTTGGTAAGTGCTGTGGACAGAGTGAACCCTGGGCTGGATCTGGGAATCTCAGACTGGGTTTTGTTAAGTGCTATGGACAGTGACCCCCCCGAGGCATTAATTACTCCCTGGGACACTGAACACAGCTCCCTGGGCTGTTTCTGCAGCTCTGTGTCTTTGGGCCACTGCTGTTCTCTCCCTGTGGCCCAAAGAGTCCCCCAGCTGAATAAAACATTTAATAATGCTGAAGTGCCTCTAAAGATGAGGTGGTTGATGAATGAGTTCTTACTGCTGTTTATTTTTCCCTTTTGAGATGTGTTTGGATGCCAACTGCAATTTCAGTGCAGAGTGGTATCGATCACCACCCTGCATGTGTAATACAGTCAGTTGTTATTCATTTCCTTATTGTTTCTCTCCTCTGAGATGATCCTTGTTGGGTACCTCGGGGGGCAGCTTAATAAAACTCTGCCTGTTTCTATTAAATACTGAGGGAAGCATTATCCTTGTACAGCCCTGCTCCCTTTGGCACAGAGCTCCGAGGCACTGCTCCAGCACTTCTCCTGGTGTCAGCCTGGCATTCTGCAGTGAAATATGCTCCTTTTCTTTTTATTTCTGCTGAGTTTTGTGACCTGGCATTGCTACCTGTCAGTGAGGCTGCTTTTTCCCTGAGTAATGTCACAGCACTTATTTTTATGGGTGTGCTGGAGACAATGATCCCTCCTCGGAATGGGAGATAAGGCTGAGACAAAGACAGGGCTGCTGGCTTTTAAGTGACATGAGAGGTTCCAGATCCTCCTGTGATGAGGCCCCTCTGTGAGGACAGGGACTGATAACAGAGGGAGCAACGTGGCAGCTCTGATAGGGGCAGTGACCTGCTCAGCACAGAACATTGCAGGGGAAAAGCTGCAGAGCCAGAACCACAGAGCAGAGCTGAGCTCAGCATTTGAGCCTTGAAATACCTTGGTGGGTATGGACAAAAATGCCTTCCTTAATTGGGAGTGAGAAAATGAAGTGTTTGAACAGCTTTGGCTGTGGCTGTGCCTCCCCCTTCTCCTGGATGATGCCTTAGTTTATTTTAGTTAATTTTACATTTTCCATCTATTTGTAATCCTGCAGTCCTTTAGTGCAGAACTCCAAACTCCACACACAGTGGGAGCTGCTGCTTCCCCATTTGGGGCAGACACAACAATTCCTCTCCAGGCCTGGCAGTCAAGGACACCTCACTGCCTCAGGCTGAGAGATGGAAACAAAAGGGAGTTGGGGGAGCAAACTTGGGGTCAATGACTTCATTGGCTGAAGCTGGAATTGGCAGATTGACCCCCAAAATGCAAATGGACCCAACTTATAAAAGTGTGAAACCTGTGACCCATTGTCCATTTTTGGAGGATTTGTCTGCCCTAAATGTACCTGAAGGCCCTTCAATAAATAGAACTGCTTTTTATTCTCCTCATTTTGTCTGGTCTCTGTTTTTAGGGTTTCATGATTTCACCATGGCAATGCCATTTTCCAGCAGGGCTGCACACGTTGCCCAGGCAAGGCTCCTGCCCTGGGGAGGGATCAGCTGGGGTAGAACCATCCCAGGCTGTGGCAGCTCTGCAGCACAGGGATGCCAGGAGGAGCGATGCCAGGGTGGAGTGCTCCAGTCCCAGCTCAGCCCCACACATGAAAAGGCTGAGCACTGCAGGGAAGCACAAATGTGCCCTCTGGAAGCAGGGCAGGGCAGGAGAGTGGGCACAGGGGATGCTGCTGAGAGCCCATAAAGCCCAGCTTGCACAGAGAGACATTAATACAGATTTTCAGAGAGTTTTTACCCTCTTTCCTTTTGTTCCCAGGATTTCCTGGCTCCTTTCTCCTGTAAGAACAAGGCTGGCAGAGCCAGGAAAGCCTTTCCCTGCTCACTGCACCTCAGGTCAGGCTGTGCCTGAATCCTGGGGGGAAAAACCACCAGAACAATTCCAGCAGCCCTGCACCCACCTTAGGCCACTTGGTTTGGACTTGTTTTGTGACTTTGCCATCCTTTCCCCTCACAGAGAGGGAGAAACATTCTCATGTAATATTAATCTCCCTTCCATGGATTCAGGCTGCTTCTGACAGCGTATCAATAATTTAAACTTATTTTTTAAAAAAATAAATTCCAGGATTAAAGAGATTAGTTTCTTGTTGATTTAGGTAATTCCTCCTGCCTTGGCAGCTCTGACGCTGAGTGAAATAGAGCTTCTGAGCTGCTGTTTGCTCAGAGTTCACCCCGGCCAGGGGCAGGATGGAAATTCTGTTTCCATTTCTAATTGCCAGCTTCGTGTCTGAGTTCAATCTGGGTGCCAGCAGAGCAATCAGAGCCCTTTTAGGTGGCACTGTTGGGTGGGCAATCCCTTGTAATGCTGCTCAGGGAACCTTGATTGCATGGTTGGTATCTGTCTGCACAATTTCAGTTTATCAAAGTATATGTGAAACAAATATTTTAAGTTTTGCTTTGTGGTGCTGAAATTGCTCCATGAATTGCTCAGTCCCTCCTACACCTGAAGTGGCTCCAGTGACAGATCAAGGCCCTCAGGTGCTGCTGTCACCATTTAAACCATGGCCAAAGCTGCCCTGGTGTCCCCTGCACGTGATGGGGACAGCTCACCTGCCCCTCAACCCGAAATCAGGGCTGCAGCTGCCACTGAAGAACGTCTAGAAAAAGGATTAAACAGAATAATCAAAGAGCTCTGAGCATCAAAAAGCAAACAGGTCTATGAAATATACATGAAAACAGCTGAAGCCTCAATCCCAGCATTGTCTGTCTCCCACCCTGTCACTAATTCCGTTGTGCAGCCAGGGAATGGGAACTCCTGAATGGGGTTTTGGGCTGGTGTTCCCTGTGCTGAGGCAGCCTGGGCAGTCCAGCTCATCCCTCCACCAGCAGGGAATGCTTCTGTGACATCCCATAAAGGCCCCTTTGCCTTAATTAACTGCTCAGACATCCCTCCTTAACGAAGGCTTTATGGCATTCACACCTAAAATCAAGCTTCTATAATTACAAATTAATCAGTGAAAATCCTCTGCTACCTTTTCTTACTAAATATTCGCTGCTGGAAGGAATCAGAGGGCCCATTATTCTCCTGCCCAGCTGTTTCATGCTGCATGAGAGACTTTATCCATCAGCCCCAGAAAGCAATCTTCCCCCAGTGCCCAGCACAGCCCCCATCAATCACCAGCACCAGCGATGGTGCCAGAGCCTCATCAGAGCCTTCCCTGCTCTGGAGAGAGCTGGGAATGCACACTGCAGGTATTGATCCTCCCCTCCTGCAGGGGAAGGCTGCTGGGAGGGGAGAGCAGGGCCAGGAGAGTGCTGGAATGTTTTATTTTTGTTGTCGGGCTCTGGCTGGAAGCTGAGGAGCTGCAGGAGCTGAGAGAGCCTGGCATCCAAGGAGGGTGGAGGGAGGAAGGGGAATGCCCGGTTTGGGTGCCATTATTGGCACTGCAGATCAAGCTTTGGGCTGCCCACCTGCTGTGAGCACCTCTGGAAATGTCAGGATCATTATCCTCCTTTCCCAGCTGGAAAACCTGAAGGAGTTCAGCTCACAAGTCCAGCAGAGGCAGGCAGAAGTGAGGGAAAGAGCTCAGTTGTCTGCAAGACATAAAATAACTCTGTGCCCCCCCTTCCCTTTACAGGGGAGGGTGGGTGTGGGATCAGAGTCACCCTGGGCAGGGAGCAGTACGAGGAATGCTGGAATAAAACAGATTTCCCACAGGCCCCAGCGTATTTTCCATTTGCTGAGCTCTGTCTGTTGTTGTAGGTCATGGGTTGTCTTGTGGTTTTCCATCTCAAAGCTTTAATTTGTGCTTTGTACACACAGGCTCAACAAACTTCACTGCAGTGGGCAGCACTGGGAACCCCAGGGAAGAGAGGTGCTGCTCCACATGCATTTCACTTCATAAGAGCAAGGAAGGAAGGAAGAAAAAAAATTACAGAAACGCAGATTTATTTTGTGTGTTTCACACTTCATTGATTTCACTTGAATTGTTCCTAACGTTCGCCTTCCAGAACTGAGGGAATTTATTCACTTGATGTTTCTGTAAGCCTTTTAGTGGGTGGTGAGAGTTTAATCTGGAGCTGTGTGCATTAACTACGTGCAGAAATCAGGCTGAGGCTGCCCAGGCAGCTGCTCCTTGTCAGGTTTAAGGAGGCTGAGACCTGGGAATCACCTTTTACCATCTGCAGCACCACCCAGCTGTGCTCTGGGCCTGTCCCTGCCCAGGCTGATGCCACTGCTGGTTGTGCCACTGGATCTTGTGCTGGGATTTGCGTTCTGCTTTGGGAACTTGCTGGAGAATGGAAGAAGCCTGCAGCTGAGCACCTGCTGGTATTTGCAGAGCATAAATGAGAGACAGCTCAGGGCTTTGGATGGAGCTCTGGGCTTCTCTCTTTATCCCTCTAAACCACCTTAGGTCAAAAGAAATGGTTTACGTGTTTTAAACTGTGCCCACCTTGCATGGCTTGAGTGGGAAATCCACCCAAAATAGATTTATCAGTCTTTTCCAAGCTTGTGCTTTGAGCAGTCCTGTGTCCATAGTAAAAATAAGATATTTAATTGGAAATCCTTATTTCATAAGGATTAGATTTACTCTGGTCAATATTTGGCACTTCTTGTCCAGCTGTTTGTTTCCTGCCTGTGTTACTGCTGATCTCAATTCCACAAAACCACAGCAGAACCCATCCCTTCTGTCATCAGGATCCTCAAGCACAGAGAAACGTGTATTTTGTCCAAAATCAGCTGGAATTAGTAGCTAAAGTGCACAGGTTCCCAGTTCCTGCTTGCACAGGTAGCTGTAAAACTCATCATCTAAGGAGAATAAATTTTTTGTGGGACCTCTGAAAACCAACATCAAATACCCAGGCAGGAGCTGGATGGGGCAACAATGGTGACTAAACAGGCAAGGAAAGTTCTGTGGGATCAAACCACCCCCCTCTCCCATGGCTTCCTTTCCCTTACAATAATAATCACCCTGGATGCTGTTTTACCCTAATTGGCTCCTCGCTCACCCTGGCAAGGCAAAGAGTGATCAGCTGCTCCTTCCCTGCCTTTGTGTCCCGCTCCCCGTCCTCACCCGGGGTAGTCTTGTGTGAAATTGTTTTCTCTGCAGAGCCTGGGCTCCTGTAATTCCACTGGAATAATCCTTGGCTGCGTGCTGGGGTAGCTCAGCCAGCGAGGGGAGCAGAGGCATCTGCACAAACACACACACACTGCCCTGGGTGTGGGGAGCCCAGCCAGCTCACAGAACACAGCACCTTTCCAAATGTCCCTATTTTCCACTCAGTGCTTGGTCTGTGAAGGCTCTGGGAGCAGCCAGGCAGGGATGAGCAGGAACAGAGGGGCAGGGAAACACCTCAGAGCACCCCCAGGTGCATCCTGGCAGGCAAACCATCCTCAGAGGGTGAGTTGTGCCTGCTGGAGAGGAGAGGTTGGGATTTTCATGTTTGGTATTCACTCATCACACGCAGAATAGAAACCTTTGTGTCTCTGTTGAGTAATGAACAACATGGGCTCCAAGGCCATGAGAAGGCTAAAATGACTTTATTAAAAAACCCATTCCTTTTATACCCTAGTTTGATACAGTTGGACTTGATTGGTCCTTTAATTAAAACACCATCGCCACTGGCTAATTAAAAAAACCACCCTTTGGTAAACAAAACTCCATAACATTCCACATGTTCACAACACCAGGTGCAGCAAGTTAAGATAAGAATTGTTTAGAATTCTTCTCTCTGATCTTCCCACTGACCCCCTGTGGGTCAGGGTGGTGGCACAGTCCCATCCCATGGGGGCTCAGCCCTCCTGCAGTGCCAGCTGTGCTTCTGCTGGAGCAGGGATCCTGCACAAGGCTGCAGTTTTCCTCTGCAGCTCCAGGGCTGCTGCAGATGGGCCTGCTCTCCCTCTGGGAATGCAGGGCAGGAGAAAGCTGCTCCTCTGGGAATGCAGTGGGCAAAGGCTGCTGTGCTGTTCCAGGCTCAGATTGTATCCAGGTAGGAATGCTTGGCTCCTGCCCTGGGCGGAGCATCTCCCCATGGGATGATGGAATTTGATCAGCCATGCAGGGACACTCAGTGGCCATGGACAGCAGATAATTAATAATTATTGGCCCATGAACAGCAGAGATATCCTGGAGAGAGGATTGGCTGTGGGAGAGATAAAACTGCCCAATGCACAGCAGAGAACTGCCTCACAGACAGGAATAGAACACACAGCCCCATTTCCAGCCTGAGACATTCCCTTATCAGTGCTGTGCCTCAGGTTATCAGCCAGCATCCAAACACGAGGAAGATGCTTATCCTCTGCTCTGATAATTCAGTAATTTCCTGCTCTTTTCCTCCTGTGTTTGCTTCTGTATCCGGGGCAGTGCCAGCAGGAAGATGTGGCTGATAGCCGTGCTCCACGGTGCCCAATTCCTGACCTGGCTGCGACCTGGGACGTGCTGAACTTTAATGGAATCTGATGAAAATGTTCTGTGCCTGCTCCAGGCAGAGCAGATCTGAACCTGAAATCAATTTGGAGGCATCCCTTTGACACGGTTCTAGGCAGGAGGAACCCAGGAGCAGGGAGAGAGCAATTGCCATGTAATTGTGGGGTCTGTCACTTAACATTTGTGTGTGATGGGTGTCCTAAAGCCAGGTTTGCATCATGGATATGCTAATTTGTCATGCTGACAGACAACAGAATCCCAGCTCACACAGCCATGGCAGCTAATTGAACAGACAAACCAATCAACAGATGTGGCAGATGAGGAATTTTAATGGAAAGAATTAAATATATAGAGTGACCTTGTGGTGGTGCTTAGGATAATTTTATTTAATACTAGAGTCTGAGCAGGAAATTACTTCAAAAGCACATAAAGCATGACAACTAATGACAATTTTGCCAAGGTTCCATGGCAGCTTTTTTTGCTAGAGCATTTCATCAGCTCTCTAGATTCACTTCAACAAAATGGGAATGTGGAAAAATTTAACCAGGGTGCATGACCAGTGCTTGCCCTCTGCTGAGGTTGGTTCAGGCACTGAAGATTAACTCTTCCTTTGTCCATCTCTCTTCTTGGTCTTGTCCTTGTTCGTCAGAGTTGTGCTGGGACTAAAACAAGACAAGGAAATCTTTTGTACCACCCTCAACTGTAATTTTTGTTTTACTCCCTTTCTTCCAAAAGGTGCATCTCCTGCTCAGAAATTAGGGCCCAACGGCACCAGGATTTGCTTCTCAGCTTTGTTTCTTTAAATGTGGTGAGCTGGGCAATCCATCCCCTGTCCCTCTCCTTCCCAGAGCCATCTGGGCACATCAGCTGTGATGGATCATTTCAATATTACGCCTTCTGTCCTGCAAATGGAGCTTTCCCTCCCCTTTTTTAGCTAAAAGCTGCTAATATTTGAGTTCCCATCCCAGTCAAGCAGGCCATCAGCCAGAAGGCTTCCAGGGGCATGTGACACTGCTCCTTGCTTAGACAATAAATATTGTGGAGCCAGAGCGAGGGGGATTTACAGCCCGTGGCATCATCTGGCTCCTGGGCTGGGTTCATCCCTGGGTTACTGCTCTGCAATCCCCAGGAATTATCCCAAGCAGTGAATCTGCTCCAGTGGCAGGCAAGGCTGGAATTTCAGCTCTGTTTTAACTCACTGCTGTCCAAAATACACCTGAAGTGGATTAGCACAGTGCTGGAGGTTTAAGCTGAGCTTGGGTGATCCAGAGGATGGGGGGAGTTGTGAGGCAGGGATTGGGTTTCAGCTCAGGTGATGTTGAGCTGCTAAATCTTCTTCAGGTACCAGAGCATGGGAACATTGCTAAGGCTGACAAGAAAATAATTTACAGAGGGAAACTCAGAAAAGGTCCCCAGCAAAGCTTAGCGAGTGGCAGGTTATTTTTTTTTTGTTGAGAAATTCAAGGCAAATTACTATAAAAACTTACTCTGCTTGCAAAACTCTTTGAAATTTCACCTTTTAAACTCAGTCTGTTTTTAGATAACTCAACAAAATGCTCTTGGAGCTGTCAGCCAGCCAATATTCCCAGTCCTTATAGCACGGAACAGGAAATGGTCATGGCAGTCCTGCAATTCATTGCATCCCTCAGCACTGAATCTCCTCTGGCTGAGGAAGAGGAGATTTAACCTGGAAGGGGTTAAATGTTCAGCTTTCTAATCAGCCAAGGCTTCAGGACAAACAGTTTGATGTGTGATCCACTCTCCTTTTGTTTCAGTTTTAGTTTCTCAGAACCTTGTGTGCACATAAAAAAGCAGTGCAAGCACTGAAGGCCCTGAGTGTTTCTGCATGGAATTCACCCCTCAGGTTCCATTTGGAAGAGCCCCCATTCCTACGGAAATCACTGGAATGTGTCAAGCTGGTTTTGCTTATTCAGAAAAAAAAATTAAGCCTTATGATGTTTGCAGTGCCTGAAAATTTTGGCATTTACTACCTTCTAGCAGAAAACACAGCCCTGTGGCACCTAAAAATGAAAAAGGGCCTGAAATCAGAATTCCAATTGCCAGTGGAGGTGTGTGGAACAGGGAGGGAGCAGGAAATGACAGCTCTCAGATCTGTCTGAGCACCTCTGTGGCCTCTGAGTGTCTGAGCTCTTCCAAATCACCAATTTTGGCTGCACAACCCATCCAGAGTGGAAGCAGCTCCATTACTTCAAATTTCTTCTTCCTATGGAGAGTTAAACAGAGAGGAGGGCAGGGAGAGAGGTGTGGAGAGGCCGAATAAATCAGCACCATTTACAAAAAGGGCTGAAAATTGAAAGAGAGGGAGGGAGAAGGGGTGAGTGCCAACAGTAAAACGAAAAATGAGGAAGTGCCATGATAAAAATGATGCAGTGTCCAGGCAGCTCGGTCCTCAGCCTTGAAAACCTCACGAGGAAAACATTACTCAGTGAAGATGAATTCCTTCAGTTAACCTTGTTCACAGCAACACCTTTGCAGGTCAGAAAATTATTATTCTCTCACTCCCCAGCTCTCCAGTGGGCTCCTGAATATCTTTGCATATGGATGGGGAGATTGGATTGGCTTAGGCTGAGCTGAATTGGCAGAGAGATTCCCTAAATCTGGGAATATTGCGCAGCATAATTCTTTTTTTGATAAGAATATAACGAGGAAAAAATCCTCCCTGAAGCAAACAAAGGGCCCACAGTGTGCTGCCACCAGGCTGTTTTTCAGCTGGTCACCAGGCTGGAATCTCTGCACTGCAGCACAAGTGCCTGGAAAAATTATGAGAATTCCAGCAAAACTCTGAAAGCCACAGGAGCAAAGTTTCTTGTGAGCTCCTGCTCCATTCCCATCTGTGAGGATTCAGGAGCTTCAGGAGATTCTTTGGAGCCCTTCCAGCTCCACACGGCAGCTGTGGAAATGTTCCTTCCTTCTCCTTGGCCATTGAGATATTTTAACTCTGAGGGTGATCTTCATTTGGGAAGGGTCCTCCATGGCAGATTTGCACCCTAAAATTCAGAGATTTGTTGATTTTCCTGGCACTGATGTCACCAAAATGAAGCAGAAGTCTGTCCTATACCCACCCATGAGTTAGGGCTGGTGCTCCATCAACAACCAAACACTTTCCTTGGTGTGCAAGGAGAGTTCTCCCCAGGGCAGAACATCCCAGCTGCTTCCAGGGGGCCAAGCAGCAAAACCCTGCCAAGCCTCACATCTCCAGCACCGGAGAGATGGGAGACAAAGCCTCATGTTGGTGTGATTGGTTCATTGCTGCTCAGCAAGGCAATTTCATCAGCAAAACAGACAAAACTGACAAAGAGAGCAACCCAAGCCCTGCAGCTTGGTGTTTATTGATGATGCTTTTGATCCCGAGGCAAACATGAGGCACAATTTCCTCAGGCAATGGGGTTCAGGCAGATCCACAGCAGCAGGCTGGGGAAAAAAGGGATTCTGAGCTGCTCTGAACACTGAGCCTTCATTTGGGATCATAAATTCAATGTGCAGACCTTGCAGGTCGCAGATCCTTCCATTTCACTGAACTGCTCTAAAAGGGGAGGAGGTCCACGAGAATTTGGTGATTCCTTGCCACAGGAAAACAAAAAAATACAAGCAAAAATCCGCTCTGCCACCAGTGTCCAGGGCAAAAACTGACAAGCAAAGCCTGTGTGAAGGTGACAGGAAGCATGAAATCAGAATGATCAGAAATTCTCTTTGACCCTTCCAGGATTGGATTTTGTGGCTGATGAACAGGGTAATAGATTGCAGAACTGTATCACAGCTCTGTAAAATAAAATAAAATAAAATAAAATAAAATAAAATAAAATAAAATAAAATAAAATAAAATAAAATAAAATAAAATAAAATAAAATAAAATAAAATAAAATAAAATAAAATAAAATAAAATGCTACATAGAGAAGCAGAAACATATGGTAATGAAAAAGGCAGCCTTGAGAAATGGAAAATAGAACTATTCTGGCTTTAATAATGTGTCAGCCTTTGTATGAACTGGCCCAGAGCCCAAAGAAATGGACTGTTGCTTCCATTTACAAAAAGACCAGGTCTGGCCTTCTGATGGCTCTATAAATAAATGCTCCATTATCTCTTACAAGTATATTTGTAATATGTTATCTGACCCTAGGTTTAATCATTCACAAATTTGGTCATCTTTTACAGCAGAAGCAAGTCTCTCCCTTTCATCCAGGAATTTCAAAGTCCTGCTCGCAGACTGGTGATTTCAGCTTGTTAAATGTTACTGAAAGGAAGCTGAGGCATGGAGAAAATGGAACAAATTTATCCAAATTCATGCCAGGAGGTGGGAACAGAGCCAGGAATAGGCTGGCAGTGAATAAACCAGGAATGATGAAAGGTCAGGATAAAAACCAGCACTCACTGCTTGGCTGGAGATGTTTCTTTACAAGGTAACCCCTCAGCAGAGCAGATTCTCTGCGTGTATGAAGAAAAGCTGATCAAATGCCGTTCTTATCTTGCTTACACTCTTCTTTGGTTACATTTTCCTTATTTTTAATCTATATTTCCCCTGATTTCCTGCTCTATGTTGTCTCCCCCCAGAAGAAGATTTGCAGCACCCACTGATCAGAATTTCCCTGGCAGCTCTGAGACTGAGCTCTGTGTGAATTTTACCCTTCCCAGACCTGTCCTGCCATGCAGAACTCAGTTGGTCCTTTTGGCTTTATTTTTCTTGCTGAGCTTCATCTCATGGGGAAATATCTCACATAAAACACTCCCTGCTTGATGCAATTTGTGTTAGTCTCTCCTCCAAGGTGTGTAGCACCCTCTGATGTTGTCTCTCCCCACAGAAGATGTGCAGCACCCACTGATAAGAATTTCCCTGGTAGCTCTGAGACACTGTGTGAATTTTACCCTTCCCAGACCTGTCCTGCAGTAAAGGATAGGGATCCCTCAGTTGGTCCTTCTGGGTTTATTTTTCTTGCTCAGCTTTGTCTCCTGGGGAAACATCTCACATAAAAAACTCAGTGCTTGATGCAATTTGTGTTGGTCTCCCCCCAGAAGAAGGTGTGCAGCACTCACTGATCAGAATTTCCCTGGCAGCTCTGAGACTGAGCTCTGTGTGAATTTTACCCTTCCCAGACCTGTCCTGCCGTGCAGGACTCTTTTGGTCCTTCTGGCTTTATTTTTCTTGCTGAGCTTCATCTCATGGGGAAATATCTCACATAAAAGACTCAGTGTTTGATGCAATTTGTGTTAGTCTCTCCCCCCAGGTGTGTGGCACCCACTGATAAGAATTTCCCTGGCAGCTCTGAGACACTGTGTGAATTTTACCCTTCCCAGACCTGTCCTGCAGTGAAGGACTCTTTTGGTGCTTTTGGCTTTATTTTTTCTTGCTCAACTTCATCTCACAGTGAAATATCTCACAAAAAAGACTCCCTGCTTGATGCAGTTTGTGTTAGTTCATTAAGCACGAGATATGATTAACGTGAGCACTTCTTTAATCAGCCAAAGAAGCTGCTGCAGACACTTGAAAGCTCCGTGCACTTGGAGCTCTTCTCTTCCCTCTCCTGCTGCTCCACCCAGGTTTGTGGGAGGGCAAACAGGATTTTTCTCTGCACAGGAGAATTCTGAGCTGTTTCAGCACTGCATCACAGAAACTGGAACAAAAATTTGCTTTTTTTTCCTGGAATTCCCTAACTTTTGCACTTAGAGCATATCTGGGCTGGTGTGCAGCAGGAAGGAATTATTCCATCAGCTGAGGTGGATGGAATGGTGACCTCTGTGGGAGGTCAGATTGGCAAAACCCAGTTTTGCTTTTTGGTTTCACCCAGAAAACCTCTACAACAATCAGATTAACCCTGTAAAACAACAGTTTTTATCACAGAATCACAGGCTGGATTATCCTCTTCTTTCACAAATGTCTTGGTTTGAACAGCCAGGTGTCTGCTAAGGAAGGCAGGAGCCTCCCCTGAAATGGAAAATGCAAACCCCTTCCCTCTGAATTATTACAATTTTGAAATTAAAAGGCTCCTTCAGCTTTTAAGTCAGTTTGACACAACAGTTGCTGTCTCCATCATTAGTTCCAGAGAGATATGAAGAAAAATGGTCTTTTTTTGCATATCAATTACATTTCAGTACCTGTCTTGTTATTTAAACAAAGAGTGGCCATCTCCTCTCTGTTTCATTCTTATTTTCCTGGGTTTAAAGTGAGGGCAGCTGCTGGAACCCTGGTTTAAACTTTCTATACTAACAAGCACTAACCCTCAAAAAACCACTACATTTAACCTGAAACAGTAAAGAAAACTCCCAAAATTAAATAATAAAAGTAAAATGATATCATTTAAATAGAAGTGTGTAATATCACATAGTAAAAAACTTAGTTTTAAAACATAGTAATAGATATAAAACAAGGTGAAAGTTTTAAGACAAAAGCTAATCCTTCTTCTTCATAAGTTTAAGTAGTATTGTATAATTAGATAAAGAAGTCATCTTTGCAGACCATGAGTAGTTTGTTATTAAAAATAAAAATAATTTAAGTATAATTTAATTAAACACCTGATCTTTAAAAAGCCTTGTAGAAAGAGAAATACAACTCCATTTTTAATTTGTTAAAGTACTATAAAACTCCCAATCTGTGAGACTGTAATATAAATAACAACTAATAAACATCTAAGTCCAAACAAAAATTTAATTTAAAACGCACACATTTAATCCCAACCCTAACAAAAAAATATTAAAACTCAACAGGCAGCCTCATCCACCCCAGGCTGCAGTGGCTCTGGGAGATTTTTGGCCTTTCTGTGCCCACTTTGGTGGCAAAAATAAAGAGTCCCAGCCCTGCTTAGGATTCACTCCGGCCACTCTGCCTCTCCCCTCCAGCCCTGCTCATTAGCAATACAGATAAGAGGCTATCAGCAGCTCAGTGGCCTTATCCTGGCGAGATAAAACTGATCTGTGTGCTTAGATCAGCAGCCTTGTCCTCCCTAAGCTCACCTTGGGAAGCTCAATAATTGCAAAAACACAGGGAGGAGGGAGGTGAGGATCCAGGGGATGGATCCCTCTGATTCCTCCTGATTCCACACCCTGATTCCACCCCAGTTCCACCCTCTGTTCCACCCTGATTCCACCCTTATACCACCATTCCACCCCATGATTCCACCTTGATTCCACACCTATCCCACCCTGATTCCACCCTCATCCCACCCTAATTACGCTCTGATTCCAGCCTTATTCCACCTTGAGTCCACCATGATCCCACCTGATTCCACCTCAATTCCGCCCCCTGATTCCACCCCGATTCCACCGATTCCACCCTCTGATTCCATCCTGAACCTACCCTTATTCCACCCCCTGATTCCACCCTTATTCCATCTTGATTCCACCCTGATTCCACCCCGATTCCACTCTCTGATTCCACCCTGATCCCACCCTTATCCCACTCTTATCCCACCATTCCACCCCATTATTCCACCCTGTGATTCCACCCCCTGATTCTACCTTGATTCCACACTTATCTCACCCTGATTCCACCCTTTAAATCCACCCTGATTCCACCCTCATCCCACTCTGATTCCACCTGATTCCACCCTTATTCTACCTCGAGTCCACCATGATTCCACCTGATTTCACCCTTATTCCACCCCCTGATTCCACCGATTCCACCCTCTGATTCCATCTTGAACCCACCCTTATTCCACCCCCTGATTCCACCCTTATTCCATCTTGATTCCACCCTGATTCCACCCTGATTCCACCCTGATTCCACCCCGATTCCACCCTTATCCCACTCTTATCCCACCATTCCACCCCATGATTCCACCCTGTGATTCCACCACCTGATTCCACCTTGATTCCACACTTATCCCACCCTGATTCCACCCTTTAAATCCACCCTGATTCCACCCTCATCCCACTCTGATTCCACCCTAATTCCACCCTTATTCCACCTCGAGCCCACCATGATTCCACCTGATTCCACCCCAATTTCGCGCCCTGATTCCACTGATTCCACCCTCTGATTCCATCCTGAACCCACCCTTATTCCACTCCCTGATTCCACCCTTATTCCAGCCTTATTCCATCTTGATTCCACCCTGTGATTCCACCCCAATTCCACCTTGATTCCACACTTATCCCACCCTGATTCCACCCTTTAAATCCACCCTGATTCCACCCTCATCCCACCCTGATTCCACCCTGATTCCACCCTAATTCCACCCTTATTCCACCTCGATTCCACCCCAATTCCGCCCCCTGATTCCACCCCCTGATTCCACTCTCTGATTCCACCCTGATTCCTCCCTGATCCCACCCTTATGCCACCCTGATTCTACCTTGATTCCACCCTGATTCCATCCTT
Organism: Passer domesticus; assembly: GCF_036417665.1. Taxonomy (NCBI): domain Eukaryota; kingdom Metazoa; phylum Chordata; class Aves; order Passeriformes; family Passeridae; genus Passer; species Passer domesticus. The sequence continues at coordinate 4,117,223 of NC_087496.1, read as the reverse complement.
ATCCCACCCTCCGGGCCCCTGGGCTCTCTCTCTCTGCTTCCAGGCACATCTGCATTTACATCGGAAGGAAATGGAGTTTTACAGCAATTCCTTTGTTCAAACAAAAATTACCTCGCAGGGTGAAAGGACCCCTGGTACTCACAGCCTAGCTGGAACAACGCTTTCCTTTCATATTGATTCCCTCTGTTTTCCATGTTTTGGCCTTCTTTCGTGTTTGTTTGGGGTGTTTTTCTCAGAACAAAAGGAACATCCACGTGCTCTGACAGCCTTGATGCTGATGATTCTCTTTTGACCCTGCTCTGGTGCAAACAATGAAAGCAATAAAAACAAAGTTGTTCAAGGTGGAGTTCAACCGATTTGGTTCAAGCAGCCTGCCCATACTCCTTGTACCTTCCAAGGACACCCAGGATAAAGGTTTTAATCTTAATTTGAGCTTGATTTTGGGGAGAAATCCAACACAATCTAACTCATCCCCTGACTTCCTTGGGGGCCCTTTTTGTAGTGATTTGGTCATCCCTAAACCCAGTGCCAAAATTTTGCTTTTGGTGGGAATTTGCACCAGAGCTTTTGAGAGTTTTCTCCTTTCAGCTGTTTCAGCCTCAGAATGTGAGCTGAGACTGCAGAGTTATAAATGGAAAAACAAAAAGGCATCCAGTTTGTAAAATCTATGAGTTAATATTGATTTTGGCCATCCCATGAATTGAAACAAGCCTCCTGTGCAGAAATCCTCCAAAGATGCCATGTTCTCCTCTCCTCTTGACACAACACTTTATCGATCCCCGTGTTTGTGCCACATGAATGATGGATTATCTCATATCAAACCTTGCAGTATTCATTTAATGCCTTTGAATAAAACATTTCTCACAGATTAACAGAGCAGTTTTAAGTGAACAACCATTTTCATCTGTTTTAAATTTTCATGGGTACTTTTCTGGAGAACAAGTACATTGTTAATAATTGAAGGGAATGAGACCTTGCTAATCTCTTTGTATTTTAATAAAGTCCTGTTGCACCCCATTCATTTATTTTTAAAATGCCAGCATTTATAGCAATTCAATACATTTGCTGCCCTCCCTTTGAAATTAATAATCCTGAGATTACATGAAAAGGGATTATTTATGTACCAGGGAACTGGAATTTCATTGTGTCCAGAGAGCTCTAAATGTGCTTTGTGATGGATTGCATGGATGAGGGGAGGGAGAACTTCTCACTGGAAGCAGAGAGGCACTGGAAGAGCAAGGCTGGAAGGAGAGGAGGGTGGGGAAAAGAAAAGCAGGAGTTTGGGGGAGAAAGAACAGGGAAGTGGTTTGATCACAGAGACAGATGGGGAAAGAAAAAATCAAGTGTGGGTAGGTAAATACATAGATTTTGTACACAGATGAGTGCAGACAACTCTGCAATATTTCTTTTCTTTTGTTGGCTACTTCCATCCCTCCATCTGCCTTGCTGTTCCATGAGTGTCTTTCTCCTCTTCACCTTTTGTCTCTGTCTCTCCCTGCCAATCCTTTTCTCTGCTGCAGCCTCCATCTCAAATCTCCTCTGCCCTTGCCCAGAGTTGCTCAAATCTTGCTCTGACACGGTCCCATTTCTCTTTTTTCAAATACAATTGCTCCTTTACACACAGCCCCGGGATTACATTTCAAAGGAGAACAGAAAACCCAATATAGACATGATTTCTTTTATCATTAGCAGGCCAGCAGTAGCCCCTAGAACTCTCGTCTCAAAAATATTTTGTTCCAGCGAGTTTTCATTAAATTCTGTGGTCAGATAGACAGTGTTTGCTGCAGGGATCTGTCCTGGAGGCTCCCAAACCTCTGCACATTAGTCATACATGGTCAGAGCAGCGAGGGAGGGAAGAGGCTTTGGCAGCAGTAGTGAAAAAAATCCAAATAAAAGCATTAGGTGCCCTCCTCAGAGGATGTTTGTGCACACAGAGACAGGGATTAGTTCTCTGTGTTCCCAACAGCTTTTGAGTTATTCCACTTTCACTTCTGCATCTGCTAATTGCCTTTTTTTCTCTTTTGAAAGCTCTGTATTGAGAGGGTAGAAGTCAAACCCTCATAAACTGAGATCTCTGCCTCCTCCAAGGATCCCTTTGGAAACGCTGCTTCTAAATTGCTTGTTGATATTTGGCCATGAGTCACCTCTGCATAAATCTTTGCCAGGTATTAAAATCATCGAAAAGCTGCTGGAATGCTGAGATAAATGGATGTGTTAGTGGGAGGAACAGAAATTGGACTGGGCAGCACAGCTTGTGTTTGGATAGACAGCATTCTGTGTGAGTGATTTCAACCAACAAGTTGTGAAAACCTGTTGTGGGAAGGAGCTTAAAACAGCTCTGCACAAAATCTTCAGAGGAGAAAATCTCTTTTCACATTTTTAATCAAGTTGCTGCTTAGCTGTTTACTGATGAGCTCATGGCAGGGGATGGAGAGAGGCAAAGTTGGTGCCTGAGAGATTTTTAATGGAGCTGTTGTGACTGAGCTGAGCAGGTTGAGTTTGATCTCAGCATTTAGGGCAGGACTTCTCACACCAAATGCTCCCGAGAAGGGGAACAGCATGGGTTGAGTGCCTCTAATCAGGTCCTTGGCACAGGGGGATGGTCACAGAGGGTGGGATCAGTCCCTGGCACACAGGAATGGTCACAGAGGGTCAGTCCCTGGCACAGGGGGTGGTCACAGAGGGTGGGATTAGTCCCTGGCACACAGGAATGGTTACAGAGGGTCAGTCCCTGGCACCAGGGGTGGTCACAGAGGGTGGGATTAGTCCCTGGCACACAGGAACGGTCACAGAGGGTCAGTCCCTGGCACCAGGGGTGGTCACAGAGGGTGGGATTAGTCCCTGGCACACAGGAACGGTCACAGAGGGTCAGTCCCTGGCACCAGGGGTGGTCACAGAGGGTGGGATTAGTCCCTGGCACACAGGAATGGTCACAGAGGGTCAGTCCCTGGCACAGGGGGTGGTCACAGAGGCTGGGATCAGTCCCTGGCACACAGGAATTGTCACAGAGGGTCAGTCCCTGGCACAGGGGGTGGTCACAGAGGCTGGGATCAGCCCCTGGCACCCCTGGTGTGCCACACCCTGGCCCACAGGTACCAAACTGGCTGTGTGAGTAGCAGTGAGTTCCCATTTGCAGGCTGATGTTGCTCCTGTCTGTGCTCCCCGTGGATGTGCAGGAGCTGCAGCTCCTTTCCCTCCCTCTCTCAGCCCTTGCAGAGCTGTCACACTGCACCCAAACTGCAATTCACAGTGCTGGGTTCAGTGATTTCAGCTTTTGTGGAGGAGGGAGAGATCACACAGAGGCTGGGCTAACCTCTGGGCCATTCCCCAGCCAATTCTGCTGCCTCTGTGGCACAGAGCTGTTGGGAAACTGGATTGTCCCTCTGCAGACAGGTTCCCAGGAGCTGGAGCACCCATCTGCAGGGGCAGGTCCTTGAAATTCCTCCTGGAAGCACTGCTGACTCCTGGAATGCTGCTGGGTCATTCCCCTGTATGACGTGGTCCCCAGGGACAACAGGGCTGCCACATCAGCTGGAATTTTATTCTGACCCCATAGATTAAATGCACAGGACCAGTTTTGTCTGGGGTGTGAAACTCTATTCTATTCTATTCTATTCTATTCTATTCTATTCTATTCTATTCTATTCTATTCTATTCTATTCCATTCCATTCCATTCCATTCCGTGCCAGGGAAGGAGGGCACAAGAGGAATTCATTGGTGGGATAGTTCACACATGGTCTGTGTTTGTCCAGTTCAGCTGTAGTGAAAATTAGTTCCAAACACAGCCAGGCACTGGATGCTTGGGAAAATGCCACCTAACTGGCATTTATTATTCCTGCTGTAGCTCCAATTATGCTCTTTGGCTCAGGCCTCTGCAGCAGTGAAGGATGTTCTCTCCCAGGGCAGTGAGGATCTGGCTGGATCTCTCCTTGGAAGTGAAACAGGGGCCAGTTTCCACCATCCCATGAAGTGTTTGTTTGGAGCAATTGCCTTTCTCCCAGCTCAGCAGCTCAGCCCTGGCTGCCCAAGGTGTTCCCTCCTTTGTGCACTCCAGCTGTGCTGATGGTTTGCTCAGACCTCACGAACTTCAGGCCCGTGGTAAACTCAGTGGAAATTAAGATTTAGTCTTTCTAGCAAACAAACAGCTTGTCTGGCAGTCGCCTCTGTCTCTGGAGTGCAGCACCATCAGTGCTCACAGCACTGCTGCCCTCAGCCCTGGGCACAGGCTGAGGGTGCTGTGGGGTCAGCCCAGCCCGGGGAGCCCGTGTGACACAGGACCCTTGGGGCTGCAGCTGGAGCCGGGGTCAGTGGCCTCCTGAAGAGCCAATTTTGGCAACTGCCTTGTCCCAGACTGACCCCATTTACTGCTGTTACAAGTGCCCAGTCACACCTCAGCAGTCACACAACCCAAAATCCCAGGAGCCTCCTCGCTCTTCTTGTCCCATCTTGTTGCACTCACATTAATTTTTATCATTTTACAGAGTGAATTTTGCAGGTTAAATCTTTCCAACACCCAGGCTGTTGTGGGCAGTGCTGTCCTGCTGGAGTCAGACACACAGTGCCAAGTTCACAAGCAGTAACATTCAAAATATTAATATTTAGTCCTTCTCTTCTCTTCTCTTCTCTTCTCTTCTCTTCTCTTCTCTTCTCTTCTCTTCTCTTCTCTTCTCTTCTCTTCTCTTCTCTTCTCTTCTCTTCTCTTCTCTTCTCTTCTCTTCTCTTCTCTTCTCTTCTTCCTTCTTTTCCCCACAGATTCTCCAGATGTGGTATTTCCACAATCAGCCTTGCACAGGCAGACACAATCCCTCAGGATTTTTAGATTTGTGTGAATTTTAGCATATAATTCACTACAGACAGGTGAAATTATCCAGGCCACTCCTCTCTGCTTCCCACACCCACTGCCAGTGCAGAGATCGTGGGAAACACGTTTTTATTTTAACTTTATTGAGGTGTTCTAAATTAATGAGCTGAATTTCACTCCAGGATCAGCTGAGCAGCTGTGGGGATGTTTGAAAATCGTGTTACACTGAAGGTCTGTTATTTTTTAATATCCCCCTGTCCCCAGGTGTATTTTCAAATATGATCTCTGGGTGAGAGCCGAGCCAGCTGTAACCCTGACAACAGTGACCCAGATGGCAATCAGCAAAATGGGCTAATTGAATAATGCTGAGCTGGAAGCAGTGCTCTGCACAGCTCCCTTAGACCCGCCAGCAACTCAATTTCAGTTCAAAATGCTGAATTTCACATTGACCACGGTGATCCCACACCTGGAGATGCTGGAAGGGACTTGCATGTGGACAGTGTGGTACTGTGTGGCTGGGGGATCTTCCTGGGATTAGAGGAATTGGATTTATTTATCCCTATAAAACTCTTTGAGGCCCTTGATTAACTTAGAGACACGGCTGTTCATTACCAGCATCTCTCAGCAGAGTTAGAACACATGGCTGGGTATTTTTAAGGTTTTTGCTTTGGTTGTGAGGCTCCCTGAGGAGGGAAAGGTTTGTCCTTTCCTTTTCCCAGGCTGATGATGTGAAACCTCATTTCACAGGAATGCACAGGCTGGGGATGATTGCAGAGTCCCAGAATGGTTTGGGTTGGAAGAGACCTTAAAACTCATCTGGTTGCAACCCCTGCCATGGGCAGGGGCAAATTCCACCATCCCAGGATGCTCCAAACTGGCCTTGGACACCCCCAGGGAGGGGGCAGCCTCAGCTTCTCTGGGCACCCTGTGCCAGGGCCTCATCACCCTGAACAATTTTTTCCTGACATCCCATCCAAACCTGCTCTCTGCCAGGTTGAAGCCATCCTCCCTTGTCCTGGAATGATGCCTTGTGAAGGGTGGCCTAGAACAGGGCTGGAGAGAGCTAAAGAATAAAGCAGGGATTTATTAAAAGACCTCCATGGATGCACCTTGGGCAGTACAAGGGCCCAGCCAGGGCTGCACCCAAGATGAACCCAAATGGTCCCAAAACGCACGAGCGCTGCCGGGGTCTCTCCCTGGGCTCAGCTCTGCTCCATGTGCACATTGCAGTTCAGTGTCCAATCCCAGCTGCAGCCCCTGCAGTCCCATCCTGCTTGTTTTTCTCTCTGCAGCCCACGGGGTTTGTGCTCTTGGGCTGAGATTTGGATCATTTGTCCTTGGTGCCCAGCTGGAGCAGGAATTGTTTTGTCTCCCTGCTCTGTGCAGAGCTCACCATCCCCTGATGTGAACCCAGACCCACACACTGAAGCAGCACAGAACCTGAAAAATAGAAAAGCCAAAACCTGAGACATCATTAACACCCATGTCCCATTAACACCCATGTAAAAAGTCCCTGTCCATCTTTCCTGTGTGTTCCCTCTCTGGGCACCCGGAGCACCCCTGGGACAGGAGGGCTGCCAGGATGGATCCCCACAGGGCTGAGCTGAGCTGCACTAAAGGGCCACCACCCCCTGACAGGACAAAAGCAGGAGAGGTTTGAAGGAGCAAACCCACATGGAGAAACAGGACAATTGTCTGGAGGGAGACAGGAATTAAAATGTTGCTAAAAAAAAAAGGGCTGAGGAGCTGGTTCAGGCCTTCCCAGCCATGGAAGCTGTGGTGCAGCACCCAGAGCTCTGTTCCCAGTGCTGGCTGAGAGCTCTGGGGATGTGGGAGGCTGTGATTCAGCCCCAACAAGGGCTTGGATTCCTGCAGGCTCTGACTCAGCCCGGCTGCAGTGAGAGGGGGAGGTTTGGAGCAGGAAAAAATAATCTGTGAAGGGGAAGGGACATGGACATTGTGTCATTAACCTCTGAGTGCCCCTTTGGCACCCCTAGCAGGGGCACGAATAGTGAGCTCTGGCCAGGGTTGCTGCTGTCCAGAGACCACCTCAGCCACCTGTTTTAGGGAGCAATTCAATAATTCAGCAGCTCCTGCAGTCCTGGACTGACTCTTGCTCTCAGCAGGGCTGTGCCTGGGGCACGATGGGTGTTTGAAGCTCCTCTTCATCACTGTGCCCAGCACATCAGAGCTGGGACAAGTTTAGCCACTGGAAAGGGACAACTGGAGATGCTGCTGGTGGGGAGTGCTGGGAAAAGCTCTTGGATGAGCAGGGAGCCTGGAGCTGTGTGAGGAAAGTGCCAAATATGAGAGCAGGCTGGAGTTTATCCGTCAGTTCATCCCTGGAGATTCCAGCAGGCACACACAGCCTTGGCCCTGTCTGAGAGCAGGACCAAGGGAACCTCACAGCTGCAGAGTTTTTCCTGCACACAATTCCAGCTGTGCTGGATGTTTGTGTGCTGCTGATCCATCAGATGTAGCAGCTCCTGGGTCTAATCATGGTCCTGGTGATCGTTATCTCTCAAATTGAGTCGGATTGCAGTGCCTAGCGTGGAAAATGTTTTGAGATTCCATTCCAAGGTCCAGCAGTGGAAGGGGTTCTGGGGTGAAAAGTCAGTATGGGGATGAAGACAGCCAGGTGTAGGGGTGGATGTGGGGTGAGGTTGATGATGTGATTTTGGTCAGGCACTCTGGGTGACGTGTGACATTTCAGGGAGATGGAAAAAGGCAGAAAGCAAACAAGGCTCATTAATCCCAACAAAGGGCAATGCACACAGCTGCCAGCTCCTGCTCTTTCCTTTAGCTTATTGTCTGAGAGCTTCTGCACCATAAACAACTCCACAAATTGCACAACAAATAGAGCTCTCAAATATTAAATGGTTGAACAGTAGGTACCAAAGTGTGGGAGCAAAGCTCTGTGACACAGACACTTCCACATCCTCTCCTGTGTGATTTGGAGGTGCAGAGCTGTACCCAGGGCCGTGGCTAAGCTAAGCTTAAAGCTAAGCCCACTCCAGGCTGTGGCCAGAGTAAAACCTGCCAGGAGGAGCTCCACAGGCAGGGAGCAGCTTGGGGAAGCAGCTGACATGGAAGAGCACAGGCAGGACTTGCAGAGGTGCCAAATCATCTCTGCAGGCTGTTTCAGTACAGGCACTGGGCAGCAGAACCAGGCTCCCTCACAAAAACCTGGATATGGATGGCAATTTATCCAGGGGGGGCTCTCCCTCTCTCTTCTCATGGCAAGGCTCTTGGCCCACACAGAATATTAGAAGAAGAATATTCAGGCATGAATTTTCTTTTTAAAGTAGAACAGTCTGTTCCTGTTTGTGGAAAGGTTCTTTTTTGAATGCCCTGAACAAAAAAAAAAGATCTAAAATCACCTGTGGATCCTGGAGACAGCTCTCCCTCTTGGAAGAGCTCGATTTCTTTCTTGCTGTGTAATTCAAGCTGGGCAAACAAGAACGTTGCTCAGCCAAGGACGATTTAATATTTAACAAGCCAGCTCTGAGTTGCTATCAAAGTGAAGAGCAACTTGGAGTTTCTGTTTAATATCCTGCCCCAGGACTGTGTCACGCTGTGTCTCAAGGTGGGGATGTGATGCTGGATGGAGATTTGGGTGCTCACATCCCCTGGGGTTGGGGTACATGCTTGGGATGGCCAGAGGAGTGATGTGACAGTGCACAGAGGAAAGGAAACCCAGCTGTTCTCATGCTGAGCTAATTCAGTGCAGATCTGGGAATTAAGTGTGAGCACAGAAGCCCTGATGCTTTCCCAGGAGCTCAGGAATTCTCTCTGTGTGTGCCAGAGGGAGAGTTTGTGTCCAGCTGTGATGATTTCTGATCCTACTGCAGTGAGCTGGAACCTGCAGGACAGGAGCACCAGGCCAGTCTGTTCTTGCAGGTGACCTGCACAACTGCAGATCTGGATGTTTGCACATTGCTCACCTGCCCTCCTCTCCTTGTGCACAGCTGAGTCAGAAATGACACAGACAAATGAGTGGCATGGATAATTGAGTGACACACTCCATGCATTTTCAGAAAGTTAATAATAATTTTATTAGGAACCTGTTCCTTTTATACCTTGGTTGGCTACAGGTGGACCTGATTGGTCATTTAATCAACACATTTCACATGATTGGCTAATTAAGATACTGTCTTTATGAGGAAAACAACTCATTACAAACACCACCGGCAGATTGTTTAATATTTGCCTAGTATTGTTTCTCTCCAGCTCCCTAAAGCTTCCCAGACCAATTCATGGGAAAATTTATCCAGCTTTCTCTCTCTCTGACCAGACTGTCACATCCACACTCCTTGGACTTTATCACAGCCACGTAAAGGCAGCTTTCATTTTCCAGTTTTATCCCAGTTCCAGACACATATGAGATAATGTAAGCTATCTCCTACTTTCCAACCAGGGTGTGGAGCAGACATTGTCCTAACTTGGTTGTTCCTGCTGCATCCTTCAAGTTTCTGAGGCTGTTGCATGATTCTTTCCATTTCCTACTTGGACATTTGGGGTTCTGGCTCACTGCAGGCAATGGGCAGAAAGAGTCACAGCTCCAAAACTAGGGTGAAAAGAAATTGCCTGAAATCAGTGCTAAGAATCAGGAAAACTCTGATTTTTGGTGCTGGTAGGACATGCTTGTCCTGCCAGCATGGAAAAACTCCTGCTTTGGTCCAAGCATCAGACTGAAAAACATCTCCAATCTTCCTGGTGCTGCTTGAGGAGTTTGCTACTACATGAGCCTGGAATTCATCCCCTGCTGGTGTTTCACAGCTCTGCTGGCTCCAGCACCACCAGGACCTTCCCTGAGGCTGCAGAATCTCCATGGAGACCCCTGACATGCCTGTGCACCTTGGCCCTGCCATTAATCCTGCTGCAATGTACCACAAAGTCAGCTTTAGCTGGGAGGAGAGATCAAATAAATATGAAAACTGCTCCCAGAGGAGGTAAATATTCGCTAGACAAGCAGAAAGAAAAGCAATAATATACTATGTAAGCTCCTGCCTTTTATTAGCTCAGCTCCCTTTTCTCCCCTTGTAAAGCAGTGTTGTGTTGTTATATTAATCTTTACTGTGAAGCAAATTAAAGCAGGGACAGTTGTCAGAGCATTATTAAGAACATCTGTTTAATTAGGGCTGCCTTTGCATCCATTGGAGGGGGGAGTGGAGCAGCCCTGCTCATCCCCTCCTGCCTCACACCCCCTGCCCAGCAAGGACCTGTGGTGAACCCAGGAGCCTTCATCACCTGCCCTTCCTCTCAAAAACTCTCCCCATTCATCCTGAGATGGAAAGAAGGAGGAGCAGGCAGAAAGGTATGGCTGTCCTGGGGTTTTTTAGTGATCTCTGCCTTGAGAGCCCTCCATCCCTACTGACTCCCCCTCAGAAAAGAATTTGAAATTCTGTAAAGAGACCATGAACAACTATCAATTATCATTAGCAATTTGCCATTCCAGGCCAGGCTTTCATCTGGGAATCTCAGAGCAGTTTTACAAATGCTAATTAATTGAGACTACTTCATGAAGAAGTCTGTTAAACTCATTTTCCAGGGGTAAACCAAGGCTGAGAGAGAGGCAGCCACTTGCTGGAGTCGAAGGTGGTGCTGCCAGTGGAAACAAGGCCTTCCAGACCCAAATTGTGATTTTCAACCACATTCTCCCACTTTCCCTTCATCCCCTGACACTTGCACCAGGCCACACCAGGAGGTGACAAAACCAGCTTTGGCCTTGCCCATTTCTTTGTGTTCACCAGATTAGGCTGACCAATAATGATGAAATTATTACAGGGATTAAAATTAAAACAGGGATTAAAGCAGGAATTTACCTGCAGTCATGCTGCCAGGGTTTGAAGGGAGCTACAGGGCTGCTCTGAACATCTTTTGTTCTCCCTTAAACCCTCGCTGCTGATCCCTGTCAGCACTTTTGCTCCTTTCAGAGCAGCCCTGACAATCTCTCCTGGCTTTCTCAGGTGTTTCTGTGTTTCCCTGTCTGCCCAGATCGCAGTGTCTGATTGTCTTGTCCGGGCACCATTTCTCCTGTATTTATGTGGCCATTTACCCAGGCAGCCAGCAGTGAATTAATCATTGTGTCTCCAGTGTCTGCTGGGAGAGGCTTTGACTCACATTCCAGCCCAGGAGGGCAGGAGCCTGTTTCTTACCTGAGAAAACCAAACTGCATTTGGGGCTGCCCGGGATGGCAGAACATTAATGAATGGAGATCAGGGCCCAACAAATAAAAGTTTGTGTTTGAAGCTGCAGTTTTTCACACAATCCCAGCCTGGTTTGGGGTGGGAAGAACCCTAAAGATCAATTCCACCCCCCTGCCCTGGGCAGGGACACCTTCCCCAAGCCCAGGATGCTCAGAGCTCCATCCAGCCCAGCCCTGGGCAGTGCCAGGGATGGGGCAGCCACACCCTGGGCGTTCTGCAGGGCAGTGCCCACAGCAAGAACAGAAATAAATCACAAGGACTGCGAGAAACAGGACTGAATTACCCCCAGCAGCCATTTCTCTCCGTGCCCTGCCTGTGCCATCACGTGCTTTTGAAAATTAGGAATTTCAATGGAGTCAAGCCTGGCTGTCCATTTAGCAGAGACCATTTTCCCTGGGAGTACATTCCCTGAAAGGTCTGCCTGTTCAGGCACATAAATTATCCCCAGGCTCAGGCTATCTGGTGAGTTAATCAGGTTTAGAGCTATGTCAGGTCACTCAGAAGTTCAAAGCTGTCTAAGCTTACCTGTGAATCCAAATTCCAGTGAGCAGTGGGAGACATTGTAGAAGAAGCTGTTATACATGCTAGAAATAGTTTTAAAAAGACCAAAAAAAACCCCAACATAAATCTTCAACTTCCAAGTGCTTTGAAATATAAGGAATTCTGAGACAGTCTAAAAAATCTGGACCCTGAATATTTGAGGCTTTCCCATCATTATGAGTATTAAGCATATAATTAGGTATTATCTGAGAATTATCCATAAATGCTCATCACAACATGATATTTGCTAAGTAATAATTAGGCCATGAAAGGAGCTCAAATAATACCTTTGTCTAGAAAATTAAAAGCCCTGCCTTGGGTTTATACAGCACCATGCTGAGGGGGTAATAGGGTTTAAAATTGCAGCAAATTGCAGTTAGACCAAACCTCAGCCCCTCAAGTGTAAGGAAGATGCAGAAGGAGAGACAATCAGGGCTCCTTTCCTAAAAAAAGGCAGGACCAGGCACCAGATTTATTCACAGCAGCAGCACCTGGGCACTAAAACTCTTTCCACATTTTCCTTGGAGTTGAAATCCCCATTTTCCAAACTCAGGCTCTCCCCAGAAGTGCAGGATTCTTCTCTTTTACCTTGGGTTGGGTGGAATGATTACCCGAGGATGGTGATGATTTCTAGGGGATAGAGTTAATTTTGCTTTGGTTTGCAACGTTTCAAACCTCCCCTGATGAGCACAGCAGAATCTGCTGTATTAATTTATCATCATTAGATATTTTTGGGCTGACCCTAAGGAAGACAAACATGCAAATTGCTCTGAATTCCTTATTTCCATTAAATTCAGTCCAGAATCACAGGGCACAAGAACATTTGAGACAAACTTTTGCTGCACAGGATTAAATACTGAGTGTCTCTCTAGCAGAAAAGTCAAATTTTGGCATGCTGTCTGAAAGCCAGGCTGTACTAAAAGCTTCTTGTGGCTGGCACTTGATGGCATTTTCAGGAATAAAAGGAGCATTTGACCTCTGGAAATGGAAAAGAACAAGAGTGTGCTGCTGATGGGAGGCTTCCTTACTCCTCTCCCCACATTTTGATATTTCCATTTTATTTTTACTTTTATTTCTTCTGTGCAGCCAAAGCTTTAAATGGATATTTTGGTGTGTTTGGTGAAATATTTTTTTTTTGCTGTCTGTTGGTTCTTTGCAGAGGGACTGTAAAGGAGGAGCAGCAATACCAGAGGGAGCCACAACCCCTGGCATGATCCACCCGTGCAGCAGTTGGGATGTCCTGGAATCCTCCCTGGAATGTTGTCCTGGGTAAAGTAGAGCATTCCTGGTCACTGGGATTTGAATTGTGATTTTCCATGGATGAAACCCAACTCTCATCTTGCCTCCTGTTCGAGCACTCTGCTTCCCAGGGGGGAAGAAAAGACATTTTCCAGCAGAGATGTCCATGGAAATCCAGGCTTTGTGAGCTTTAAAGCTTTCATCAGTAGATCAGAGTGATGAAAAGCGGTGGCGTGGCAGCTGAAACCCTCTGCAGGAGGGGAGCAAATGCTCACTCCACACCTTGGACCACCAGGATGTCTCAAACCACCCACTCTGGGCTCTGCAGCTGAGAAATTGCTCCCATTTCCAGCAAAAACAATGGAGTGGAGTGGGAATTTCTGGCTGTAGAGACCTCTCTGTTCACACTGGGGGTGATCCTCAGCAAACTCAGCTCGTGCCATCACCCCACTGCTACCAGTCAGTGCCAATTTGGATTTATTCAGGGTTGGGACCTGGTTTTCTCCAGCTTGGAGAAAGCGATATTTGGGAGTCTGGCATCTGGGAGGCTCTGAAATTTCCATGCCATTAGGAAATAACAGAGCTGAGGGAAGAAGACAATTTGTCTGAAAGAAAAGAAAAAAGTGTTTGAGAGCATCAGAGGTGTTTAAATCTGAGCAGAAGGTGCATATAAAGATCTCAAACAAATGTGAAACATGTTTTTAATAAAGTTGCCCTCTCAGCCTCTTTATTGTAGGTTTTAAATGCTGTGGTACAGAGAGGACAAAGGAGGTGACTTAAACCTGCCACTGCCTGGTGAACTCGGGGTTTTTATATCAGGAGTCCTCTGCCCAGAAGGGATTGTAAAGAAAATGTGTTTCTGTGCTGTGATCCATGAAGGATCTGTGCTGTGCTTGTTCCCTTGACACAGGTAAACATCTCCGTGGTGAGGACATGGGATTTAAGGACAGTGCCATGCTGTAACATTAGAATTGGGTTAAAAGTCCCGTTCTGAGGATGTTTAGAAAGCCCGGTCCTTGTTCAGTCACGGAGCCAGGCAGGCTCAGGCTGTTCAGATCTTCATCCTGCCCACAATTTGGAGAGGAGGCAGCGAGTAAAATCATTGAATGGAGGGTCTTGCAGCTGTGAGCTGCTCCCAGAGGTGTGGTGCCAAGCCCTTGCCCTGGTGAGCTCTGGGCATGGTGAAGGTTTGAGTGCTCCAGTAGCCTGTGCCTGTCCCAGAGTCCTGTCTGGGGCAGGAATGCCTCCCATGAGTGCCCCGGGCACAGCAAACACATCATTGCTGCCAGCTGAGCTCAACTGGCCCTTTAGGAGTGAAGTGCATCGGGGGCTGCTCTCCAGGAGCAATCTGCCCGTGTTCCAGCTGGGATGAGCTGGTTTTGCTCAAGAGTGGCCTCATGGTGGGGCTGAAGCCACCTTCTGCTGTGGGTTAGGCAGGGCCCAGCCTGGGGGGAGAATCTGAGGGTAAAAATCCTGTTGGTTGAAATAAAAACAGCTTAATCAAGTAAAGCAAACCAAGGAATTCCTTCAGTGCTCCCCATTATCCAGCCAGGTCAGCTGTGTCCCCTCCCAGCTTCCTGCATTGCCCTGTCAGGCAGTGATTCCTACTCCAGGGACTCTGGAATTCCAGAATTCTTGGAGTTCTGTAGCCTTTGGTGAAGGTTAGGAGCACAAACAGACCTGGGAAAGCTCGGAGTGGTGCCTTGGTGTGCAAGGAGCCACCTCTGTGGGGTTACAGCTCTGTGCTGTGCCAGGAGGGGAGAGCTCCAGCTGCCAGGAAAGGTTGGGAACAGGTCTCAAGCTGAGCTCTGGAGCTCTAAATCTAAATCTGCCAGGCAAGATTTGGGATGGTTTGACCTTGGTTCCTGATTTCCACTGGGACAAAAGTACAAGAATCCCCCTCATCAGGTTCCACTGGTTGTAACCACGGGGGTCAGTGAATAAAGAATGACCTTCACTCTTCACTCAGCTCAAGCCCCATTCTCACTTTCCATTTCTTGGAATCTCCATTCTCACCTTATCTCTGTTTTCTTTTTTTTAACTTCACAAAACCAGGCCGTGGCAGCGAGTTTTGGAGTCAGAGTCCCTGGCGGATTAACACCAATAATGGAGAGCACAACTCTGTGAGGACCTGGAGATTGCTAAACTCATTAATTTTATTCATAATAGGAAATTAATGTGCAGAAAGGCAATGCCAGCCTGGCAGTAATTGCTTTTTGGTTTTAAAACATTAAGTGGAAAAGTTAAAAGTCATTTCCAGCTGCTGCTTCCTTTCTCCTCTCCCTTACTCCCCCCTTCCTCCTCGCACTCTTCCTGTCTCTTATTTGTGTTTCACAAGAATTGAGCTTATTTTTTCTCCCACCTCTGCTTCATTACGAGTCATTATATTTCATCATTACAAGACTTTGGTCATATTTCATTGCTTTCCCATTATGTTTTCATCACTCTTTCTCCTGATATTGCTGTGCAGGGCAGAGGCAGGCAGAGGATTCGGGCAGCTCAGCTCTGCTGGGGTAATGAGCAGCCACGTCTCTGCCCACTTTGGAGCCAGCAGATGCAATTTGCTGTCCCTGATTCCCCTCCCCGACTACACCACCTCCTTCAGGACACGGGATGTTCCTTCATTCCACCCTGGGAAAACAGAAATGCCATTTCACACCCTCTTTAGGGCTGAAATAGCTCCTTCTTTTGTAGGATTCAGAATGTGGGAGGAGGAGAGGCTGGTGAATAAAATAACTGGAGTTCTGAGCAGCCTAAAGAGTGCTGGGCATTGCCTGGCACTGCTCTTGAGGGGAATATTCAATATTTACACTGCAAAGAGAGACCCTGCCCTGTCAGCCTGCTAATGCTCTGATCCTGGACTAACCCCAGGTGTTTTTTGGGGTTGGTGACGCTGTCACAAGGCCAGCACTGAGCCCAGCTCAAGGTCTTTGTGCTCTGGTTTGTTAAGTTTGATGCAGAATGATTGTGTGGGTTGGTTGTCAACATTTCCCAGTCACCTGTCCCCAAATCAGAGCCACCAACTCCAGCTTGGCCTCAAGGGGAAAGGTGTGGGAGGAGGAAAGGGAGGGAGGGAGGGAGGGAGGGAGGGAGGGAGGGAGGGAGGGAGGGAGGAAGGAAGGAAGGAAGGAAGGAAGGAAGGAAGGAAGGAAGGAAGGAAGGAAGGAAGGAAGGAAGGAAGGAAGGAAGGAAGGAAGGAAGGAAGGAAGGAAGGAAGGAAGGAAGGAAGGAAGGAAGGAAGGAAGGAAGGAAGGAAGGAAGGAAGGAAGGAAGGAAGGAAGGAAGGAAGGAAGGAAGGAAGGAAGGAAGGAAGGAAGGAAGGAAGGAAGGAAGGAAGGAAGGAAGGAAGGAAGGAAGGAAGGAAGGAAGGAAGGAGTGAAAAGTTCAGTATTAATTCCATTTTTCTCACTGCACTAGATTCTACCAGTGTCTAAGTGCAAGCAGATTGTGAAGCTCCTCACAGAGCTGGGAGCAGGGGCGGTGAGTTTGTCCTGCCTTTCCTCGGGGTCTGAGGAGTCTCTCAGGAGTCTCAGTTTGGGCTAATTTTTAATTGTCTAGACCAGAACATTAAGTCTGAAAAAGTCCTGTGACCCAGTTGCAGATGCAGACCTCGTGACTGCACCCAAGTATATGAAAAATCCATTATCATCCTTTTTTTCCCTTTCTCTCTTCCCCTTTGTTATATCTGCAGTGTGTGTACAGCTTAATTTTAGTTCTGATAAAAGCAAATGACATTTTAATTTTTATAGCATGATTTATTGTCATTTGGCTTTAATTTATGAAAAAATAATTGAAAAGAAAGAGAGATTTAACCCTGACCAGTATTCCTGATATCCATGAGCCATAGCTGTGAGACTGCAGCTATTTCAGGACATATTTTATTCACCCAAGCAGGACAGGAATATTTCATTTTCTCTTACTGGTTCTGTGCAAAGGTCTAATTATTTGCTTGCTGGCTGAAAAAAAGATCTGAAAAGAAAAATAATCTGATTATCACAGTGCGCATTTTTTTCCTACTGGTTTTCTGCAATTAAAATGAAATATTGGGGAACTGTGGCTGTTGTTTATTCTGCTCCTTTGCTCCAGAACTTTGTGGTGGTTTGTGCCATGACCATTCTGCTGGATAACTGAGGGAATGGCTGCAGCTCTATCAGGGGAGGGTCAGCTTGGATATTAGGAAAAGGTTCTTCCCCCAGTGCTAAAAAATTCAGCTTTTGTACATTTTTCCTATATTTGTAGCTTTGTAGACTATTAATACGTGGTTATACAGCTCCTGGTATTTTTCCTGCCCTTCCTCTTGGGTTTTAGAGTAATAAGTTAACCTTCTAATGCATTCCTGAAATACTGTTTGGTCTTGCTTTCAAGAAGAACATTTTGTTTTCCAATCAGAATCTGAGAAGACACAATAAGAAATGGGGCAAAGAAGCCCTGGACCAACTCAAATGGGGCACTATCCAGGGGAAAAAAATTACCTAATCAACTGCTCTTTTAATTGGCCAAGGTTTGTTAGAGATGCTAATTTGTAAACCTTATAAAAATTGCAGAGATTCAATACCAGGGATGCCCACAGCCCAGAACTATGGACACAGCTGGGAGTTTCTGCTAAAGAGCTGCTTTTTTATCTGCTGGTTTTAGTGCAAGGGCTTTTGACTTCTGCCATCAGAGGGTGCTGGCACTGCCCAGGCTCAGGGAATGGGCACGGCCCCGAGGCTGCCAGAGCTGCAGGAGGGGTTGGACAGCACTGCCAGGGATGCCCAGGGTGGGATTTGGGGGGGTCTGTGCATAGCCAGGAGCTGGCTCACGGATCCTTCCCAGCTCAGGATTCTCGGAATCAGACTGGGTTGGGATGGAGGGGACCTTCAACTCATCCCTGGAAGGGCAGGGACACCTCCCACTATCCCAGGCTGATCCAAACCCTGCCCAGCCTGGCCTTGGACACTTCCAGGGATGGGTAGGGAATCTTGCCTCTCCTTTAACCCCTTCCTCACCACCCTGCTGCTCCTCACTTGGAGCCCTGGTTATCCCACACATCTGTAAGGAGTCCCTGAGGGAGCTGGGGGTGCTCACCTGGAGAAAAGGAGACTCAGGGCTGCCCTCCTCACTCTGCACAGCTCCTGAAAGGTGCCTGTGCTCAGCTGGGGCTGGGCTCCTTCTCCAGGCACTGACAGAACCAGAAAAACTGCATTGGGGGAAATATAGGTTGGAAATTACGAAGAAGATAAAGTTGGATTAGGAAGAAAGGTGATAAAGTTCTGGAATGGCTGCCCGGGGAGGTGGGGCAGTCACCATCCCTGGGGGTGTTTAACAAAGCCTGGATGTGGCACTGGGTGCCAGGGTTGAGTTGAGCTGTTGGGGCTGGGCTGGACTCGATGATCTTTAGGGTCTCTTCTAACCTGGTGAATCTGTGATTCTCTAAATTCTGTGAAATTTGTGTGATTCCCTCTAATTCTTCACCTTTTACAGCAGCTTAGGCTACACTCAGCATTTACATCAGTTCCTTTCAAAATCCTCTAGACCTCTATTTTATCTAGTGAATCCCACAGTAAGTGATGCATTTAAAAAAGCAATTATTTACCTGTCTCTATCATAAATGTGCTGCTCTTTCTCACTCCTTTCCCCCACTATTTTATTTTATGCACTCACAAATGCTCACACCCTCACGACAAGGTGCTGGTGCCAGGTGGGTGAGGAGGGGTCTCTTTGGAGCCTGTTGTGTTCACTGAACACATGTCCCAGTGAAAGATGAGTGTGCCCGGGGCTCCAGCTGCCTTTTGTCCTCCCAGCCAATGTGTCTCTGTGCACTTGGCCATTGGGGAATTTCATATTTCTGTAAACATTTCCATATTGAAAACTGCAATGCAAAAAGAGCCTGGCTCCTCTGTCATCTGCAGGGGGAGCTCCGAGGGCCAGGGAGATGCTGGCTCTGCCTTTTCTCCAGGATCCTGCAGGTTTAGCACATCTCAGACCCTGCTCTGTTAGTCAGAGGTCTAAAACCATCTACAATTTTTAAAAAATCCCACTAGAATAATTCCCAAGCAGGCTTCCTTGCTTTTCTGTGCTTTTAACATCTTCCAGTGACTGCTGCCATTTCCTTTTCCTTTTCCTTTTCCTTTTCCTTTTCCTTTTCCTTTTCCTTTCCTTTGATCTGTCCCGTGAGCAGAACAGCCAGCAGATGTTTGCATTTCACACTCCCCTCTCTCTCTGCCAGCCTTGCAAGGAGGTTTTGTCACCGATCAGAGCCGTGGGGGTTCTCAATAAGAAACCTCTGCTAAGGCAGAAAACAAACAAACAAAAAACCATCCTGCAAATGCCAGGGGCAGCTGGTGTTGAGGGCAGGATGCTGAAGGATTTCTCACTTAGACAGGATAATTCTGAGCTTCTGCCAGCTTTGTCTTCAGCAGAGAGAGAAATTCCAGGACCCCTGGCCCGAGCTTGGCCACTTCTGCAGCCCCCAGTGCTGAAGGACTGATGGTGAATCCATCCTGGTTATCTGTGGTCTTCTTCTAACTAAGCACCAAAAGGAAGAAGCCCTTGGTGTCCTTTCTGGAATGTCCTCGTGGATCAGGAATTAAAGTCCTGCTCCTGTGCCTGCTATATTTAAATATATATATATATTTATATTTAAATGAATTTATTTGGGCAGGGAGGGAGGGAAGGAAGTGAAATCCCAACCTGCAGCAGCAGGAGGCTGCTAAAGTGCAGCTCCAGCAACACAATGCAACGTTCCAGCAAGAGATAACATCACCCTCTTTTGCATATATTGGGGATGTGGTGATAAGGCAGGCGTTCAGATAGCCCGGAATTCTCAGTGGGCTAGGGCAGGGAATGCAGCTAAAATGGAATCTGGAAATGGAGTGCATGTTCCCAGCACACAGCACAGCCCTGGGATGATGCAGAGCCACGGCCACGCTTCCTTGGCAGTCTGGGCATGTGTTTCCTGCAGAAAGACTCTTCCCCCTTTGGAAATATTTTCCCTGATTGTGATTCCTCTCAGCACTTTCTCGCTGACCTTTGTGTTTAGAAAGCCCTTAAGTACCACGGAGAAGGAAAGCAAAATATTTGTAGTGATAAATTTCCACCCTCTCTGGCAACTCAGTGTTAGTCCTATTTTTGTGGCATTTTTGGGCTCTAATGGATTAAAAATGGACCTTGATTCTGATATTTCTGACTCCCCTGTGCTTTGGAGTGCCTGGCTGCAGGTGTAGCTTGAGTGGTGGAGAGATTGTCCCAACAGCTCCCAGTGAGGCAGCTGCACAAAGGGACAGGGGACACCCAGGGGACACCCAGGGGACACCCAGGGACTCAGAGCATCCTGGGCAGCCCCGTTGTTTCCCACAGGAGGTGCTGGAAGCCTGGGAATTAAAGGCTGGGCTCAGCCAGCACAGAGACCAGCTGGGACAAGGCTCAGCTGAGAGTTTGCTGTGCTCTGCCCCATCCTTCCCCCTCGTTTCAAACCCTCCCCGCAGCCCCAGGCAGATGTGGAATATTTCCCCTGCCGGGCTGGCAGAGTGCTGCTCTGGGGGCTGCTGCTTGCTGGCTGGCTTTCAGTGCCAGATGACATTTTCCCAGTGCATGCAGGGTTTGTCACCAGCCCTGATGAAAGCTTTCTCCTTGAGCAGAAGGACAGCCACGAGGAGCAGGCGCTGGCCACTGAGCCGGGATGCTTTGACGCCGTCCCCGTGATTGACAGAACATTCCAAGTCCTGCTCCACAGAGCACAGCAGGAGCCAAGCCATGCAAAACATCTCCTCTCCTTGCATCTTCGGCTCTGTCTCAGCCAGCACTTGGCCCAAATATTCTCCCTTTGCTGTCATTCAGAGCGGTGCTGCTGGAGCTGTTCCTGCCTCTGGTTAGCTCCTCTCCTGGCTTCCTTCTGGCTGCTCGTCAGCAAACAGACAAACCAGCACAAAAACAGCCAGCTCCCTGCCTTCTGCTGGGAGCACCTTGCATGGGCGTTCATTTTGGGCAGCAATTCCCTGTTTTATTGATGAACCACTTACATTTCGATTCCCTGACTCTATCAATCTCTGCGTGCTGGGCAGCAAAGGAGGAGTGGCACAGGGGCACGTGCAGTACCTGCACTGTGAATATTCCTCATTTTTGTATGCATGCACACATCTCCAGGTGCCTCTCAGTCTGTGCCAGGAGTATTATATGACAATACAAAGTTTTTTTAATACATATTTGATGCTTTTTTGTGCAATGCCAATACAATTATTTTTTCCTTCAGGTGAATTCCTGTACCCAACCACCTCCCTTCCCTCCAGCCAGCCGATTGTTTTAAGTTCTGCCACTCCATGTACCATGAAGGAGAGGTAAATAGGCAGCCAGAGAATCGAGAGAGGCAGCTGGGAGATTATTAATGTTGAAAATATCAGCGAGCATCAGCCCTTTGATCACCAGGCGTGTTTACAAAGGGACCTTTCCTCGGCACGCACCCCGTCGAGCTCGTTGGCATTCAGTGCATGCCACAGCAGCTGCTCCTGTCTCCTGCTCCTGCCTGTCCAGAGAGGCTGGAAAAGAGTCAACAGGTAGATAAATAAAGAGAGAAACCTGGGCTGTGGGGTTTGTGGAGGAGGAGGCAGGGAGGGAGAAGTTGGCAGGCTGAGACTGGCCCTGCTCCAGAGGTCTGGGGAGCTGCATTGATGCCTTGGGAAGGCTGGCCTGAACAGAGGCTGGACACAGTTACAGAATAAAGATTTATTAAAAGGCCTCCATGGATGCGCCTTGGGCAGCACAAGAGCCCAGCCAGGGCTGCACCCAAGATGAACCCAAATGGTCCCAAAATGAACCCAAGATGAACCCAAATGGTCCCAAAAGGAACCCAAGATGAACCCAAATGGTCCCAAAATGCACGAGCGCTGCCGGGGTCTCTCCCTGGGCTCAGCTCTGCTCCATGTGCACATTGCAGTTCAGTGTCCAGTCCCAGCTGCAGCCCCTGCAGTCCCATCCTGCTTGTTTTTCTCTCTCCAGCCCACGGGGTTTGTGCTCTTGGGCTGAGATTTGGATCATTTGTCCTTGGTGCCCAGCTGGAGCAGGAATTGTTTTGTCTCCCTGCTCTGTGCAGAGCTCACCATCCCCTGACGTGAACCAGACCCACACACTAAACAGCACAGAACCTGAAAAATAGAAAAGCTAAACCTGAGGCATCAACCTTGGAAACTGGGAAGGACAGGGGAGAGGTGGGATAAGCACTGTCAGCTGGGCCTGGTGGCCACTTTCATCCCTGCTTCACTTTCCCCTTTCACCCCACCTGCAGTCACACCTGTGCCCATCACTGCTGGAGAAGATTTGTTCTCCCCAGCTCGTGGTTTGGCTGTGTGGATGCTGATCAAAGCCTCTGGACTCTTCCAGAATAGAAATAATCAAGAGCACCAGCGTGGTCTGGGCTGTGTCCTCATCTGGGTCCTCATCTGAACATTCTTCCAAACTATTCTCCTTGGGACAGAGTCTGAACCACTGAAAACTAAAGATTGTCCCAGTCCCATCAACCCCAGCCTGGCCTGAAGACATTGATAAAATTTCCCAGTGGTTGCTTGGGTTTTTGTTTTTGTTTTTGTTTTTGGTTTTTTTTTTGGTTTTTTTTTTTTTTTCCATGGAAAACCACTGTATGAGTCTCATGGGGCTTTTTTTCCCCTTTTTAAATGAGGAACCAGCCACATCCAGGCAGTGGCTGCACTTCAGCACTTCGGGTGAGCCCTGGAGCAGGGCTGGCCCAGTGGAAACCATTCCCTGGCCGAGCTTGTGGACGCAGATCACAGTGTAAATAATAATAATTACTAATTATGGCTGAGTAGCTGTCTGCAGCTCTGCCTCCCTCGGTGCCATCCACGCTGGCTCTGGGCTGCATCCTCATCTGGGTCCTCTTATTTGGAATTATTCTTCCAAATAATTCTCCTTGGGACAGAGTTTGACTCTCTGAAAACCAAAGATTGTCCCAGCCCCATCACCCCCAGCCTGCCCGCAGACATTGACACAATTCTTGGGTGGTTCTTTGGGTTTCTTTTTTCTGTTTGAATCACTGTATGACACTTAAGGAGTTTTTTTCCCTTTTTAAACCAGGAACCAGCCACATCCAGGCAGTGGCTGCACTTCAGGTGAGCCCTGAGCACGGCTGGCCAAACTCCCTGGCCGAGCGTGCGGACACAGATCACAGTGTAAATAATAATAATTAATAAAAACTGCTGATTAGCTGTCTGCAGCTGTGCCATGCGGGCTGGCAGCAGTGGCAGGGGCTGGCTCAGTGTTGCCCAAACAGCATTTGCAATTTTTGTTCTGCCGGAGTGCAGCTGTGGGGAGCAGCCCTGGGTGAGACCCTGGCTCACACACGGGTGAAGGGACAGCCCTGGGCTTGCTCTGAGTGCTTCAGGAGGGACAAAAATCCAGAAAATAATAATTTCCATCCTCAAAATGAAAATTACAGGAGCAGGAAGCAAGGAGAAAGAACAACTGACCAGTCCCAGGAGCTGCTAATTCCCACCTCTCTCCTCTGACATCCTGGGGCTGTGGTTTCCTTTGTCCCTCTTTTATTAACATAAGGCATTTTTGTAGATTTAATTCCTTTTTCCTTTCCCTCACAGACAAGGCAATTTTATAGGTTTGAGTTCTCCATCTTGTGCATGGAAACACCTGTGCACAGAAATGCACACACAAGCTGCTTTTATGGATTTTTAGAACTTTTGTGTGTGTCTGTCTTGTGGTTGAGAAGGCTCTTGTGGCTTTAATTATATTTATTATTATATAATAGATAATAGATAATAGATAATAGATAATAGATAATAGATAATAGATAATAATAACAGATAGCATATAATTACATTGAATATAAAACTTTATATCATTTTATTATTATATTGTATTTTATATTGTAATATATTTATTGTGCTTATTATCATATGTAAATAGTCTCTCCCATACATATTCATTTTTTCTTTTCTTCATTTTTTCTTTCTTTCTATTCATTGCTTCTTTTCTTCAGTTCTGTCACTCACAAGCAGGTTCTGCTCCATTTAAAAGGTAAAAATGCTGGGATTTTCCTACTTTTACATTACTAAAATCAACTTAAAACATCTCTTTCTTGTGTTTAGTCCTAGGGGATGGAAATGCTTTAATTTAAATGAAATTCCTGGACTCAGCAGAGATAAATGGATGGATATCATGGTAAGTGTAACATTTGTGATATACAAGAGATCACCAAAATTATCAGCTGCCTCCCTCTTACCTTCAAAGAAAGGTTCAGTTCTCTCTTGTAGTCTGCTCCTGGAAGAAATAAAATGTCAAAGAAACAGAAGGATTTGTGGTTATATCATTTGTTGTTCTGTTTTTCCAAAAAGTACTGGAAGCTGAAAATGTGAGTAAACACACAAAAAAAAGCTCTTTATTGTATATCAGATAATGTTTTGCTTTGCAGCAACTTTGTTCTCTTCAGGTTTTTCAATTTTAGTTTGAACCAAACAAACAAAGCAGTAAGAAAACAAATTTTAAAAGTATTCAGATTAAATTGGGGTAGGAAGGGAAGCATTTTCCCCTTGAGATCCTGACAAAAAGAGTAATAACCACTTTTTTTAACCAGCTTTTCTATGGAATCTTCATCCTCCCTACATTTATTTTTTACCTCTAGTGCTTACCTGCTGTAAATGAATGAAAAGTTTTTGATGTTAAACCTCACAAACAATTTTAGGGCATTCTTCATAAAACATCAGCAGCAGTAAAGGAGCTTTTAGTGGGAGCTGCCTCCTTTGGGAAGGATGAAAACTGCAGTGGAGAGGCTGGACAGGAATTAACTACAATCTCCTCAGGGGCAAACGTTGCTCCAGCAGAATTTTTAGCATCTTAGCCTGTGAGAGGACAGGGAGCTGAATAAATGGCAATACCCTGACGTCATTTGAAATGTTCTCAGGGCTCTCTCTGGTCACACTGTTTATACAGTTTAAGGTTTGAAATGTAGCAGTTGCTGTTATCCCAAGATAAGACACAAAGAAATGCTGTCTGTAGCCAGTGAGGGTTATTTCTGTAAATCAAATTATTTCATGCTGCTAGGTTTCCAAATGGACTCTAATTAAATTAAACAGCTTTTTAACTTTTTTTTTCTTTATCACCACAGGCAGATCGAGATTGCGTTGCAATTATGGGGGAAGATCTATATTTATAGCGTGGAAAGAATTTGTGCAGCAGCCACTGTTGTCTCTCTGTGCCTGACAGGACATTTCCATTCTGCACTAATGTTGTGTAACCTTCGGGTGAGAGGAGCAGGCACAAAATATTTACCAGCACTGGCAAGACAAAGCTACAGGTTTTTCTTCTTTTGTGCTTAAAATATCAGAGCAGATGCTGTGATATTTTATATTTTATAACCCCTCTCTTGTTAATCTGTTGGAGGTTGAAAGCTGAATTCCCACTCGTTGACACCAGTGCAGGGGAGGAATATCAGATATCCTGGGTGGCAGGAGAAAAATACACAAGAAATCCAATATCTGCTGAGGAACTCCAGTTCTGCTTTGCGTTTCATTTGCTATCTCCCAGGGTTGTGTCTGAGCAGCTGATAATCCTTCATGTCCCTGTCCCCAGAACAACCCTGTGAAAAATTGCCAGCCCAGCCACGAGGGAGATTGGCAAGGGGAGTTCATATCTTTCCCAATATCAGCCCTTCATCAATCCACAGCTGGCAAAGGTTACACTGCAAAATTGGTTCCCCCCCAGCAGGGAGACAAAGCTTTTGGAGGCATTTCAGTATTGATGAGAGGAGCTGTGTGTGTGTCTTGGTTTGAAAAGCCAGGTGTCTGCTAAGGAAGGCAGGAGCCTCCCCTGAAATTGAAAATGCAAACCCCCTCCCTCTGAATTGTTATAATTTTGAAATTAAGGGACTCTCAGGCAAATATATGGGAGTAGAAATAACAGTTCTTTACTAGGAAAATTAAAAATACAACTGCAATAGTACAAACAATAAAAAACAAACCACTGCCAGAGTCAGAACATGCCCTGTCCCCTGTGGGTCAGGGTGGTGGCACAGTCCCATCCCATGGGGGCTCAGCCCTCCTGCAGTGCCAGCTGTGCTTCTGCTGGAGCAGGGATCCTGCACAAGGGGGGAGTTTTCCTCTGCAGCTCCAGGGCTGCTGGAGATGGGCCTGCTCTCCCTCTGGGAATGCCGGGCAGGAGAAAGCTGCTCCTCTGGGAATGCAGTGGGCAAAGGCTGCTGTGCTGTTCCAGGCTCAGATTGTATCCAGGTAGGAATGCTTGGCTCCTGCCCTGGGCACAGCATCTCCCCATGGGATGCTGGAATTTGATCAGCCCTGCAGGGACACTCAGTGGCCATGGACAGCAGAGATCTCCTGGAGGGAGGATTGGCTGTGGGAGAGATAAAGAAAATTGCCCCATGAACAGCAGAGAACTGCCCCACAGATAGAAATAGAACTCACAGCCCCATTTCCAACCTGAGAGTGTCACTGGCCTTGGCCAGGGCGCTGTGAAAGCCCAGCTGGGTTTGTCAGAGCTGCTGGAACAGCTGGGCTCAGCTCTGGCAGAGGCTTCCTCATGTCCCTCCTTGGGCAGGGCAGGTCTGCTCTGCTCCTCCAGGTGTGACAATCCCAGCCTGCTCTGATGAAGGACCTGTCAGTGCCCCAGATGTGCTGGGATGTTCAGTGCAGCAGCTCCTGCTGCTGTGAGTTGCAGCAGACACCACTTAGACATTCCCCTGCTGTCCCTGCACTTGGCACCTCCTCATTACCATAATCAATGCAATTTACACCCAAAATAATCAATGAGTAGTTATCAGGAGCACTGGGAGCTGTGTATCCAATCTTCTGCTCCAATTCTCACTTTTTCTCTTCACCCCAGCTTGCATTGCTATGAAAATATCTACAAGTTGAGCATAATAAATTAAAAAAAAATAAAAAAAGACAATCAAAGTTCAGAGTGCAGCCTCATTTAAAGTTCTTGACAGAAATTTAAAAAAGCAACACAAAACCAAAACCCAATATTTAAGTAACCTTAGTACATCAAATTAAATACCACTTACTTATTCAAATCCAAAGAAAACCATTCTCAACCTACTTAATCAATCTACCAATAAACAATTAACCAATACCACAAAATATCTCTCCAAATCTTTCACAATTCATTACCAATCCCTCTAAAATATAAAATACCTAAACCAAATTTTTCCCTAAAACACTCTATGAACCTCAAAAATTAACAGCTGTAATAATAATAATAAACAGCTCAGTTGGAGTGAGCTTCTGTGTTGTTATTACAAAAATATTTTTAATACATTTTCTAATAGGTAAAAAAAAAGTCTAAAAGCAGAACTCAGATTCTTCTTGGCTTCCTGGTGACAAGAATTAAGATTAAGGAGATGTGGAAACTGGCCAGCAGATCAGTTGTAACAAATGATAATGTTAAAATGTGCCCTTTTTTCTCTTTGTTGGTTTTCCTTTCTCAAGCAGGGTTTTTTTTGCCCTTTGCCAAGGCTCCATCACCCCCAGCAGCCCTGCCAGCCTCCCTCCTGTCCCCTGGCTGCATTCAGGGAGCGTTGTGCAGAAAATCAGAGGCAGCTGCTGGGGGCGGCTGCTGCGATTTGCTCCGGTAAACAAAGCCAGGAGGGGAGGCTGAGCTTGGCCAGGACACCTCATGCACCTGACACCGGAGGGACTGGGGGCAGCAGGGACATCAGGAGCGGGCTCAGTGCCCAGAACATTGTGTCAGCTGTGGCTGCATGCACAGCGCTGCCTCGGGGGGAACGCTTTCCTCTGAGGAAGTGTCGGAACCCAGGATATCCCTCTGGGTGCCCTGGGTGACACCTGCCCCTGGCAGGGGACCACAGACACCTGGGATTTCAATCTTGACCCATGGTATGAAGAATCACAAGTCACAGAAGTTTAAGTAGAGTGATAATGAATTAATCACCGGGTGAAAAATGGAGTTTTGGGGGTTTTATTATAGGGGGTCTAGGAGGCAAGATGGAGGGAATGGGTGTTGTCCTATTCTTCTTCCTAGCCTCCATCTTCTTGGTGATGGTGGCACATTTGGATTGGCCTAAAGTAAAAGTAGACAGTCTAACATAGATGATAGGTATTGGAAAATAATGATAAATAAAGTATTTGTAACTCATAGTATAAAATGGGGACACCAGCCCAGGGGTGGGCAGTGTGCCTTGACAGACCTGCAGATCTGTGGGTCTGGGAGAAAATATTTTGGATAATAGATAATGAACAATCTTGTGAACATGTGACAAAGAATCCTGACTCTTTCTTTGACCATCAGGCTGGGAGAAGGGACTCTTGGGTCATCCCGAAAGTAGAAAACCCAAGAAAGAAGGAAACAACCTGGGTACAAAAACATGTTCTTCCTGGCCCACAAACGGGCATTGCACAGCTGCTTGTGCAGATTCAGTGTAACACAGTGTAATATAGTATAGAATAATATAGTGTAATAAAGTAATTAATTAGCCTTCTGATAAGATGGAGTCAGATGCATCCTTTTCTCCCCCTCGTTGGGGTTGTCCTGCTCTTCCAATAGGGGAGCCCTGGTTTAGCTGCCCAAACTCTCACAGAGACTTAAATTCCACACTGAGAGCAGGAGCCTTGTCCTTGGCAGCTGCTGTGGAGCTGTGGTTTAAATAAAAATAATAAAAATATACGAAAAATATAAGAATAGGATAATAATTGAAATATTAGTAAGCTAAAAATATAAGAATGAAAATAATAAAAAAATAAAACCAGGATTTTATCCCTCTTTCCCAAGCTCTGTCCAGCACAAGGGAATTATGGGCAAGGCTGGGGGTGAAGCTGAAGGCACAGGCTCTCCTTTTCCCAAGGAAAATTCCAGATGGCTGTAGGAGCTTTCCAACCAAAGATTCCCAGCCATATTCAAGGGAAAATTCTCAGCCAGAGAGGTCTGGGACATCTCTCAAACACTGCCTAGATAAGCAGTAAATTAAAAACCAATTAAGGCAGAGGGAGAGGATGCCAGGTGTGGCCCAGGCTCTGTTTAAACTTGCTGCTCTCCCTGTCACACTTGGTGGCACTGCCAGCTGTCACCGCAGGCTGCCTGTGCCCAGGACCTCGAGGTGACAGCACTGGTGCATGTCTGCAGCAAGTGGGCACCTTCTGGAAAAACATCTCAGCTGCCTGGTGCCATCCATCACAGAGGCAGCTCCTCTCCAGCGCTCCATCCCCAGCAGCTCTCCTGGCTCAGCATTCCCTGAGCCAGGCAAGTCTCCAGCATTGTGAGCCCAGCCTCAGCATTGTTATTCAGTGGGATCATTTTGATCATTGAGAAGCCACTCCCAAGCTCCTGGGTTTGTTCTGAATACCCAGTAAATGACAGCACCATTCCAAAAAAAAACCAAATATCCCAGGTAACCCGTTTGAAGCAGGTCCCTACTGCAGAATCTTCCATCCTGTAATACAGTCTGACTTCCCATGTCCAACCCCATTGAAATCAGCAGGAAATCTGACAGGAATTCCATCTCTCATGGCCTGAGTGTCACCTGGAGCAGCTAATGACACTCAGGGCTCACCTTCATTCAGAAAGGCTGGATTTATTTATGTATGGGTTTGTTTATTTGGGGTTTTGCTAATGAACAGAGATCCCTGACTCCTCTGCAATGAATCCACTGGCAAACACCCTGCAGATTTCAATAAGCAGAGTTTACCAAGCTTTTGGAATAAAAACTCCTTAAGATGTCCAAGAGCCTGGGCTGCTGATATGCCTCATATGATCTGTTTTTCAGGACTGGATTATAATTCCAAACACGGCGCTACTTATTCCACTCTGTGGAGTCTAATTAACTGTCAGGAAAGCATTGTTGAAGGGATGATGGATTATACCAAGGAAAACATTAATGAAGCTCATTCCAGGCAGCACATGAAGACCAGAGCTGATGTCACTGGCTGCATGGGAAGTCCGTTTCCTTTTGGTTTCCAAAGCCTGGAGCAGGGACTGAGTGCCAATCCCACCCAATTAAGAGCTCATTAGCTGCACCCTTTTCTCTCACTGTCATGATCAAGGTGATTTTTGCCTTTGTGAGCAGCAGAGACTGGAAGTGAGCACTGACTGGGGGAGTTCCTCACTCCAAGCTGTCAGTGCTCCCTGAGAGCAGAGCCAGGCTGAGGGAATAGCTCTGCTTGGCCATTCCCACATCCTGCAGAGTCGGGATCTGCCTCTTGCTGTGGAGCTGGGAGCAGCTAAAAGCTCTGAAGAACCAGCAGAGTTCCATCCCTTCCTGCTGCCATCACACCCTCCCAGCTCAGGCGACAGCCAGCTCTGGAATTGTCCTGCTCAGCTCATGAGCTTCATGGCTGGGACCTGGCCACAGCCACCTCCAGGCTGACACAGGTGTCTCCCTTTTTCTGGGCAAAAATCCTGCAGGATCAGCTTTTCCCCCCTCCCTTCTTGTGCCCCATCCCCTGGAGAAACAGCCCAGCCCAGGCTGTGCTTCCCCACACAAAGTGGGGAGCTTTTTGGTTTGATTCCTTTTTGGGTTACCTAAAAACAAAATCAAGAAAATGAAAAGCAGTTCTATTTATTGAAGGGCCTTCAGGTACATTTAGGGCAGACAAAACCCTCCCCAAAAATGGACAATGGGTTACGGGTTTCACACTTTTATGAGTTTGGTCTATTTGCATTTTGGGGGTCAATCTTCCAATTCCAGCTTCACCCAATGAAGTCATTGACCCCAAGTTTGCTGCCCCAACTCCCTTTTGTTTCCATCTCTGGGGCCTGAGGCAGTGAGGTGTCCTTGATTGCCAGGCCTGGAGAGGAATTGTTGTGTCTGCCCCAAATGGGGAAGCAGCAGCTCCCACTGTGTGTGGAGTTTGGAGTTCTGCACTAAAGAACTGCAGGGTCACAAATACATGGAAAATAGAAAAGCTGAAATCCTAAGGCATCAGTTTGGACATCCCATGTCCCCAGCCTGCACAGCCTGGTCCCTGGGCAGAGCTGCTGGATCAGGGCAGGGAGATCCATTCAGCTCTGGCCACCCTGGGCCATCTGCTGGGGGCAGCCAGTGCTCCTCTCAGCCTCTCTGCAGCCCCCGTGTGCCCCTCAGAGGTGGCAGCAGCCAAGGTGACAGCGTGTAATTCAGTGGGAATGGATCCCCATGTGAACCCAGAGAACAGGAGTGAACATAAAAGCCTGGCAGAATTTTTCTCACCTCATCCTGAGCAGATGGCACCAAATTAGTCCTCTCTCTCTCTCTTTTTTTTTTTTTTTTTTAACCTTTTGAATAATGAAGCAGCAACCTGGCTGAAATGGCCCCATCTGGATCATATAATCCTAATCTTCCTCCGAGGTTAAGTGCAGGTTATGTCACCAGGAGCTGAGGTGACAGCGTGGGCAATGGCACACAAATCCAGCCTGTAAGTGACTTCACTTCCACCCCTGGTGGGATTGGGAGTGGCCCCTTCTGCGAAAGCTGGGATTGGGAATGCCCCTTCTGACTGCAGACCTCTTATCAGAATCCTAAATTAGTGGTATTCCACTGCTGTCTTTTCCCCCAGTTCTCACCCTGCTCATTTAAAACACAACATGTTGGAAGAGCAAACAGAGCCTTACTCTAAATTCAGCTGAAATCCCCAGCCTGGAGCTGCCTTGAGCCTTGCCATGGTTCAGATCAGCGTGTGCTCTGTCCTCTGTTTCTACTCCAGTTCCTAACCCAACTATTTAATTTAGTGTAGTGGGATTAAATCCAAGGCTTGACTTGAATTTCCTCCTTCCAAAATCTGCAGGAAAAGTCTGTCAGAGACTGGGAGCAGCAGGGTAGGAAAGGGTTTAAGGGTGACGCAGAAAAATCTGAAAAAAACTGGCGGGATTAAATAAAGCACTGAGAGTTTGACACAATCAGGAATTATATCCTATTAGACTACAGGATAATCCCAAGAGAGGTGGCAGAATGCAGCAGGCAGTTTAAAGCAAATTGCTTATACCAGCCTGTGAATACCGAAAGATAAAAGGCAGCAGATAAATTAATTAAAAATCCATAGCTCAGACAGGCCTTGCTTTGCCTCTCACTGTCCCTGGAATTCATGAGGAGAGAGAGAACAGCACAAAGCCAATGGCACGAGGGCAGGGCTGAGCCTGCTATCTGATTATGTCAGTTAATTTAAGGCAAAGACACTGCAACACACACACAAAAAAACCATTCCAGCAAACAAAAGTCACATCCGAAGGAGCCATTTGTCACTTTTTTTATGACTGCATTTAAAAGGCAATCTCCAAAACAAAGTTCACCCTGCTTATATCTCATCACTAGGACCTGGTGCCTGCTGCAATGAAAGCAATTAATTGAGGTCCTTTACATCACTTTCTCTCATGCATCATTGAGTTAATTATTTAATGACATATAAATCCTATCGGTTCAAAAGGTCTGGGGCTGCGCTGCAGCTACATTGCAAAGCTGTCTTTCATCTCCCTCTCCTCTCACAAGAGCAACTTCCCTTCCCTGTGAAGAAGGAGCTCTCTCTTTGAGATATTGTTGTGGCAGCCATCAAAAGGTGTGATATGAAATGTTTATTCACACGCAGATAGCAGATATTAAATGAAATGAGACATATGTGGTTGCCTGTTTGTTTGGTGCTCCCCTGCTAAACCCTCAAGACACTTCCCTGTCACTCTCTCTCCTTGGATTGGCTGTGGAATGGGATATGCCTGTTTGATCTGGTGCTTTCACTTCCATTAGATAATGCTTGTCAGCAAGGAAACACCACAAATTAATTAATTTGTTAAAAAGACTGAGCGTTTCCTTAACAATGCCTCGCATTTATTTGGAAGCTTTTTTGTAAGGCTCTTGGAAAGCTCTGCAGAACTGAATTAATTAGTGGTGAGGTGGCATTTTCTGCAATGCCAGCGTGAGCTTGGCACTTTTTTTGGGGCTACAGCTTTAAATTAAATGAAAATTTTTAAAGTTTGTGCTTTAAATTGTGTGTTTGGGCCCAGGCCTGGCAGCTGCTGGGTGCAGAGACACTCTGCCCCTCTCACAGCACCTTTCCAGCTCAGGGGAATTGTGCTGACCCTGTGAGAGGAATGAGGGATTTGTCTTTCCAAACATCTGTGGGTCTGCTGGTAGATAAAGCCAGCACTGGGACAGAAAAGAAATAATGGGAAGGATTCCACTGATTGATGAATGGAAAAAGATATTTGCCTTTACAAATATAGGTTGGCTGATCAATGACATTGGACATTGAAAGATGAAAGAAACTATGAAGAAAAACCCTAAATTCCATAAGAATTAAAAATTAAAGGGGAGGGTTGTACATTAGAAGGGAATCTTTGGTATCAGGCATTCTGGGAAGTCTGAACCTCTCAAGTCCCTCAGCCATGGGGAAAGAGAGAGGGAAATGTGGCTGGGAAATTGGGATGAAAAGGAGGCTGCATCCTCCAAAAATTGGAGAGACCCCAGGGGAATGCCCCATGGCCTCTCCCTTTATTGGAATAAAGTTACAGGACTGGTGTGTGTCCTTTTTGGCCATCAACCTCTGATGTTTATGGATGAATTTTCCTGACACTCATCTTGCAGAATCTTTCTAGAGCTGCTTTCTGAGCCATTTTTCTGGGTTTTTTCACCGCCTATAAATGTCTTTTCTTAGTGACCAGCCAACCCCAGGGAGGGGATTGCTCCTGTTGACATCCCTCCTTGCTCAGGTGAGGTGACACTGCTGAGAGGGAGGAGTTGGAGTCCACTCAAAATAACAAAAAATGCCCCGTGCTCAGAAGTGCCACCTCCCCTCTGCACCCTGGCTCTGAGCGCTGCTGTGGCAGCACTTTCCCCTTCTGTCCTGCCTGGGAGAGGTTTTTGTGAGCAGTTTGGGTTGGATGTTCAGCCTGGTTTGTGTTTGTGAAGGAGCTCTGCCCACAGGCTGTTATTAGGGCTGACTTTGCTCCCAGAGGCAGGAGATGCTCTGAGCTGGGAGCAGCGTTTGGAACAGCTGGGGGTGGATGTTTGGCTCTGTTCTGCCGTGCTTTGCTGAGTCTGGGAGCAGGATCTGCACACAAACCGAGCCCACGGACTGAGATTAGTCTTGACTTTGCTTCCAGTGGCAAGGAGATGCTCCAAGCAGTGTCTCACATCCTGCTGCCAAAGAGAAAAAAGAAAAAAGTGGAAAACCACACATGGCCAGTATGAGTTTCCTCCCCGGATCATTTTCTTTCAGCTGATGCTGCCTTCTTCTTATTTGTAGCCATTTTGTGAATGGCTTTGAATGCCTGAGCTTCACAAAAAAAGAAATGGCTGTTTCTCAATCCCTTCCTTATCAGGCTAAAAAACAATCATTCTTCATTGTAAACCGAGCTTGAGAACGTGTGAATTATCTCGTGTCCGTTACAATCAGCTGAAAACCTGGCATGGCTGCATCCAGCGTGGCTGGGGGAATTCAAACACATTTGCAAACATCCCTTGTCTGCAGAGGGAACAACGGGCACAGCTGCCTGGAAACTGCTCAGCACCAGCTGCAGCCTGGGCCTGCTCCTCTGGGAGGTGACAGCTGGGGAGGGACAGGGACAGGAGGCTGGTGGCAGGACACCCTGAACTCTGGCACCGGGGTGGTGTGGAAAGCGCCAATCATTTGTTTTTCAATTTTTTAAAAGTTTAATGGTAATAAAATGGTTATAACAATGGTAATATAATTAGAGTAATAAAATTTGAACAATTGAGATTAGGACAATATGAGACAATAAAAACAAAGAGTTATGGCTGTCCGGGTACCTTTTTCTGGGCAACACAAGCCTGGAAAAGGACACCCGTTAACAGAGGATTAACCCTTAAAAACAATCACCTGTTGCATATTCATACACTCATACATGATGCATAAATTCTATTCAAATAAAGGATTCTGTCTGTTCATCATCTAATTCTCCTCTTATTCCTAATACCATCTTTTTTTGACTGAAGCAGGTGGGAAGAAGTTAGTTTCTCCTGATAAAAGAGCAATATATTCTCTTTCTCTGAAAGACTTAGGTGTCCTGCAGCCGCAATTCGGTGGGGGCACCTCACTCCTTTCCAAAAAGAAAATATTCCACATACATAGTTCCTATTTTAACTACAAAAGTTACCTTTTAACTATGAAACTACATTTACCATACTGTTAAAATGTTAATGCAGCATAACTTTCTAACATAACACATATAATATTCATTTTAATATTTGCGAAAAGCCAGTCATAAAATACACATTTTTCACAGGTAGGACACCTCAGGGAGCTGCTCTGCACCTCCACCAAGGAGTTAAATGTGTTTTGTTGGGGTCAAATTGTTGTGTCTTTCATGATCTTGGTACCTCACCTGCCTTGGAGGTGCAGAAGAGCTTCAGTGCACAGTGGGAATTGCAGGTAAGGTGGGAAACTGGCAAAATTTCAACATGAGAAGGACACAGAGTTTTCAATGCCCACCAGAGCAGGGTATTTTCAAGAGCTAAGGATTCTGCTAAAATAATGAGCTGACCACATGGCACTCAATGCTCTGGTGAGGGTGCTGGGCAGTCACAGGTTGGACTGGATCATCCTGGAGGTGTTTTCCAGCCTGAATGATTCTGGGGAGTGGAGCTTGGAAGAGGCTGGTTCCCTCCAGCCCAGCTCCAGCCCCTTGCTGTGGGATGAGTCCCTCTGGTCACACTGCTTTGGGATCTGTGCCACATCCTGCAGAGCAGGGACCCCTCAATTCATGGGCTCCCTGAACTGCTGGACCCCAAAATCCATCAAAATGGATGGATTTTTTTCAAGAAAAAGCTGTTTCAGCCTAGGGGGAAGCTCTGTAAACCTATACTGGGACCAAGCTGCAGCCACATCAGCTGGAATTTCTGTTCCCTGGGCTAACCCTGCTGCATGGAGAAAGAGGAGCTATGGGGCTTCAGTGTTCCTCATTTCTGCTGCATCTGCTCCTCCCCAGCTGCAAGGAGGGGTTTCCACAGCAGTGGGAATCACTAAATAATGGAGAATGGTCTGAGTGTCTCCCTCAGGTCAAAATGTGAAAAATACAGTGAGAATCCAGGAAGAAGTGTGATTTTTCTAGTTGCTTGCACCTATGTGAGAATGAGAAATCACAGGGTAATGCTTTTACAAATTAATGGGGGAAAAAAGGAAAAATCCACCATGGCCTGAGAAATACAAAAATGCCAGAGGGAGTGGAGGAATCTCTGAAATCCCCATGTCTGGAGGCCGTGGAATCATGTTGGAGAGGAATCCTTGTCCCTCTGGTCACATTTTCCCTCCAAGTTTGGTTTTACCCACTCCGAAAGCTCCTCTGGCTGGGTGGGATTTTGGTGGGATTTGGTGAGATTCTCCAGACAAATGGAACCCTTCTCCTTCTTCCACTGAAATTTCCAGCAAATCTCTCCTGCTCTGCACCAGAAGCATCAGCCTTTAACCCTGGCTCAGCAAACTGCCACACCAAGACTGATTTGGCAACAGAGCATTTTCCATGGCATGTTTTTTAACAAAAACACATTCCCAAGGACCCCTGCTAATAAAGAGATCAAAGGCAAAGCTTAGCTGGTACAAAGGCAGCTGTAGACATACGTGTCCAAATGAATGTGAACAGAAATTAGCAAGGAGAGCGAGGATTACTCTGAAAATAATTTGTTTGATAGAACAAGAGCTGTGCAGTTTGAGTAATTATTCCTACAGCACTTTTTGGGAAATACCCTCTTGTTTTCTGCTCCCTTGTTCTGGCCTCAGCTGACAGGTTCTCCTCGCTTGCCTCTCCTCAGGGAAGGGGCTGTAATTGAGAGAGAGGAGGGTGAATTAAACAGATCCACTTGGAAAGTGAATTGTAGCTTTTCAGGTTGCCCAAACTCAGGCAGACAAGCTGCCCTTGAGATAAAGCTTTTGCATCTGTGGGAGAGAAACAACTGGCCAGGAGAACCATTTGCAATCCATTTCAGCAACACTTTCTAAATTAAGTGCTTTAAAGATTCCATTTAGATTCTGTCAGGCAGTTTCTGGGTGTTAATTAAATACTGACTGATTATGGAAAACTTATTTATGGGAATCCTAGACCTGCTGATGCCTCTAGGAGCATTTTATAACACATCCTACTTACAAATAATTTTTTTGCATTGATTTTTCTACACCCTTTTTTTTCCCCACTTATTTTGAAGAATGTTATCAGGAAAAGAAAGATTTCTTTCTTAAAAGTTTTCCTGCCATAACTTCTAAATTCTCTGGTTGTTACTGATTGAGTAGGAGACTGCAGGTGATAAATCATAGGCTCCAGTTAGAAACATTTAGACTCTGGAAATGCAGCCACTGGAATTAAAAATGAGACAGAGAAACCTTTTATTTCTTGCTTTGTGGGCACCCATTTTGCTGTGAACATCCCTATTCTGATGGTGTCAGCAGCAGGTTAACCATGACAACCACAGCTAAAATCTGACAGAATTAGAGATTCAGTGGCTCAAAATAATTACAGAAGCAGGAAAAACTTCTTGTAAATGCAACAGGTGGGTGTGGAACTCTGGAAACTTGTCTTAAGGAACAGAACTGCTGGGATTGTCACTGTCTGTCACCGTCATATTTTCTGAAAAATCCCTTTGCCAGAATTTCTTCCCCTGGGAAGCTGAGAAGCCTCAGAGAAGAATGAAAACAATAATTATCTGATTTGCTTCTCCTGTGTTTTGCTGCTTTGGAATGTGGTCTGGACATTGTTTACCAACAGGTGGGTTATTTGATTGGTTTCATGTGAATTGTTTTTACTTAATCACCAATCACCATCAGCTCTGTCAAGGCTCTGAGGACTCAATCACGAGTTTTTATTATTCATTCTTGTTAAACCTTCTGATGTATCCTTTCTCTATAGTTTAGTATAGTTTTAGTATAGCATAATATAATATAATATAATATAATATAATATAATATAATATAATGTAATGTAATGTAATGTAATGTAATGTAATGTAATGTAATATAATATAATATAATATAATATAATATAATATAATATAAATCAACCTTCTGAGAGCATGGAGTCGGATTCATCTCTTCCCTCATCCTGGGGACCCTCACAAAGACCACAACTGTCACTGGGATTGTCACTGGGGTTGTCACTGTCACTGGGATTGTCACTGGGATTGTCACTGTCACTGACAGGAAGCAACTGAGGGAGCTGTCTGTGCTTGGGGAGCTGCTGCATCATCTTGTGGGGACAGGAGCATCTCTGTGACCTCTCAGTGCTGGGTTGGTGACACGGCTCCTGCTGCAGCCCTCAGTTCAGCCCTGAGGAGCCTGACTAATTAATTCTGTGTAATACACCTGGAAAGGGCCTCCAGGTGTGACTCAGGCAGGGGAGCCCAGCAGAACATTTTGCTTGAAACTATTAAAACTGAGCTTAGCAACACATCCCAAAGGGCAGGAATGACAAACAGAGGTGGCCAGAGCAAACACAGCCCTTCCAGGCTGGCACTGGCCCCAGAGAGCCAGGTGGGCATCCTGGCTTTGCAGAAAGCACCAGGGGTTAGTCCTGGCTTTGCAGAAAGCACCAGGGGTTGTCTGTGAGCCCCAGGTTTAGTGCAGCATCCAGGGGGGTGTTCAGGGAGCTGTTCCCTGATCCAGGAGCCCCATGTGGCCCTGCAGAAGGGCTGGGCCCAGATGAGCAATGCCTGATTCACACACACAGCCTGATCCATCATCATTGCCTTTGATTTAATGCACAATAACCCTGCCTCTGAGCGTAAATTAATTGCACGGTCGTACATATGAGTCATTTAATTGTAATTGTTATTACCTTAATTTCTACAATTACAGTGGGTAAACAACGGGGCTTCATTTTCCAAGGGACGTGGCTCACGTTTGGAGCACGTTTGCTTCCCTGCCTCACTCATCTCTCATGGCAGCTCTCTAGAAAACATCATGCACATCCTCCCAAGCAGGGAATTTGGAAATATTCTTATGGTAATAAGAACTTCTCCTTCAGCTCTGGCCAGCTCCTGGGTGGGACGTGGTGACTGAGTGACACCAAAATGCCCTACAAAGGGACAACTTCATCAACAGCTGATGAACAGCTTGCAGCTCTTGTCTTCCTTCAGTGGCTGACCCCACAGAGTGGCTGTAAACTCAGATTTACAGATTTTCCAGACACTGACCTTTTTATAATTTGAATTTTAGATAAATCTTTTGTAGAGCTGGCCCTGGGCTGGTTGATGTCTCCTGCTGATGGGATGAGGCAGTGCCTTTCCAGCTCCAGAGATCACAGATCTGAAAGAGCAGAAATCACCAATAACTTTAATTCCTTTCCCTTCAAGCTACAACCCCTTTAATTACAGGCCTGTAACATTTTTCAGTCGTTCTCACTTCCCAGCAAATAGTTTGGCTAATAGTGGTTGTATTGATGGACCCATCCAGCAGAGCAGAGAAAGAACCAAAGCTCCTGGATTTAAAATGAATGGAGTGTTTACCTGTACATCATTTTAATGGATGGTGAAATTCATTCTCATGATAGACCCATAAATGTCACTTTCTGTCTGCCACAGCAAAATACTCGTGTAACAAATGGCATGCTGCATTAATACCCAACAAGAGGATGTTCAAAGCAGCTTGACTTGCATTACACACGCTAATAAAGGCTCAACCTGGGATTTTTATTCATTCTGTTGGCTCAGGGAGCAGCAGAAACACATGGGTGGAGGTACAGCAAGAGGGAAGATGAATGATATGAAATTAAATATAAACTAGTCTGGCTCCCAGAAATGAGATCCTTTGTTGAGCTTGGGTTTATTCCAGGTGCTCCAGTAGAAACTATTTTTATTTGTTTGGGTTTTTTTACCACAATCCTCTGTGAGTTTGCTCAGCTTTGAGAAAACCTGGAGGCTGATAGCAGCATCTTCCATCCCTCAGTGGAAACGCAATCACATCCCTGAAATCCCAGTGTCCAGGGAGCTCAAAGCCCTCCAGGTGTGCACAGAAGAGCAATCAGGGCCCTTTATTACATCCTGCTGTGCCACTCTCTCCCAGGACAGCAGCAGGTTTGGGACACTGTGGGCAAAGAGGAATCAGCAAAACATCTCCAGCCTTTTGTTTCCCATTATTTTCTCTCCAGGAAAATATTTTCTTAGGTTATTTTTCCTGGATTCCCCTGGGTTGGGAAGCACAAACATTGTCCTCTCCTGGGCCCAGGGATGGGATGGAGAAGACAGAAGGGAACAGCCCCAGCCCCTGTGCCTGTCCCTCTGCCTTTGACATCACAAATCCATCCTGTGGGATTTCAGAGGGGGGAAACCAAAGGAAATTTTAGAATTAAAATTTATTTAGCAAAAAGTCAAACCCTCTGTAGTCCTATAGAAATCAAGAATATTCTTCACCTTTAAGTCACCCTCTAGGCTTTAGCAGAGAATAATGTCTCATATCATCCCTTGAGAATAATGTCTCATATCTCATCCTTTTTACCAGGGATGGTAAAAATAGGTACAAAATGTAGAGAAAAGGAGGATTTCTCTCTTTCTTTTAAGTTCCCCATAAGCAGCTCTTATCTTGGTATTTGGGATGTTCTTATCTCCCCGTGATGGAGAGGGCTGGGTGTTTCATGAGCCACAAACTGTCCCACCCCCACTTTGGGGCTGAGGAACACTCAAGTCCTGTGACAGCTTTCCTGGATCACCCTTTATCCCTCCAGAAAGGAACTGATTGAAGCTGCCCACCCAAAGAGAGCACTCCCTGTGTGCCCTCCCACATTCCCTGGTGATAAATTGGGGATGGGGGTGGATGAGAAATCCCTAATTGTAGGTGCTCAAGCAAAGGTCAGGCCTTTGTGTTCCTCAGCAGAGGATTAGAGCCTGGGGGAAGTTTAGCAGGACATAAATTGAATCATTTAATTAACAGAAAACTCCCCCTTCCCATCCACTGCCAAATTTCTGTTACACCTTTGGTTTCATCTTTATTCCCTTTGGTTTAGTTCCAGCTCCCCTGTCCCTAAATTCGCAAAGTGGAGCTCTCCTGCTTTTCAAAAAAATGCTGCAGCTCAGTTTCCAAGCCCTGCTGAGCTCTGTCAGATCATTTAAATATTTAACTGAGCCTGGATGGACTATTTGTTAATTAGAGCTTTCTGTGTTAGAGAAATGTTCCTTAATTTGCATCTCCCAATATAAATATCCCCTGGATACCAGCACTTAAAGCTGCAAACCCCTCCACAGGAAGAAGCTGTCAGGGACAAAGCAGAATGGGATTCCCCTGCTTCCCAATTCCCAGGATCCATGGCCATGTTCCTCAGATTGGAAACATCCCAAAAGGAATGCTTGGCTGGAGCTCAGGGTTTGGATTAGCTCAGGTCTCCAGCACAAGGAGCATCCCAGATCTCCTGGGCTCTGTCTCATGTTGGAAATGCAAACTGTGTCTGGGGCTGTGTGTTCTGTCCCCATCTGTCAGAGCTGGGGCAGTTCTCTGCTGTTCCCTGGGCAGTTTCTTTATCTCTCCCACAGCCAATCCTCCCTCCAGCAGATCTCTGCTGTCCATGGCCACTGAGTGTCCCTGCAGGGCTGATCAAATTCCAGCATCCCATGGGGAGATGCTCCGCCCAGGGCAGGAGCCAAGCATTCCTACCTGGATACAATCTGAGCCTGGAACAGCACAGCAGCCTTTGCCCACTGCATTCCCAGAGGAGCAGCTTTCTCCTGCCCTGCATTCCCAGAGGAAGAGCAGGCCCATCTGCAGCAGCCCTGGAGCTGCAGAGGAAAACTCCAGCCTTGTGCAGGATCCCTGCTCCAGCAGAAGCACAGCTGGCACTGCAGGAGGGCTGAGCCCCCATGGGATGGGACTCTGCCACCACCCTGACCCACAGGGGCTAGGGCATATTCTGACTCTGGCAGTGTTGTTTTGTATTACTGCATTTGTATTTTATTATTATTTTTTTCCCTAATAAAGAACTATAGTTATTTCTACTCCCATATCTTTGCCTGAAAGCTCCTTAATTTCAAAACTATAATAACTCAGAGGGAGAGGATTTACATTTTCCATTTCAGGGGAGGCTCCTACCTTCCTTAGCAGACACCTGGCTTTTTGAACCAAAACACAGGCCCTGCTGGAGGTGGGATCTGAGGCATTCACCTGCTCCTGATTTCTTTCACTGAGCTGTTGTAGGAACATGTTTGAGGCATTGCTCCTCTCTGATGGCCTCTCCAGCTTTCTGTGTGAGGAGAGTGGTAATTCCACAGTGATACTTCAAGAAATATCGCTGGCTCTGTGTATTTAAGGGCTTTGAATCGTGAAGAGAAAGGGGAAGTGTAATCTTCTTACATTATCATTAAAGGCATCAACTAATCCTGCTGCAAAAGGTGTGATTTGCTGATGGAAAGGAGAATGTCGCTGCTGCCTGGGAATGCGTCTTGCCAGCTAATGAACACTTCTCCCCCAGTTCCTCAAAAGCTTATCTGTGCCTGATAAATTCCACATCCCCTCCTGGTTAATGCACAATCCCCACCTGGCAAACGCTGTGGCCCTTTCTATAAATATTTGCTTTTCCACTGCTGAGTAAAAACAACAAACGGCTGGGGCTGGGATGTGCAAGTGCTGCAGATCAGGCAGGAGGTGGCACAGTCAGGTGGGCAATCATCAAACCATCCAGGGGCACACTCAGGTTTTTCATTTTGCTGCTGACTTGATCTGCTGCCTCAGGCAAAGCACTTCACTGCGTTCTGCTTCCAGTTCCACCCACCGGGAAAATAAATATCAGTGTATCCAGCTTTGTCCCTCTCCTTTGGAAAACAAAGGAGCCGAGATCTGGGAAGAAGCATTCAGGCATTTAGCTGTGTGGCAGTGATCTCTGCCTCTTTTCCAGGCAGGATGAGGGAAAGTTTAACTGTTCCTTCCTCATTTTGCAGGCATGGCCCTCTTGTGCCAACCCCACAGAGGGGAAGAGGGATGTGAACAAGGTTTGGAAACCTCTGGGCACAGGGATTAATGGAGGGCAGAGGTGCCAGTTTGCTGACAAAACATCTTTTTTCCTCCCTTGATAAGTTTTTTACCATTGCAGGTGCAAATTGGTCAGATTTACCTTGCTCCAGTGTGTTCCATCTACAGCCACACAGCAAATTGGTTCTGCCAATAACTTCCCCTTCCCACACATCAACCATTCTCTCCAACACTCAGTGGCTTCCAGAAAGTGCTCCATGGCTTGGAGAGGCTTTGCACAAGGAAAAAATCCAAGCCAGAATGTTGAGGGATGGATAAAATAGTGTTAATGGAACGGAGTTTTGGGTTTGGTGCAGGGTGTTGGAGTCCAAGTCAAAAATCCTTGAGCTCAGTGGGCTGGGGACAACAACAGGATTTGGTTCCAAGGAATGGAGGTTTCACAGGTAGGAGGTTTGAGCAAGCAAGATGAACCCAAAGAGGGAGTTTTTCACAAGTATGGAGGAGTTGAAGCATCTAATATATGAATGAGGAATAATCTATCAATAAGACATGAATAAACCCCAGGCTGACAGGGAGCAGCAGCTGTGTGACAGGAGCAAGGATTTTCCTGGACACGTGGCTTGGCCATCCCCAAAACCAGAGATAAGCCCAGGCTGTGCCACTGCTGTCAGCAGCAGGAGCTCTGCAGCCAGCAGAGAGGGGAACTTTCTTATTTCCACATTTATTTTGTACCAGAGTTCCTCTGACTGCAGCACTATTGGAAAATGAACACAATTATTTTGGATTTCCCATTTCTTATCTCTATTTTTTTAATTTTTTTTTTTTTTTTTTTTTGTTCCTTAATGACTTGCTTTTAGTTAATGAAACCTCCTGCTGCTTAAGAAAGGAAAGGAAAGGATAGGCTGTGATTTCCAGCCAAATGTGTGTGTGTGTGCCAGATACTGTCAGCACAACACCCTGCTCAAATTGGGCAGGGACCTGAGTGCAGGACACTGATTGAAGGAGCAGGACATGAAATTCCACTTGCCTGGCTTTTTCTGTAGGATCTGGAATTCAAATGTAGGGTTCACTCGTTGATGTAAGACCTGGAAGTGCCTGTTGCCATCACTGATTTGGGTGGATTCACCATTTCCAGAGAGGAAATGAAACTTTCTGACCTTGGACTCCACACCCCCATCTCCTGTTGGGGTGGACACAGAGGATCTGTAGAATCTGGTCTTAAAATGGGCAACAGTTGTGATTAAAAAGAAAAACCCTTTGTCAGCTTTCTTAAAAGCTATTTTATCCCCCATGTGGGGAGAAGAAGGGGGAAGGATGCCTTTGAATAGCTCCTGTGCCTTGGAAACATTTTTAATATCCCTTTAAGTATAAGCTCCAACATATTTTTGGCTGATATGAATTGCTCTTATATTAAAAATGTAGCAGTGGTGTTTTATGAAGGGGAAACATTTTTAATGCCAAAGTAGTGCTATTCTAAAATGAGTTGCTTTTATGAAATAGATGAGGTGGTTTTATTTAAAAAAGACCATTTGAGAGGGAAAACTGTGGCTGTATTTCTGTCTTGCAGTGTAAGACAAAGCTGCATTTCTTACACTACCTCTTTTTTGAAAAGAAGGGGATAGATTTGAATTTTTTGGGGTTTCCATGGAGTCTGTTTAGGCTCTGCCTGCAGACAAAAATGCAGTTTTGTATAAAGGGTGTGGTATTAGAAAGAGTAAAAGGTGTTCCTTTGGCTCAAATACAAAGTGACCTTGTGGACAACTGCTTTGGAATGAAAATTGCATTTGTAATTCTAAATAATAATAATAATTTAAAATATAATTAATAATTTATAATTACAGATAATAATATAATATAAAATATAAATAAAAATTCATGTGAAAGTCTAAATTATATATAAATAATTATAAATATATATTATAATTATAACAATATAATTAAATATATAATTAGATACAATAATGGTTTAAATTATGAATAATAATTATTAATAATAATAATAAATCCTTCCCTTCTGGCTGTGTAGAGATTGCTGTGATAGCAAACACAGAGTTTTAGCCACGGCCTCATCCTTCCTGCCAAAAGTGTGCCTGAGGAAAGGGCAGCACCAGCCCTGCTTTGCCTCCACTTTTGGGCACCCCCAGGAGAGGACTGGCAACAAAAACCCTGGATAATTCAGCTAAGTGGGAAGGGAAGGCAAACCCATCACAGCAGCTGTGA
Organism: Passer domesticus; assembly: GCF_036417665.1. Classification (NCBI taxonomy): domain Eukaryota; kingdom Metazoa; phylum Chordata; class Aves; order Passeriformes; family Passeridae; genus Passer; species Passer domesticus. Next base: position 4,072,391 of record NC_087496.1, on the reverse strand, counting down.
ATACCAAACCCCAAACCCAACAACCACCCCAATAAACAACAAATCCCAGCTGCTTTTCTCACCAGGAGCACCCAGGGCTGATTCTCCCTGTGCTGAAGCAGGGCAGGGAGGTTTCTCCAAGGGTGCTCTCCCAGCACAGCTCACACCAAGTCCCAGGACGATGTGGGATGTTGTGTCTGCACAATCAAAGGGGTGCAGGACCCTGAGCCAGCCCAGCACCAAAACCTTCAGCCCCCAACCTACTGATCCTTTGCCTTTGCATTTATACAGGTGCACTGCTCTGGCTGTTCTTGACATTGCACTTGTGCCCCTGAGGGGCTGGGCTGGAGCTGTTCTGGCTAAAGTGAAACTCTCCTGTCACCTGGAGCACCCACACTGCTCTCAGCTTGCTGAACTGGTCCACGATCCTCGTTTCTCACCTTTGTTTCCTCATTAAAAGCTCTGGTTCAGGTCCATGATCCTGGCCTGTCACCTTTGTTTCCTCATTAAAAGCTCTGATCCTGGATTCTCACCTCTGTTTCCTCATTAAAAGCTCTGATCCTGGATTCTCATCCCTGTTTTTTCCTTAAAAGCTCTGATTCTGATACATGATCCTGATTTTCACCTCTCTTTCTTCATTAAAATCTCTGGTTCTGGTCCATAATTCTGTTTTGTCACCTTTGTTTCCTCCTTTTTAAAAGCTCTGGTTCCTGGAATTATGTTGTTTTCATTCCATGATTCATTTCTCAGTGTGCTGCTTTCTCTACCCCACCCCACATCTCTCACTTCTTCGTGCTTGTGGGCAGAGGGAAAAGTCTTGGGAATACACCCTCTAAAGATCAAAAAAAAAAAGTTAAAAGCCAGGAAAACACTTTTTTTGAATGTGCATGTTTGCAGGAAGTTGAGAGTGGCCACAGCTGTTGTGAAGAAGAGCAAGGCTGATCTGTGCTCACACAGGATGATTTTGAAAACAGACTGTGGGTGGCACAGGACCAAAGGCAAATGTAAACACTTTTCAGAGGTGAAGTTCCTCCTTTCCTAAATTACTGTCTTGGCTCATTTCAGGGTCTGAGTGGCTTGGTGTGTGTGCTGCAGAGAGGCTGCCAGAGTGCTGGTAATGCTTTGGCAGTCCTGACTGACCTCAGGTGCTGCTTCCACAGCTCTGCCATCCATCCCAGGAAATTTGTGTTCCTGGTTTGAGCAGACAGGTGTCTGCTAAGGAAGGCAGGAGCTTCCTTTGGAATAGAAAATGCAAACCCCCTCCCTGTGAATTATTATAATTTTGAAATTAAGGGATTCTCAGGCAAAGATATGGGAGCAGGTATAACAGTTATTTACTAGGAAAATTAAAAATACAAATGCAATAGTACAAAAAAAAAAAAAAACAAACCACTGCCAGAGTCAGAACAGGCCCTGTCCCCCTGTGGGTCAGGGTGGTGGCACAGTCCCATCCCATGGGGGCTCAGCCCTCCTGCAGTGCCAGCTGTGCTTCTGCTGGAGCAGGGATCCTGCACAAGGCTGCAGTTTTCCTCTGCAGCTCCAGGGCTGCTCCAGATGGGCCTGCTCTTCCTCTGGGAATGCAGGGCAGGAGAAAGCTGCTCCTCTGGGAATGCAGGGGGCAAAGGCTGCTGTGCTGTTCCAGGCTCAGATTGTATCCAGGTAGGAATGCTTGGCTCCTGCCCTGGGCGCAGCATCTCCCCATGGGATGCTGGAATTTGATCAGCCCTGCAGGGACACTCAGTGGCCATGGACAGCAGAGATCTGCTGGAGGGAGGATTGGCTGTGGGAGAGAGAAAGAAACTGCCCCATGAACAGCAGAGAACTGCCCCAGCTCTGACAGATGGGGACAGAACACACAGCACAGACACATCTTGTAACCTAAGACGTTTTTGTTCTTGAGTAGAGGGAGAAACCATGGCTCCTGTCACTCAACAGCACATTCCATGTAGGAATCCCTCTCCCTGACCTCTGGGCTGGGAACCAAGAGCTCACACAGCCCTGCAGGTCAACAGGTTGCACACCAAGTGTGCTTCAGGTTAAGTTTCTGTAATTGCTGAAAGGCAAAGGGGAAAAAACCCAGCGGTGTTTGTTTTGTCTTTAATCATCCCTGTACAAAGGCAGTTCTCTGCCTCCCTGGGGTCTGCCTGGGTGGTTTTGCATATCTGAGAGATGCAGTGTTGGCTTCCCCTTTCCCTCTCCATTATTTATCTATTCCTTTGTGTCAGGGCCAGCTTAAGTTGTGAGCAGTTCTCTGGGCTGTGGTGATAATTATATTTATTCCTCTGAGATGGTTTTCCTTGGGTTTTCAAACAAGACAGGGGCCTTTGAGATCCCACTCTCTGTGGCTCTCTGATAGCTTTTGAACCATTTGTGAATTTCCAACAAATTTCTCCAGCATGTGCCAGTCTCAAACAGAACTCATGAGGATGTTATTTTTGTTACCCAAAGGGACTGGTAGAATCCTATATTTCTGTAAGTATCATAAACACAGGTGGGAGAGAAATGGGTGTTAATTCTGTATTTCCATAGGCTTTGTAAATGGAGGTGGGAGAGAAAAGGGTGTCAATCAATCCCACTGCTGGGGGCTGAGGGTAAGGTCATCCTTCCAAGAAACCAGGATCCATGTGGGAGACATCCCAACTGTCCCAGGAACAGGAAAAGCAGCTTTGTACCTAAACTTCCATCCATTTCCATGGGAAATTCAGGGTTTTGTGGTTCCACCACCCACAGAGCGACCTGAGTGTTAAGCCTTATATATTTAGAATTTATTTTGTCATGCTGCTCCTCCTGCTGCTTCAGCCATCTGACTGACATCTATCTCAGCATTTCATATCTCAGTCCCTTCCCTGAGAAAGGAGCATGTGAGGGCTGGAAGCAGAATGATGTATCTGTGTTTGGGACAGAAAAAGGATCAGGAAAATGAATCCACAAACATCAGAGGTTGATGTCCAAAAAGGACACACACCAGTCCTGTAACTTTATTCCAATAAAGGGAGAGGCCATGGGGCATTCCCCTGGGGTCTCTCCAATTTTTGGAGGACTCAGCCTCCTTTTCATCCCAATTTCCCAGCCACATTTCTCTTCTCTCTTCCCCATTGGCTGAGGGACTTGAGAGGTTCAGACTTCCTGGAACACCTAATAGCAAAGATTCCCCTCTAATGTATAACCCTGCATTTAATTTTTAATTCTTATGGAATTTAGGGTGTTCCCCATTGTTTCTTTCATCTTTCAATATCCAATTCCATTGATCAGCCAACCTACATTTCATTTGTACAAGCAAATCTCTTTTCCCATTCATCACTCAGTGGAATCCTTCCCATTGTCTCTTTTCTCTCTCAGTGCTGGTTTTATCTACCAGCAGACCCACAGCTTGTTTGTAAAGACAAATCCCTCATTCCTCTCAAAGCTGAGGTGTGAGACACACACAGCTCGTGTCTGGCATTTTGGGAAGTGCAGAACGCCCTGATCCCGTCCCTTCCTGCAGACAGAGACACTTTTTGGGTGCATGACTCAAGTGAACTCACTGATTTTGTCTCCCTGCCATCCTTGGGGCTGGCACAGATGACCTCATGTCTGGGAGAGCACAGGGCACCCTGTCCTCTGCTTCCTGCATGGACAAATCCACTCCCTGCATGTTCTGAGACCTGATTTTCAGTGCTGCTCCCTGCTGAGCACCCCCATTCAACAAAAGGGTGTGCAAAGCCTTCTGTGTGCAGTTTTCAAGGGAATTCCTGCATGAGAAAAATCTATAGAACAATTACATTTAAATACTTCATTCATTTTTAAAAGAACTGTTTGTTCCTTTCCTACCTTAAAAGCTCCTTTAGTGATTTAACTCCTTCACCACCCGTCAGTAAATTCTGAGGGACAAAAAGGCTTTTTGGTGTGAGCTGGGAAGGGACCTGCAGCCTTCCAGCCTTGTGACACAAGGACAGCCATTGCTCCTCTCTGTCAAAAGCTCTAATTCCTAATTTAGGAGGCAATTCTAGTGCAAATTAGTGCGCCTTGCAGATAGAATTAAAGTCTGTGTGATGATTTGGAAAATACAATCAATTTACTCCAATTGTTTGTACATGTCAGATCTCTCTCCAATAATGAAGAATTTACTCCTCGTGCATGAATACAAACAATGAGCCATTAGCCACGGAATGGGAGGCAGAAACAGCACTGGGGGTGTGAGGGGCTGCTCCTCAGGGAGGGTGTTCTCAGGTCAGGGAGGATCTTTCCAGGTCAAGCAGGATGTTCCCAGGTCAGAGAGGATCTTTCCAGGTCAAGAAGGATGTTCCCAGGTCAGAGAGGATCTTTCCAGGTCAAGGAGGATGTTCCCAGGTTGAAATCCCAAACCCTACCCCATGGAAGGCTGCAGGTAGAGGAGGGATATTGGATTCAGGGCAATCCCCGTGGCAGAGAGGAATGATGATGACGACTCCATTGACAGCAGAAGGTTAATTAATTACTTTATTATACTATATTATATTACACAATGTTACATAACATCTAAACTAAATCTGCCAAGCACTCAACTCAGCTGCCCAGAATCTGGTGACTGTCAGCCCTCAGTCCCAACTCACACACACCCCTGGCCCTGACAGGCCAAGGAAACACAACACCATCACTCTGGGTAAACAATCTCCATATTGCATTCTGCTTTGGCACAACACAGGCACAGCGAATGATATAAGAATTGTTTTCCTTTCTCTGAGGTTCAGAGAATGTGAAACCCAGCAATATTCTTGGGAAGAATTCTGCCTTGCTTTTCTCTGTGAAAAGAGAAATGTGGCTGCAGAGGGATGTCCCTGCCCTGTCCAAAATGCTGTGGGAGGAGGATGGAGGACACCCAGTCCTGCTGCTACAGCAGGGGAAGAGAGGCCAGTGCTGGGGTCAGGGTGGCTCTGCCCCTGCAAGGGGACACCACATCCTCCCCTTGTCCCCAAGCTGAGCTGTCACAGAGTGGCTGGAGGGGTCCTCTTCCCCAGCCAGGGGACCTCCTTTCCCCTTCCTTCCAAATTCCTGGGCTCCCCAAAGTCTTGTTCTTCTTCTGGAGCTCCTAAAAAGCACATTTATTGAGATATCCCATTGGGGACTGTGCTGTGACCATCATTAACAGTGCAAGTATGATTTCTGTGCTGCAATAATTCATCCTTGGCCCTGTGAGGAAGCCAAGCTGGACCTACAGCTGGTTCCAGGAGCTCTGGACCATTTCTCAGCACCAGCAGAGCGTGTCCAGTGCATTCCTTGCAGAGCTCCTCCAGACCATCCCCTGTTCCACATTCGCACAGAGCTCATTAGAGGGTACCTGGGGAGTGATTGTTGCTCTAATTCTCCATTTCTGGTCTTTTCACAGCCTGATCTAAATAGCTTCTTAGAAAGCAAACAATATGCATATTTCATGGAATTCAGCTCAATATCTGTTGAATTGTGAACACCCTGGGTGAGTTTTCAGGAGCTGCTCCAGTGAATCACTTGAGCTGACAAACAGGGAAGCTGGGGAGGAATTTCTGAGCACCAAGCCCTCATCAGCCTCCTGCTCCTCTCTCTCAGAAATCAGAATTCAGCTCCTTTGCCTCGGTCTGGCAAAGCCTGATTTTTCCCCAGCAGAGTTTTATGTCTGGTTTTGGACTTAGAGCAGTTCCTAGGGAAAGGCCATTCCCAGGAAAAGTTCCCTTTAATCCCCAGGATGGCTGAAAAAGGCTGCTTTAGCAGGAGCCTGTGCTGCCTGCTGGGGCTGGAGGCCAGGATGGCTTGAACTGTACAAACCCACTCAAAATTCCATCAGGGATCTCCAAAACTCCCAAATCCACCCAAAAAAATTTCCAAAAATTCCCCCAGATTTCCGCCCAGGAATCCCAGAAGCCCTGAAATCCCACCCAAAAATTCCACACAAAATTCCATCAGGGATCCCCAAAACTCCCAAATCCACCCAAAAATTCTCCCCAAATTCCCACCCAGGAATCTCAAAAATCCTGAAATTCCACCCAAATTCCAGCCAATATTCCACCTAGGAATCCCAAAAATCCTGAAATTCCAGTGAAATTCCCAGCTCCTCCAGGTGGGAGAATCCTGTGGCTGTGAATTCCTGGGGCATGCAGATGTTCCAGCATATGGATCCTATCTCTGGGGCCAGCCTTAATGCTGGGGGAAACGCACGAGATGCTAAAACCTACATTATCTGGGATTTAGGATGTTTGCTTGGCAGAACAAGGGATTAGAGAACAGAAAGCTGAAATGACCATCTGTCTGCAGAAAAAGGATCCCGTGAATTCAAATTTCCATGGTCGTTTTCCTCTAATCTGCTTGACTTCATTTGATAGCTTCTATCAGAGCTGCTGTCCTGTGCCCCAAACAGGGACAGAGTTCATTTCCCACCCCTGGGAGTCCTCTCCTACTTGTCTTTCTAGAAACTGTCACTCTTGAGTTTCCCATTGTTTGCAGCCAATAATTTTAGGGCTTCCAGCACCTTCTATCCCAAAGAATGAGCACTGGGTTTGTATTTTTTCTCCATCTAGAACTGAAATGTTTTTTCCTCTGGGGTGGGATGACTCACACTGTTGGATTCTATCACTGCACAACGGTTTAGTCACCAATTCCAGGTGTTTATACACCAATTTCTGCCATGTGCTTGTGAATCTGTTGGTATTTGATGTTTCCCCACAGAGCCCCTGCTCCTGGAAATGTGAGAACCTTGAAATTTTGGGTTTAAAAAAGCTTCAAGTCCTTGTGGCTTGAGGAGAAATCTGAAGTGTGTTAAAAGTGCTGCCTGTGGATTCACAACCCAGAGAGCTTAAAGCCCCGAGTTTATTAATTTAAAATCTCATTATCTTTAAGAGCAAATTATATTTTCCTTAAAATAGCAGAGGCATAACACCTGCAAAGAGGCAGCAGATCCTTGGTTCTGTAGTGGGGCTGAGAGCACTGGGAGATGCAGAACCTCTCCTAACTGATGAAATACTCAGAGCCTGAAGGAAACAAAGTTCTTTGCTTTGTTTTTAAACCTTGCCTTGCTCCCATTTTTTAGGATTTAGTTCTGAAGGCAGGGAGCCTTGCTGGGAGACCTTGATTCGGGGTATCTTCAACAAGACAAAGAGGTTGCTGGGCACTAATCAGCTCTGCTGGAATGGTCTGTGGCTGTGCTGGCATTAGCATGTGCTCCCCAGGGGCTCCCAGGTGCCTTTGGAGTGAAACACCAAATAAATTGGGGTCCTCACCCCTGTGCAGGCTGCCTTGAAGCACAGAAGCTTGAGATTTATTTCATTTTTTTTCCTGTGCTCTGCGTTCTGCCTTTCCTGCTTTCCTTCTCTTTTAGCATTTCCTTGTTTACAGCAAGGTGAGTGGTATTTACAGCGCCGGGGAATTTGTCAGGAGCTGCATTCTGCTCCTCATCTGTTCCTTGCCCATTTCACAAAGCAATTAGCAGGCGGAGCATGTGAATAACAAACTGTGCTGGAAGGGGCTGCTCAGCCGAGCAGAGCGGCTCCTGTCAGAGCTGACAGCTCCAGCCAGCACGGCCAGGGCCACTGCCAGGGCCAGCAACCGAGCTGCGGGGAGGGGACAGGGATGCACAGCTCTGGGGCCTTGGGGACACTGCTCTGGGCCCTTGGGGACACTGTTTGGGGCCTTGGGGACACTGTTTGGGGCCCTTGGGGATACTGCTTTGGGGCAGGTATCAGCTGTGGGAAAGGAGAGAGATCCACAGTTTTGGGGTCCTTGGGGACACTGCTCTGGAGTGCTTGGTGACACTGCTCTGGAGTTCTTGGTAAGACTGCTTTGGGGCCTTGTGGACACTACTTTGGGCCCTTGGGGACACTGCTTTGGGGCAGGTATCAACTGTAGTGAGAGGTTATGGATCCACAGCTTTGGGGTCCTTGGTGACACTGTTTGGGGCCCTTGGGGACACTGCTTTGGGGCAGGGAGTGGCAATTAGGGACAGGTATCAGCTGTAGGATGAGGACAGAGATGCACAGCTCTGGGGCCCTTGGGGACACTGCTTTGGGGCTCTTGTGACACTGCTTTGGGGTCCTTGGGGACACTGCTTTGGGGTCCTTGGGGACACTGCTTTGGGGCCTTGGGTACACTACTTTGGGGCCTTGGGGACAACACTTTGGGGCAGGGAGTGGCAATTAGGGGCAGGTATCAGCTCTAGGATGAGGACAGAGATGCACAGCTCTGGGGCCCTTGAGGACACTGCCCTGGGCCCTTGGGGACACTGCTTTGGGGTAGGTATCAACTGTAGGGAGAGGTCAGGGGTGTACAGCTCTGGGGTCCTTGGGGACACTGCTCTGGAGTCCTTGGGGACACTGCTTTGGGGTCCTTGGGGACAGTGTTTTGGGGCAGGGAGGGGCAATTAGGGGCAGGTATCAGCTCTAGGATGAGGACAGAGATGCACAGCTCTGGGGCTCTTGGGGACACTGCTTTGGAGCTCTTGTGGCACTGCTTTGGGGTCCTTGGGGACACTGCTTTGGGGTCCTTGGGGACAGTGTTTTGGGGCAGGGAGTGGCAATTAGGGGCAGGTGTCACTTACTTGCTCTTTCCTTTTCCACTGATGAGCTGTGCATCCAAACTCTTAGAAGTGTCCTGAGCTGTTTTAGTCTTAGAATCGAAGAAATAAAACTTTTGTGCTCAGTTCTGCAGCTTGAGATGCAGCCTGGGCTCAGATGGAGTGTGTGACTGGGGGTTTAGCCAGGGGAGAGCTAAAAGATGTGGGATAGCAGAGTAGTGTTTCATAGGCACTTTAAAAAGTCATCTGCAAATATAAGTTAAAATTTCGCTTTGTTTGCATGGGATGTTTCCCTGCCCTCAGTACTGCACCGAGTTTGGATGCTAGAATCAATCAGGGAAGGGTGAACAGAGGGATTTGAGTCTTCTTCAAGTGCAAATGTCTGTGCAAACTCAAACGTGGAGCTGCTACTGACTTTCCCATTATTCATTTATTGAGTGCCTTCCTCTGAGGCTGAACTTGGTACCTCCAAAAGAGAGGAGAGACCATCCTCTATCCCAGGCTTTTGGATACTTGCCAGTCTTTTCCTTCCCTCCCAGGATTGCTGTGCTGCCCTTCAAGCAGCACTTTGCCTGAAAAGCAGGCCCACATCACCCAGCCTGGCCTCCAGCTGGCTTCCCATGAAATAATAATCACAGCATTTAGGAAATGAAACCCTGAGTGTCGCCCGAGGGCAGGCGGGCCCTGCGAAGGGAGAGTGGAGAGTGTTTGTTCAGAGCTGGGAAGCAGCAGCAGGATGGAGCTGAGTGCAGGAGACAGCCCTGAGCCTGATGCTTCCTGACGGGCTCTGGCTGCTCCCTCCATCAGCCTGTGCCCCAGGGAATCCATCCCACCTGAGGCCAGGGTGTAAAGGTGAGGGAAGGTGGGCATGGGACAGCTCTGTGTGTGTGGGTGCAGAGCCTGCTTCAGGATGGATTCCAGGAGTGCCTGTGGGCACAAAGCTCCCTGTGGTTGATCCAGATGTGCTTCTGGTTGATCCAGGTGTGTTTCTGAATTCTGGAAGTGGTTTTCTGGGTGGGAATGATGCTGTGCTTCACACAGATGAGAAATGGTTGTGTTTTCCGGGCTGTTCCTTGCACTTGCTCCTTTCATGGCAAGTGAAAAACGTTTTTCCTGTCCTGCCTGTTTGTTCCTCAGCTGCTGGAGGGGCATGCTTGTGTGTATCAGAACTAATCAGGGCTGTATTTAATTTACCTGAGCAGACATGAGCTGCTGGGCTGTCACAAGCACAGAGCCTGGTGTCCTGGTGCTGCAGTTCAGAGCCTGCAGGGAAGCGCCGTGACCAGCCAGGCCCTGAGTGAGCCCTGATGATCTGATTCCCTGAGCAGCTGGAACAGAGAGGGGGGGAGAAACTGGGTCAGCATCCAACACAACCTTACACTGGGCATTTGCAAGTTTATTTAGTTTTGGGCCAGTTTGAGACTGTCCCTGTGGCCCAGGCGAGGGCTCGGCCCTGTTGGAGCCTGTGTCTGTGTCAGAGGCTCTGCAGCAGCTGTGCCAAAGGCTCTGAGACCCTTCAACAAAGTCCTTATGTAGGATTTGTCATTTTTATAATTGTGTGGTGCTTTGCAATGCTGGGCTGAGCTGCCTGGCAGAGGCTGCTGCTGGCTGGGAGTGCCCCCAGCCCTCACGTCCCTGTGAGCTGTGTTCCTGCAGGACAGAGCACCCTGTGCCCATGTCTGAGTGCTCAGCACTTTCCTGCCTGTGCCCGTGTTCTTTTGTTCAAATTTCAGCTTTTCTATTTTCCATCTATTTGTAGCCCTGCAGTTCTTTGGTGCAGAACTCCAAACTCCACCCACAGTGGGAGCTGCTGCTTCCCCATTTGGGGCAGACACAACAATTCCTCTCCAGGCCTGGCAATCAAGGACACCTCACTGCCTCAGGCTGAGAGATGGAAACAAAAGGGAGTTGGGGGCAGCGAGCTTGGGGTCAATGACTTCACTGGGTGAAGCTGGAATTGGCAGATTGACCCCAAAATGCAAGTGGACCAAACTTATAAAAGTATGAAACCCATGACCCATTGTCCATTTTTGGGGCTTTTTGTCTGCCCTAAATGTACCTGAAGGCCCTTCAATAAATAGAACTGCTTTTTATTCCCTTAATTTTGTCTGTCCTCTGTTTTTAGGCAGCCCAAAAGGCATCAGTGCCACCAGTGAAGATGGACTGAGGTTGCTGTCCCTGCTCCTGCAGCACTGCAGCTCTCCAGGCTGCAGCCAGGCTCTGGGGGGTTCCTTCTTGCAAGAACTTGGGCAGTCCCTCCCCTGGAGTGGGCTCTGCTCTCAGAGGGACCATGACATTATCTCACTTTTGGCTGGAGGTCTGTCTCTCTCTTCCTAGATAGGAATGATTATCTGGGAGACAGAGGGAAAAAGAGGAAAGGATTTTCAATAATGAGAAATTCAGCCAATTATTGAATGGTTTGGGTTGGAATGCCAAGGACAGGGACACCTTCCACTGTTCCAGGGTTCTCAAAGCCCTACCCAGCCTGGCCTGGAACACTTCCAGGGATGGGGCAGCCACAACAGCTTAACAAATGTTACATTTCTGTTTATGAAAAAGCTCTTTGGTGAGCTGGTAGCCATTTAAACAGCTCCCTAATATAGTGCAGTCTCTCAGAAAGGCCAGCAGTGGATTTGCAGTACCTGAGATGGATGAGATGGCTCCTCCGCTTTCACCAGGAGCAATTTATTTACGGGGCGAGGCTGTCAGCCCTGCATGAACGCTGCCAAAGCTGCCAGGTCTGCAGGATGAGCTTTTGTTGGGTTTGTAATTCCAGCTTCAGCCAAAGCAGCCCTGCCTGGGCCGTGGCTTTGTTCTGAGAGGAATGAGATGGTCAAAAGACAGCTCCTGCTCTCTCTTGCCAGCTCGTGCTGCCTGGTGCCTCGTGTGCTTGGCGTGGTGCTGTGTGGGATGGCTTGGAGCAGAAAGGAGAACTGCAAAGGTGGTGTTGCTCGTGCCTCCACGGAGAATCAAAGCCTGATTTCCCTCTTTAGCTGGGAATTAGTTGGGGGAGTGACTCACTGTGCTGTTGAGGCAGCTAATGCTGCCTGCGGAATTATCCTGGCCACTGCAGCTTGGGCTCCTCACTCACTCTGCTCCAGTTGCTCTTGGCCGTATTTAAGATTTGTCATTGTGGTTAATTTTGCTTTGCTGCTTGCTAAGCTGCTGAGGGGATCAACAAGACAGGTGGGAGGAACTGTTGGGAAATATCAGGGATTCATGGCATTTCCAGAATTTCAGAGCTCAACCTGTATTGTATTTGTGAGGTTTTCAGATGAAGGAAGGAATGATGAATTTGATTCCATGTTTTCAGAAGGCTAATTTATTATTCTGTGATATTATATTATATTATATTATATAATACTATTCTAAAGAATACAGAAAGGATCCTTACAGAAGGCTAAAACGATAATAATGAAAACTCATGACTCTCCAGAGTCCTGACACAGCTTGGCCCCAATTAGCCAATAAATCAAAACAATTCATGTGAAACCAATGAAACAATCAGCTGTTGGTAAACAATGTCCAAACACATTCCAAAGCAGCAAAACACAGGAGAAACAAATCAGATAATATTGTTTTCCTTTTTCTCTGAGGCTTCTCAGCTTCCCAGGAGCAAAATCCTGGGCAAAGGGATTTTTTCCAGAAAATATAACTGTACCAAACCTGGCCTAGCTTATGGTCTCCTTTTTTCACCAGGAGAGATCAAATACCACGAGCTTTGGATCTGCTGTCTGTAGCAGATTAATGTTTCTGTTCCTCTGGAGCCCATGGCTCGGAAATAATGACCTGGTGAGAGGCACATCCAAACAGTCCATAGAAAGGTCATGATAACAATTACAGGAGTGTAATAAAAGCAATTAAGTATTCACAGCAGCTTGTTCCTTGCTAAGGGTGGAGATATCCCGTTTTGGAGAGGAGCAGAGGGCAGGCAGCAGAAAGGTGAGGAGCATATTTGATGTGGCAGGGAACGAATTCCCTGACTTGAGCAGGGTGAGTGTCCTTCTCATCCCTGCTCAGGGCCGGGCAGCAGCAGGGATCAGCACAGATTATGGAGAATCCCTCTTGTACGCCTGCTCTGAAGGCTGTCAGGTGAAAATCTGCAGGACTTGATGCTGTGGAGAGGCGGAGATTTCCACCAAACCCCAGTGATGGTAAAAGTCCTTGGGGAGAGGGAGCAGCAGCAGGGTGGTGGAGCCTCCTCTGCAGGGAGGGGAAGGTGAACACCCTCTGTGGCCTCAGCATCTCATTCCTGGGTTGAAAGGAGCAGGATGGGAGCATTCGGGGCTGAATGGAGCAGGATGGGAGCATTCGGGGCTGAATGGAGCAGGATGGGAGCATTCTGGGCTGAATGGAGCAGGAGGGAGCATTCTGGTTGAATGGATTGGGATAGGAGCATTCTGGGGTGAATGGAGCAGGATGGGAGCATTCTGGACTGAATGGATTGGGATAGGAGCATTCCTGGATGAATGGAGCAGGATGGGAGCATTCCTCATGCCACAGGCTTTATCTGCCTCACTGCAGGCCTGCTCCTTCAGCTCTGCCAAAGGGTTTGTAGCCTGCATCCTCTGCTGTGCAAAGGCAAGGTTTTGCTGCCAAGGTGATGGTGTAAGTGAGATTGAAGGCCTGTGTGTGTGCAAAACCCTGCAGGGTTCGAAATGGAAGTAGGAACAGTTGTCCTCAGTCTGCTCTTTTTTTGTTGTTTTATGATTCTCAGGGGGGAATTCTGTGCCTCAAAAAGAAAACCTGTTTCCCGTGCCAAAGGTGAATGTTGGGACACTTCTGGGGGCAGTGACGGTGTGTGCAGGGCAGGATTGATGCCCCAGTGCTGGGTGAGTGGGTGTGTGCACAGCCCATCACCTCCATCGATGCCAGGGCTGAGGAAGCAGGCTGGATTTATGTGCCTGGTGTTTGGATCCACAGCAGAGCTGGAAAAAGGATCCCAGTGCCTGGGTTCTCAATCTCCTGCTAATCACAGCACCCGAGGGGAATGGAGCCTTTCTCCAGTCCCCTGGTGGTGCTGCCCAGGGCTGGGAGGCACAGCTTGGAGTGGAGATAGGCAAGGAGAGCTGTCAGTGCTGCCTGGGGCTGCCAGACTCCTGGTGCTGCTGCTCTGGAGTGCTGTGGGATGTGGGAGCTGCTCTGGGATGTGGGAGCTGCTCTGGGATGTGGGAGCTGCTCTGGGATGCTCTGGGATGCTCTGGGATGTGGGAGCTGCTCTGGGATGTGCGAGGTGCTCTGGGGTGCTCTGGGATGCTCTGGGATGTGGGAGCTGCTCTGGGATGCTCTGGGATGTGGGAGCTGCTGTGGGATGCTCTGGGATATGGGAGCTGCTCTGGGATGCTCTGGGATGCTGCTGTGGGATGTGGGAGCTGCTCTGGGATGTGGGAGGTTCTCTGCAGTGCTCTGGGATGTGGTAATGGCTGTGGGAGCTGCTCTGGGATGTGGGAGCTGCCCTGGGATGTGGGAGGTTCTCTGCAGTGCTCTGGGATGTGGTAATGGCTGTGGGAGCTGCTCTGGGATGTGGGAGCTGCCCTGGGATGTGGGAGCTGCCCTGGGATGTGGGAGCTGCTCTGGAATGCTGCTCTGGGATGTGGGAGCTTCTGTAGGATGTGGGAGCTGCTCTGGAATGCTGCTGTGGGATGTGGGAGCTGCTCTGGGAAGCTCTGGGATGCTGCTCTGGGATGTGGGAGCTGGAGGGACTGGAGTCACACTCCCTGCTACTCACCTCAGGCTGCTCTGTTTGCTCCTCTCCAGGAGCAGCCTCTGGCTCCCTTCTGGGCGGTGGGATGTTTGTTTAGCAGCAGTTTCACCTTTGTTTCTGGAGCCTCCAGCGGGGCTGGGCCAGAGGCAGTGTAATTAAAGTTTGCTCAGACAAAGGCGCTCGGTGACGAGATGCAGTGTTGCTGAATCCACAAGGGGCACAATTAACTGATAAGAGTAAACTAATTGTTATTCATATTAAATTAGGGCACAGGTGATTTGGAAAATCTATAGACACTCCCATATGCTTTGCAATTTTGCATTGCAGATTATGGTTTTATAAGGCCCTTCTGGGATTCGGATTAGAGAGGCAAAGTGTGGAGCTGTATCTAAACTGAACATACTCCTTCCTGATTAACTACATGATAAAAACATAAATGTGACCATCAGAGGATTTATCATTGTTTGCATACTCATTTTTCTTTTCCAGGCACGAACACAACAGGTTTTTTTTCTATATCCCAGTGATTTTGTTTAGTGGCAGCTTGGTAAAGCCAGACAGGGTGACGTGATTCTCATGTTGTCACATAATAGTTTGGAGCTGGAGGTTAATAGCAGGGAATGGGGACATGGCAGGGACATGACTGCCACAGGAGCTGGTTCTTTTGTGCTGTGCCCCCACGCTCTGTGGATATTTGAAGGGCTGTGCTCACCCTGCCAGGATGAGGTGAGGCTGCAAAGAGGTGTAGTCGCTCCACACAGCCTGGGAACACCAGGCTGGAGCTTTTGGAGCAGTTCTGTATCAGGCTCTGTTGGTTTAAAACATCTCTGAAATGAATATTTATAAATGGGACACGAAAAAAGAATCTAAATTGCTTGTGTGATCTTGGGACGTGAGATATTATGATTATTTATGCGCTTCTATGTCTCGCTTTATCAGTTCATTGTGTTGCAATCCCAGAGTGTCACAAGCTGCTCTTGAAGGAGGTTCTCTCTCAGTAAGAGCCAAAACTGCCTGGAGAAGCAGTGGTGGGAAATGTGGGGACAGCAGAGCAGGAAGTGGGGCAGAGGATTTGCCACCAGCCCAGCTGGAGTGTTAACAGAGAGAGAGATGCAGGCTTGGGCTGGCTGCTGAACCTCCTGACCCCTGAAAACAGAGTCTGTGGCTTTTGTCATCCTGAGGTCCCCACTTGGAGTTGTCTCAGCAGAGACCCAGCAATAATTCCTGGCTTCCCCTCCTCCTTCTGGAGCTGTGGCATCCAGCAAAGACAAGAGCTCCTGACCTGGGTGAGGGTATGGAAAGGGAGCTTAATCACAGAGAACGTGGAGAGAGCTGGTGGCGTTTGTTTGCTAAGAGGGTGCTTCCCAATAAATTAAAGCCCCTCAGAGAACATTTTGGGGTGTGATTTAGCACCCTGTGAGCCGTTCTGCTCCCTGAGCAATCTCTGCCTTGGATCCCAGCCAGGATAACGATCGGGGAAAGGCTGGAGCTGGACAAGGAGGCTGGGGATTATTGAAGCACTCTGCCAGCTCCCAGCAGTGTGTTAAACCGTTTCCCCTTGGATGTTCCCCTGAGTTGAGCTCACCTGTGCTGGGTCATCAGCCAAGGAAGAGTTTCTCCCAGGAGGTTAAGGAGCTCCTCTGTCCATGGGGAGCTCCAGGCACAGCTCTCATCCCCCAGGCTCTGAGCTGATGCTGGCTCAGTGTCCCAGCAGGGCAGAGAACAGGGGGCTTGTGTGAGGCTGGGGGCTTGTGTGAGGCTCAGGTGTCTTCATTGGAGGAAATCCAGCTGGAAAAACGCCAGGTTGGTTGCAGGGGAGAGCACCACCTGCTGATACAGCACCACGGCTCCTCTGCTCTCCTCAGCCTCTGACCTGCTCCTGAACGTGCTGTGCACAGCTCTGAAGTGTCCTGAGGGCTGCACCCACAGATCAGGGAGCAGGAACCTCCTCCATCCACTTCCAGAGCCTTGGAGGGGTGGGCAGCACCTCCCTGCTGCTGGGGAAGAAAGTGTCTCCCTGTCTCTGAGCCTGTGGCCCTTGGTGAGTAATGGCCAGGACAGCAGGTGGGTGTTGGAGGAGGTTTTGGCCAGTGTGCAAATGACAACCAGAGCAGGAGCAAGGATCTGTTCCAGAGAGTGGGAGGGACTGGGGGGGGGGGGTTGAAGGGAGCACCATAAACATTGGGCTGGGCGGGGTTGGTAGGATGGAGGGTGAACACAATTTGTTAGTTTGGTTTCTGGGATTGAGCAGCTACGGCCACTGTAGGAAGAAGGGGAATGGTGTTAGGTTGGCAAAGTGGCCAGAATTTGGCATTTTTTCCTCCATAGCCTCTCCCACAACCTCTGGGCTGCCATGCAGGTGAGAGGGACCATCAAGTGACACAGAGGCATTGCTCCATCCTTCTGGATGGAAATTATGGCACGAGGCACCCAGAGCAGCAGAACAACCATGCAAAGACACTGCCCTGACATTTGTCACAAAGACACTGCCCTGGCATTTCCCAAGGCTGGCCTTTGAACCAAGGTCAGGGCTGGGTCTCAGGAGCTTCAGAATCTGGCTGTGCCACTCCTCTCCCATTTCTGCAGGCAGTCCTGTCTCTGGTCTGGCACCACAAGGTGAGGACAGCCTGGGGAAACTCCTGAGGGGAGGTAATTCCTGTGCTCAGGCAGGAGGAGGAGGCAGTGCTGCTGAGATCTCTTCCACACCCACTCCTCCCTCCCTTCAGGAAACATCTGCTGATAACAGGCTGTGGAATGTCCCTGCATGGCTGATAAGAACTGCAGCATCCACTGGGAGATGTGAGCCCAGAGGGAGGAGCCAAGCATTCCTACCTGGATATAATCTGAGATTCTGGAACACCAGCACGGCTTCTCCACTGGATTTCCCAGAGGAACAGCAGCTGCCTCTTCCCCTGGATCTTCAGAGGAAGACTACACCCTTCTACAGGATCCCTGCTCCAGCAGAACCACTCCTGGCACTGCAGGAGGGCTGAGCCACAATTCCAATGGGACTGCTGCCAACACCCTGACCCACAGGGTGTCAGGTTGTGCTCTGACTCTGTCAGTGTTGTTTTAGTTTACTGCATTGTTTATTTGATCCTTTTATTTTCTTCCCTAATAAAAAACTGTTATTCCTGCTCGCATATTTTTGCCCGAGAGCCCCCCACCTTAATTTCAAATTTATAAAATTCGGAGGGAGGGGGTTTACATTTTTTTTCTATTTCAGGGGAGAATCCTGCCTTCCTTAGCAGACACCTGGCTTTCCAAACCAAGACACATACCCTGCTATTTACTGAGGCCTGGCCCTGGTGCAGCTCCCTTGCCCCTCACAGCCTTGGCTGATGAGCTGGGTGCTCACCAGGAGAGGCACCGCTCGTGTCCAGGCCTGGCTCCCAGCACGGATGCTCCCGGCACTGCCAGATGGCAAACACGGGGAGAGGAGAGGAGAGCAGGGAGCTGCAGCTCTGCTTCCTCACAGGAAAAAAGCCTGGAGGAAGCGAGCCTGCCCCGGCTCTGCTGCTGCCTGGCTGTGGAGCTGGGAAGGGCAAGACAGAGCAGGGTCAAGGACTGAGCCCCTGTGGCAGCACAGGGTGTGGGGCTAGGAGCATCCCCTTTAGGTTTGCATGTGTCTCCAGCCCCGTGGAAACAAACCTTACATAAACCTAGCCAGAAGCAGAGCATTAATATTTTAAAAAATGACATTTAAGGTATTGGATGTGTGCTGTGCTCTCCAGCAGTGTCTCTGTGTTTGCGTGTGCGCGCTCACGCTCCGGGCTTTGTTTTCCTTTTATAGTGGATTGTTGTGTGTATGTGTTTTACTCGGGGTGTTTTGTGCTATAATAAGAAGGGGGAGGGAGCAGGGAAATGCTGCTCTGTTTATACACACTGCTGTCAACAGCGATGCTGCCTCTTCCAGACTCACATCCTCTGTGAAGCTCCTGGATCCAGGCAAAGATTTCCCCCCTTCATCCCAGGATCCTGCAGGACTGCCTGAGCCTCTCCTCCCACTCCCCTCTTGCTGGCTCTCTCCTGGAATTTGGCCCAGAGGAGTGTGGCACAGCCCCATCCAGCGTGCAGACAAGTGGATATGTGAGGGTTCAAAGGGACAACCTTGGCAAATGTCAGGGCAGTGTTTTTGCATGGCTGTTCCGCTGCTCTGATCACCAGAAGCAGCTCTGGGTGCGTCATGCTGTAATTTTTGTCCACAGGGATGAAGCAATGCCTCTCTATGTCCCTCCTGAGCTTCCTTGATACTTTTCCCAATGCTTTCCACCTTTGTGAGTCTTCTGAGGCACTGGCTCAGTCTGAAATGTTACTGCTCACCCATAATTTTATGAATCTCAGGTGTAGCACATCTCCTTCCCCTCCCCCCTGAATTTTGATGTGTTTAGATTTTGTGGCAGGAGCATTTTTATGCCTCTTCTCATTTTTTTTCCCACCTGAAATATTCAGTGAATCTGCCCTTTTCTCATTCTGATATGGGCCTCAAGGGACAGATCCCTTCTATCCATCTCCAGCATGCCATAACAGCCTGGGACACGCTGGAAAAGCACCAGGTCTGAATCCACCCGTTTGATCTAAGTGGACATTATGCATTTTTAATAGACATGGAGCTCAGTGAAACCCTTAGTACTAGCTGAGCTGGCACAAAATTCCCAGGCAAGGAGTCTTTGGAGCTGATCTCTCCCTAGGTACCTTGCAGAAAATGAGACCAAGGACAAAAAAAGGCCACGCTCCCTTTGATTGCAGGAGCTGCTGTGCTTTGCAAAGGGGGTGGCTGATCAGGAGCTGCCTGGTTGTGCATGAAGGGCTCTGGGCTGGCAGTCCTTGTTCATCCTGCTCTTCCACAGAGTAGGTGCAGCTTGCAGGGAGAGGCTGCTTCAGTCTCCTTCCTTCCAGCATCACCCTGGACAGTGTTTCAGCGTGGTCTGGAGGCATCATCTCCCTGCTTTGTCCAACACAGGCTCAGCAGAGCTCATATCCACCTGAGGCAGTGGTGTGGAGCCCTCCAGCTCACCCCACTTCAGGAATAAGGAGTGTGGGATCCCTGTCCCTCTGATGATGCAGCTGGGCTTTGTCAGTGGCTGATCATTTGTGGGTGATGTTTGGATTTCCAAACTTCTCAGCGGAAATCTCTGCATCCCCTGGAGATGCACAAGTTAAAGCTGGAGTCTGAATGCTGTAGGTTCAAAACCAAAAGGTCCAGTGAAAATGGTGGGAATCCCTGGTGAGGACCACTGAGGTTGCTCCACGCTGTGGATCTCAGATCCCTGTGTACTCCAGCTTTCCCCAGTCACCACAATGATGTTTTTTTTTTACTTTGTTCTTCCTTTTTTGGTAAAGCATAAGTGAATCTGTCTATACCTACAGGTTTCCATGGCACTGTAACCTTACAGAGAGGGAACAGCAGGGGAGATCTGTGGATCTGTGCACGTCCAGTGTGGAACAGGAGGAGATAAACGGGGGTACTTGGACAGGATTGATGTGGTGGGAAGCAGCTCAGGACAGGTGAAAGGTGCCTCACCCCCAAGCTCAGCAGTGACTTTTGGCTCAGGTTAAACTGCCCAGCTGGCATTTGGAGACACACTCACCGTGCTGTTCAGCCAGCTGGGAGAGATCTGCTGCTGAGCAGGGTCAGCTACTAAAGGGCAGGGTCAGGAGACAGGACCTTTGCTCTCCCTGCCCACTCAAGCCCTGCCTCCTCCAAGTGATCCCCAGGGAGGAAGGGAGCATCCCTGTGGTTCTGTGCATGGACAGAGGTCACACACGGGTCCTGTGTGCCTGCTGGGCTGGGTGCAGATGTCACAGCTCAAGGGCAGTCACATCCAGAGCCTCCTTCCCATGGGAAAATGCTCCTGCTGCCCTTTGTCCAGTGCCAGGACCCTTGGGCAGTGCCAGGAGGGACATGGTGGTGGGTGAGAATGGCTGAGCAGGGCCATGGGAAGGCTGGTGCTGCACAGAAGGGGAGTGGGATGAGGTATAAGGAATGCTGCCCACTGCTCCCAAAGCCTGGCTGGGCCCAGCTGGGAGCCATCAGCACAGGCACCAGCAGAGAGCAGCCAAGGGGGCTCCTCTGAAGAGCTGGAAGTGGAGCTGAGCTCTGCCTGCCACCCTGGGGGCTGGAGGGGGAGCTTTGCCTTGCACCCAGCACATGGTCACCTTCCGAGCTTCCTCTGAGCAATGCTGAGCCCCCTCGCCAGCCAGAGCTTCCCCATCCCATGCATGCCACCCCCATCCACATCCCCATCCCATCCCATCCCATCCCATCCCATCCTATCCCATCCCATCCCATTATCCCATCCCATGGATCCCATCTCATCCCCATCCCATGGATCTCATCCCATTATCCCATCCCCATCCCATGGATCCCATCCCATCCCATTATCCCATCCCATGGATCCCATCCCATTATCCCATCCCATCCCCATCCCATGGATCCCATCCCATTATCCCATCCCATTATCCCATCCCATCCCATCCCATTATCCCATCCCATTATCCCATCCCATCCCATCCCATGGATCCCATCCCGTTATCCCATCCCATTATCCCATCCCCTCTCCTCTCTCCGTGAGCCGGAGCAGCGGCTCCCCGAGCCCGCGGCCGCAGCCCGGTGTGTGCTGAGAGTGAGGAGAGCAGAACCAATTCCTCGAGGGGCCCTTCCCTGGCTTTCCCTGGCGGCTGTCGCAGGGAGCGGTGCCCCTGGCGGAGCGGGATGAATTGGTACAGACCATCAGCAGCGCAGGTCCTCCTCTGGCAGGGAGAGGCTGCCGGCGCTGCTCTGGATACAAAGCAGCCACGCTCTGGCTCCTTCCTCCTGCATCCCGCTGGCCTCCTCCTCCTCCTCTTCCTCCTCCTCCTCCCTGTTTGCTCGCTCCCTCCCTCCCTCGCTGTCTTTCTTTCCCGAACGCCACGCTGCAGAAGGCAGAGCTGCGAGCCGGGGCTGCGCGGAGCCGGGAGCTCTCCGGGGCTGCTCCCGGGCGAGTGAAACGCGGGCAGGGATGCCATGAAGCAGCGTCGTGGCTGCTGCCTGGATTAAGAAAGAAAACATTTTAAAAAAAAAAACCCCAGACACACCGAGAGAACCACCACAAAGCCGGACGCAACAAACGAGGAGAAAAGGGGGGCGAGGAGGAGGCGGAGGCTGCTGGGGGAGCCCGCTCGGATGGGCGAGGAGCCGCTTTGAATCGTGCCTCTGTTCCCAGGGATTAGAGCATGAATGGGAGCAGCTTCCCGGCCACGATGGAGACAGAAGGCGGCTCCGGCTGTGCGAACCAGGTAACTCTCGCCTCCCGCCGCTGCATGGCTGAGGCGAGCAGGACACGGCTCCTTTATGCACAGGGTGTGTGGATGCAGCGGGCAGGGCACGGGAGGAAGCAGGGGACGCTCGGAGCGGTTTTTTCCCACCCCTCGCAGCGCACGGAAAGGACGCAGAGCGGGTCGGGGGGCTGCGGTGCTGGAGATCGCTTTGCCCCCGCTTTGCTGAGGACACCGAGCTGCTTTCCTGCCTCAGCGGGGATGCGCCCGTGTCTCGCCTCCAGGAGCTCCCAGCATCGCCCTCCCAGCCCGGGGCTCCCCTCGGGGACCTCAGTGTCCCCTCAGTGTGACAATTAGGGGAGGGAGGTGAGAGGCCACCCGGAGTTGCTTTTCTCCCCCCCCCCCTTGGTCATCCTCTGCCTTTTCTTCGCACCGGAGAGGGATGGGATTCAGCAGGAGGGGGAACTGAAACCGCTTTCATTCGTGCCAGCAGTGCTGGGAGCCAACTTTGAGGCTGCTTAAAGGGAAAAGCTTCCCAAGTGCTGTCTTTTGAGGGAAGAGGAGATGGCTGAGCAAGGCTCTGCCATCTGAGGAGGGATGGATCTCTGTGTTGTGGTGTGGAGTGGGAGGGGAGGGGATGAGAAACAGTGCTTGTGAGGGAGAAAGTCAGGGCTGATCAATGAAGCTGCCCACAAATGATGCTTTCCTCTCCCTGCTGGGCCTCTCTCTGACTCAGTTCCTGGGTCTCTGACCGTGAAACTCCGAATTTCTCTCAGTCAGAGCGCACAGCACAACTTCAAACAGTGCTGGGAGGTGTCTTTAGCCAGATGTTTGGGAAAGCCCCGAGGAGAGCCCGATGTTTGCAGCCGTGGAGCCCCATCCCAGTTATTCCCAGCGAGCAGAGCTCCTGCCTGGCCACCCCTCACCACCTTGGGCAGGATCTTGCTGCTGCAACATCCATTTGCTCTGTGCTGTCTGCCACATCCCCCTCCTCCCCTTGCCTCCAGGGGCTGCTTGATGGCTGCTGGCATGGGGTTAGGAAGCATTTGCTTTGATTACTGAAATAATGACGTGTCCCAGAAGTCCCCACTGGTGCGAACACATCCTGAGCCCCGGCGTGCCATCAGTCTCTGTAAGAGCCTGCAGGAACATTCGGGGAGTTTGTGGCCCAATGTGAGGGACTGGCAGAGACTCTGGAGTCTCTTGCACTGCTCTGCACACACTTGGATTTTTGGTGTCCCTGAGCATCCACCTCAGTGAGTGGATTCACCAAGATTTGGCTGGAAGGTCACAGGGGCTGGGATTTCTTGGCTTACCTGGCAGAGATGGGACTGAAAGGGTGTGGAAAGGAAAATGGAGGCACTGGGGAAACGATGGGGAAAATATCTTCCTTCTGTGTGAAACTCCAAACTCTGGTTTCTGTGCCAGCCTCAAGGAATGCAGGTGATGTTCTGGTGAAGGAATTCAAGAATGAGGAAGAATATTTCTCCCAGCAGGGTTAATTCTGTGGTAGGGGGTTTGGAAATGGCCAAAGCCAGCAGGACAGTGGGTGCTGCTATAATGGGAAGGCAGCTGATCAATAATTTTCTTTTCCTGTTTGAATATTTATGGGTGTGGGGAAGGCAGAGGAAGAAACACTCAGTCAGTGATGTTGGCTCTGAGTACATTCCCATTCCAGCGGGGGAATTTCCCATTTCTCCATTCCTGGGGAAGTGCTGGGGGGTTCCCAGCAGAGCCCTGACAGCTTCAGCAGGAGCTGGCTGACCCAGCAGGGTGCAGAACAGGGGACACAAGTCTCAGGTTCTGCTTCTCTGGGGCAGAAAAGCCACAGGGTCTCCATGAGGGTCTCCCTCAGTGCAAGAGTCCCCAGGAGGAGAGATGCAGAGCTTTCCCACGTGGATTCCCAAAGTTTCCTGACCCATCAGGGTGGCTCAGAGTGGCCGGGGCTGTCACCCTGTCTGTGTCACAGCTGGCACAGTGCCTTTGTCCTCACCAGGGCAGTGCCACCACAGCCCAGCCAAGCTCAGGGATGCTGCATTTCCTCTTCCCTGCCTGTTTGTGGTGCATCTTTCTGGGGTTTCTCTGCAGTTGTGCCCCTCTGGAGGCCAGCAGAGCTCTGAGTGCCTCCAGAGTGCAGGGCTGGAGGGGTTTTAGCATCCTCAGCCCTGCTGCATCCTCCTGGCAACCCTCAGGGAGATCTGGCCCAAGCTCACCAAGAATCCTTCCAGGACTGAAGTGTGAGCACACACTCTCCCCTTGGCCAGAGCTGGCTGTTCCCTGCCAAAATGCTGCTTCCTGAACCCAAAACAGGGCATCTGCCCCTTCAATCTCTTCCAGCCCTCTCCTGTTGCCACAGCACAAGCCTTGGGAAATGACAAGAACTGTCTTAAAAAGGGACACCGGGGCAAATGTTGCATTTCATTCTTCAGTGGGTTTTTGCAGACTTGCCTTTTGAGATGATTTTGCGCTCTCTTGCCCTTGTTCTATTTCTACTGGCTCAAAAAAAAAAAAGTTGTGTAAAAAAAGCAATTTTTAGTTTCTCCGACAAAACCCAGTGGGCAGATCTGAATCCAGAGGAGGACAGGACGTGGTCCTTTCTTGCATTTCTGTGCATTTTCTCTGGCAGGGATGAGCAGTGCCAGAGGCTGCCCAGATTCCAGGGCTGCTTTTCAGCAAGATCCCTGACTTCTGGGGATGCAGCAAGCCTTGGTCAGCATCTTCCTCTGTGGCCATGCCCTCAGTGGTTTCCTCACCCTCCACTTTCCCTGCAGGCCTTCATTTCCTGCCTCGAAAAGCTCAGTGGGCTGCAGCTGTAAGTTGTGTTTAGCTGGAGGAGCATTTGGAGGAGCTTTGAAGTCTTGTGTCCTGCTGTGGTTGCCAGAAACTGATGCCTTGGGAAGGATGAGCTAAAACAGAGACTGGACAGAGTTACAGAATTAAAGCAGGGATTTATTCAAAGGATCTCCTCCATGGATGCACCTTGGGCAGCCCAAGAGCCCAGCCAGGGCTGCACCCAAGATGAACCCAAATGGTCCCAAAAGGAACGCAAGATGAACCCAAATGGTCCCAAAATGCACGAGCGCTGCCGGGGTCTCTCCCTGGGCTCAGCTCTGCTCCATGTGCACATTGCAGTTCAGTGTCCAATCCCAGCTGCAGCCCCTGCAGTCCCATCCTGCTTGTTTTCCTCTCTCCAGCCCACGGGGTTTGTGCTCCTGGGCTGAGATTTGGATCATTTGTCCTTGGTGCCCAGCTGGAGCAGGAATTGTTTTGTCTCCCTGCTCTGTGCAGAGCTCACCATCCCCTGACATGAACCCAGACCCACACACTAAACAGCACAGAACCTGAAAAATAGAAAAGCCAAAACCATCAGCTTCAACCCACCGCAAGGCAAAGCTCCTTCTGGGATCCATGTCCTTGGAAGGTGCCTCTGCAGTGGCTGCTCTGTGGGTCCTTTTTCTCTGTGATGTGTTGTCTGCTCATGTTCTGCCTGTGGAGATCCCAAATCAGCCACCTGCCCGTGCTTTGCTGCTGTGTGGCAGGAGGAGTGGCCCGTGCCAAGCACGAGGGCTGAAAGGTGAGGATGGACTCTCCCTTTTCCTTCTGCATTCCTTGACTTTTTGTGTTTGGCTTGTCCATCAGGGCTGGATTCACCCCCAGGAGATGGTGAGGGATTTGCTGAGCAGAGCCCGTGGGGTGGGGCCCATAATTATAATTTTATAATTAATCTCCATCTCCTGCTGGAGACACAAGGACCAGCCCCAAGAGCTGTCAGTGGCACAGGTGTGAGTCACTGTGGAATACATCCTGCTCCAGCTGGGGTGGGAACTCCACATCCCCAGGGAATGACAGAGTGGGCAAAGAATTCCCAGTGCTGGGGGCACATCCTGCTCTCGGTGCTCTGTCCCAGAAATTTAGCCATTTCACCCCCTCCTACCCTTATCCCTCTCCCTCTGTGGGTTTTTTGTTGTACCAAGTGTCACTTCCCAAAAGATATTGTTCACAGGCTCAAAAAATGATTCCTGGGCAGGAATACACCTTGGAGCACACTTTCACACTCATTTTTCCATCCTGGAAGTGAGTTCCTTCCCCCTGCATAGTTCTGGGCAGGAATAGATCTTGGAGCACACTTCCACTCTCATTTTTCCATCCTGGAAGTGAGCTCCTTCCCTCTGCACAGTTCTGGGCAGTAAAACACCTTAAAGTAGATTTCCACATCCATTTTTCCATCCTGGAAATCAGTTCCTTCTCCCTGCACAGTTCTGGGCAGTAAAATACCTTAAAGCACACTTCCACTCATTTTTCCATCCTGGAAGTGAGCTCCTTCCCTCTGCACAGCCCTCTTCTCACTCTGTTCCTGCCCTGCCCGAGCCTTGAAGCAATTTCCCAGCTGCAGTGGTGCCTCTGAAATCCCTCCAGCTCTGCTCTCCCTGTGAGCCATGGCCAACACAACACGATATGCCTGGCTGTGACAGCAGAATAAATAGGAAATGCTCGAGATCCCCCTCCTGCCTGGATCTGAGCTGTTTTCCTAAAGCCAGGACAAGAGCTAAGCTTCTGTCTAGGGATTTTTGTGCTGTTCTTGAAGAGCAGTGCAGAGGGAATTGAAAGCTGTGGCTCAGAGGGAGAAGTCTCACCCCCAAAAGGAGAGGAACCCTTTGCTCCAGTGTTTTGAAGATTGGGGTGTCACCTCAGGTAGGTTCAGCTGTGATGGAAAATACAAATTTTCAGGGTGAAGCTCATCTGATCTAAGAGAATGAGGCACACTTCACTCTCTGACAGGAGACAGAAGCACGGGATTTCTCTCTTGCTGGACATCATTCCTAAATGCCCTGCAGGTTCCTTTGCAGATTTGGCACCTGAAAGGCAAAAAAAAAAAAAAAAAAAAAGGTTAATCCAGGAGAAACAACCCAAGTCTGCCTCACCTTCCACTGAGCTGGAAAGAGCCCCGGAGCAGAAGGATGGATGCTGAGGCTGTGCTCTGCATTTCATGAATGGATGAATGTAGAGACACAAGAGGGGATTTGGAGGGGATTTGGAAGCCTGCTCCAGGATTTGTCTGGCACACAGAGCATTTATAATACTTCCAGCATTATCATAACATAATGCCAGGGTGATTTGGGGCCCACTTGGGCTCTCAGTGAATAAAAAGCAGCACTTGTGTCACCATCAGGGGCACAGGGATCTCACTTTGGATAGCTGGAGTTTGCATGGTCCAGATTCTTGTCCTGGTGGCACCAAGCAGGGGCTGAGATGCTCTGGTGTGCTGCTGTGAGGGAGTGGGGCTGCTGGAGGGCGTGTGGGTGCCCCTGTGACAGTGGGGTGGGTGCCTGGGTCACCTCCCCTCGGAGCTGGCTGTAAAATTCCACCTTGGATTTCACCCTTTGCGTTTTCCAGCTGTTCAGGAGCTCCTACAGCTGAGGAGGAAATGTGTCCCAATGGGTTTCTCTTCACAGAGGTGGCTCTGTGAGGGCCAGGACTCCATGTCCTTGGCGGGGGGATCCTGCTTTTTAGGGAGCAAAAGCAAAGGCTGGGGGTTGACACTGCCCTGGCCCCACAGGCTGAGTGATCTCCTGTGGTTTTTCCAGGTGAATCACAGAGATTGTGACACAGAAATTAAACCTGGAACCATGCTGGGATCAATGAATCCAAGGGAACTTTTTCCAGCTTCAGCTCATGTGAAGCCTCATCCACCCATTAAAAAACAAAACAAAACAAAACAAAACAAAACAAAACAAAACAAAACAAAACCCAACAAAAACTAACAAAAACCAACAAACCCCCCCCAAAACAAAACCCAAAAACAAAACAAACAAACAAACAAAAAAACCCAAACAAACAAAAAAAAAACCTAACCAACCCCAAGAGAACCCAAAGAAACTCCATAAAACCCCATCACTCTTCAGCCCTGTGGTGTGAATTATTCCTCTGGAATCATCTCCCCAAGGCCTTCCTTGCACAGCAGAAGCACACCAGAGTGCTGCAGCATTTCTGGCTGCTCCAATGCAGGACTTGGGGTTTTTTTGTGGTCTGCACTGGAGTGTTTTGTGTTTTTAGGAGGGCTGGGGGTGCTCACAGTGCAGCGAGCCACACACAGAGCTCCGTGTCCCAGTTTGTGGCACCAGCACGGGAGCAGCAGCCCTGGCAGGATTCCCTGCCTGGGTGGACGAGGGGCAATGCTCAGAGAAATCATCCCGGGTGTTCACGGGGTCCAGCCCCGGGCAGGGGTCGGCTGGGGTACATCCTCAGCAGCACATCTGGATGGAGGGAAGCAGGAGCTGCTGTGTGCAGCTGGGGCTGGGTGTCCCCTGGCCTGTGAGGGGTCCCTGCCCATGCCCCCTGTGCCCCCTGTGCCCCCTGTGCCCCCTGTGCCTGTGGGGAGCTGTCACTGCAGCCCAGGGGCCAGGCTGGGCTTTGTGGAGCGGGCAGGAGCTGAGGGACCCTGAGGGACATCGGGGATGATGAGGGGAGGCAGGCAGGGCTGCTCCTGCTCAGAATAAATCCCCCTAAACGAGGGATCCACTCTCCTCTCCCTGAGCTCAGGCTGGGAACCAACCAACCGGAGGGATTTTGTTAGGCTGGGTGCAGTACCTGGAGACTGTTTAGGCTCATGAATAACTTGATATTTCTCCTGAATAATAGATGCACGTGATGGTTGCTGAGAGGCAGAGCTGTGAGGGGGCTGGGTGCCTGAAGGAGGGAGGGAGGGACAGGGACTGAGGCAGTCCTGGGCTGAGCTGGGGGCTGGAAAAGGGGCAGAGGTGATGTTTGGGTGTGAATGTGTGTGACTGAGGCAGAGAGGGGGCCTGGCTTGTATTTTTATGTCCCCTGCAGCCAGCAGGAGTATATAAGCATATATTTACATAAAAATATATAATATAATGTGTATATATTGTATTATATCATGTATATATAGTATATAATATTGTATATTCTATTCTATAATTACTTTATATTACATTATATATACACTACATATATAAATATATATTATGTTTCTATAAATAATATATAAATATTGTACATTATAATGTATATAATGTATATTGTAATTGTATATAATGTGTATATACACACATAATACATATATATGTGTATATATATGTGTGTGTATATATATGCATTACATTACATATGTATTATATTATATAATACATATGTATTTTATATTATTAGTGCAATACAGCACTGCTTAGCTTGGGCTCTGGGGCTGGGGAAGGTGAATATTTTAAATTTTCCGAATTTAAAACATTCTAGTTTATTATTTAAATTTTTATTTTAAAAATATTTGCAAATATTTGCCATTTCTCTGCCTCCAAGAGGGGCTTCCATGGCTGTGTCCATGGCAGGGAACCATGTTTAAATCAGAGGTGTTGTGAATAAATCCCAGCACAGTTTATGCTGCGGGTCAGCAACCCAGGCCATGCCTGCCAGGGCAGCTCTGGGACAGCACAGAGGCAGCACCTGAGAGCTGTGGGGATTTTTGGGAGGCCCTGGCCGTGCTCAGGTCAGCAGGATGCTGTGAGAGGCAGCACCTGAGAGCTGTGGGGATTTTTGGGAGGCCCTGGCCGTGCTCAGGTCAGCAGGATGCTGTGAGAGGCAGCACCTGAGAGCTGTGGGATTTTTGGGAGGCCCTGGCCGTGCTCAGGTCAGCAGGATGCTGTGAGAGGCAGCACCTGAGAGCTGTGGGATTTTTGGGAGGCCCTGGCCGTGCTCAGGTCAGCAGGATGCTGTGAGAGGCAGCCTCTCTCTTCCTTGAGAGACAGCTTTCACCTGACTTTCTAGTGGCACGCTCTGCTTCTAATTTGGGAGAGAGGGAAGGATAATCTGGCACAAGCCTGCCACCTCTGAAAGGCTGCCAGCCAGTTTGTGGCACTGTCTGCTCCCTGCAGCCCTGAGATGCAGGAACATTCCTTCCCTCCTGCCATGCCTGGCTCCCGAGGAGGCTGCAGAGCTCAGGGGAGGCTGCTCTGGGTGCTGTGGGCTGGTAGGGACAGCCAAGGGTTTATTCAGATGGGCTCTGATCCACTTGGATGGACAGCAGCTGGTTAAGGAGATTGGAGTCACAGAAGTCGCTGCTGATGAATAATTCTGCCAGTGTCTTTCTTATAATAGTGTCACATTCAGCAGGCGTGACTCGGACATATTCATCTTCCCAGAGCGTGCAGCTCCTGGAGTGACCTTCTGTGAGGCTTTGGAAGTGTTGTCTTCTGTTTGTCACGTCGAGAAGCATCGGTCCTGACATGATTTTTAGCAGGGATAAAAAATTATGAGTGCTGAAATGGGGAGTATTGAAAAGATGGGTTGAAAGCTGTGTGGAAAAGGACAGCTCTGAGACTGGGAAGCAGCGTGGTGAGGGCTCAGCTCACTCTTGGGTGGCCCAGTTTGAAGCCTCATCTCCCTTGGAGTTAGTTATTCTAAGTTATTAGTTCCTTTAACTCTGAAATTCTCCCAAGTGCAAGCAGGCAGAGCTCAGAGAGGAGCACAGAGAAGGGGCCTGGCGGGCACAGCTGTGAATAAACCCCCTGTGAGGTGAATCCCCAGCAGCAAGGGGGGTCTGCCTGGATCCTGCAGGTGGAGATGGTGTCTCTGCCTCCAGCCTGGCAGGCTGGCCTCAGGAAAGAGGGAAAATGGCAATAAAAGGTGCCTTTCTATAAATAAAGCCCAAAGGAGGGGAGGAGGGGGAGCTGCCAATTTCTGCCCTTTGTGGAGGCTGTGGCATGGACAGGATTCAGGAATTGCTGTCAGGTGCTGGGCTCAGGGAAATGCTCACCATAAATCTGTCCCTGCTTTGGGGTTTTGGGGGTTTTGCACTGGCAGGACATGTGTGGGAGGGGAGCAGGGGGACCTGGGTTCTGTCCCTTGGCTTTGGCAAATGTGACAGCTGTGAAGCTGCTGGTGGCAAAGGATTGGTGGCACTGCCCTGAAGCTGTCACCCCACACATGTACCTCCTTCCTTCCACCCGTTTGTCTTCTGGAAATGCAGCCAGCACTGTTCCTGCCTTGCCTGGCAGCCCTTCTTTCCTTGTTCCAGAAGGCTCTAAAGACAAGAGGCTCAGAGTTAATAAATACCTCACCTGAGAGCCTGGGTTGTCCCAGTCCAGAGCAGGGCTGGGACCCGGGCTGGGACCCAGAGCCTGTGGAGAGGGGAAGAATCCAAAAGTGGGATGGGATCAGCACTGCCCCCTCTGCTGTGCTGTGGGACACTTTCAGCTTGCAAAGCTTGGGGTGCTTCCCAAAGCTGTGCTACACTGGGTAGATGTGGGAAAAGGGCATCAGGGAGTGCAGGAATCCTGTTCCAAAGGCAGGATGGGAAGCAACGGCTTCAATGTGCTGAGAACCAGCACACGCAGAGAGGCTAAGACAGAAAATTATCGTTTCTGTCAGCATGAGGGAGGAGCAGGAGTGCCCAGATGTCCTCCCTGGTGTGCCACATCCCCTTTTCCATAGCCTGCATTTCCCAGGCAGCCCCAGTCCCTCGAGCTGCAGAGTGTCCCCATGCAGCACCTTCAGAGCCCAGCCAGCTCTGCTTCCTCCCTCTCTGTCTCACCATCATTTCTGCTCTGGCTCATTATCAACTGAGTCAATGAGTTTAGTAACTCATGTTTTTACAGATTAGTCATCTATAGGAATGACATTTGAAAGACTGACAGCCCCAATCAAATCACAAGGGCTGCTCTTGTGCTTGAAGATAGTTGTTTAATTTAAAAAAAAAAAAGGTAAAATCAACCTGACTAATTGCGTGTGGTACCTTGAGATGCAGCTGAGGGAAGTACAGACGTGGTCCTAGGAAGGAGGGAGCTGCCAGGCTGCTGGGTGTGGGTTGGGCAGGCCTGAAGGGAGTGAGCTGGAGCTCTGTGGATGTTCCCTTAGCCCTGCTCCCTCCTTGGGCAGGGCCTGATCTCTGCCAGGCAGGGCTGGTGACAGTGGTAATAATAACACTGTGATTTGCCGGGTTGATTTCAGATGTGCCATAATTACTGCGTGATTACAATATTCTTAGAGCAGCCCTTCCAAGCCCCCCCGGCTCCTCAGAGCTCCCCAAGGGCTCATCTGGCACCTCACCTTGCAAGCAAAGCCTGCAGGGGAGTCTGGGTGTCCCTCAGGCTGTGGCAGGTGAGGGCTGTGTGCCCTCAGCCACCTGGAGGTCAGAGTTCCCTGCTGCTCAGACTCTCTGGGGGAGGTTTTGGTGGCAGGATGGTGCTTGGCCAAGCAGGACAAGCTTTTCCAAGGGCTGAGGATGCTCCTGGGAAGGGCAGGGGGTGGGGAGTGGTGCTGGCACTTGGGGATGCTTTTCTTCCTGTGACAACCTCGTGCTCACTGAGTTATGAGGTGTGCACTGCTCAGCTTCACCCTGCCTCCAGCTTCTGCTTTGATGCCTTTTTGGGGATTCTAAAACAGAGGCCAGACAAAATTAAGAAAATAAAAAGCAGATTTATTTATTGAAGAGCATTCAGGTACATTTAGGGCAGACAAAGCCCCTAGGGGCTACACCCAAAAAATGGACAATGGGTCACAGGTTTCACACTTTTATGTCTGGACCATTTGCATTTTTGGGGTCAATCTGCCAATTCCAGCTTCAGCCAATGAAGTCATTGACCCCAAGTTTGCTCCCCCAACTCCCTTTTGTTTCCATCTCTCAGCCTGAGGCAGTGAGGTGTCCTTGATTGCCAGGCCTGGAGAGGAATTGTTGTGTCTGCCCCAAATGGGGAAGCAGCAGCTCCCACTGTGTGTGGAGTTTGGAGTTCTGCACTAAAGAACTGCAGGATTACAAATGGAAAATAGAAAAGCTGAAATCCTAAGGCACCAGTTTGGCTCCTCCATTTCTCATCCAGATCTGGATGGGCTTGGACCTTGAGTGATTCTAAATTCAGGAGAAATTACCTTCTCCAGGCCATGGGATTGGTGAGAGCTGGGCTGTGTCAGTGTCGGTGCCTGTGCCATCGCTGTGCTCAGCCCTGAGCTCCCTGAGCCCTGAGATTCCTGGCCAAAAGTAGGCAGCTATTTCCATCTCACCTCCAGAGCAGGCTGAGGTGAGCTGAGCCAAAATAACTCAGCCACAGGGAAGCCAGAGTCAGAACCAGGCTGGGGTTGGAAGCTGGACAAGCCTGAACATCCATCCTGTGCCTTTCCCTGCAAGAGCCAAATCCCATTTCCTCAGGCAGTGCTGGAACTGCTCCGGGTTTATTGGATTGGCACAGGGGGTTTGTGCTGTTGGAAGAGAAGGAGGTTCCCTGCCAAACACCTCTCAAATGGAATGGGCCAGGTTATCGTGGTGATGCCTTGGGAAGGCTGGCCTAGAACAGGGCTGGACAGAATTACAGAATAAAGCAGGGATTTATTAAAAGGATTTCCTCCATGGATGCACCTTGGGCAGTGCAAGAGCCCAGCCAGGGCTGCACCCAAGATGAACCCAAATGGTCCCAAAATGCACGAGCGCTCCCTGGTCTCTCCCTGGGCTCAGCTCTGCTCCATGTGCACATTGCAGTTCAGTGTCCAATCCCAGCTGCAGCCCCTGCAGTCCCATCCTGCTTGTTTTTCTCTCTGCAGCCCACGGGGTTTGTGCTCCTGGGCTGAGATTTGGATCATTTGTCCTTGGTGCCCAGCTGGAGCAGGAATTGTTTTGTCTCCCTGCTCTGTGCACAGAGCTCACCATCCCCATAATATGAAGATCAGACCCACACAGTAAACAGCACAGAATGTGAAAAACATAAAAGCTAAACTTGAGGCATCACTGACATGTCAAAGGTTCCCAGGCAGGCAGAGGTTCCTGTTCCTTGGGGAGACAGCTGGTGAGCAAAGGATGATGAGAGCACCTCGTGGAGCCCTGTGTGCTCCTTTGAGCAGGCCCAGCAGGCTCAGAATTTGGGCAGGGAGCAAAAATCCACAAGGGAGACCATTTAAAAATGACCTTCCAAGCAGGGTGTGTATGTTTGTGGCTGCACTAATGGGCTGCAGGACTGCAAGCACCAATTGATTGGGCTGCAAGCTGCTGAATTATAGCTAGGCATCTGCTTAATCATGCCAAATTCCCCGCCCCCCCACTTCCCTTTCCACGCTATGGCATCAAAGAATCAATGTTAATTCCTCAGTCCCATTAGTGACTCCTGTGTGGGCACCCAGCACTGAGCAGGGATCAGGATTTGAGCCTCATCCCTTTAAAGGAGCCATCTAACGGGGATGGGAGCTGGGAATTTTCTCTCTAAGCTGATGTAGTGGCTGATTTCTTGTCCAGCTGCTGAGCCGGGAGCTCTGAGTGCCACGCTGAGCTCTGCTGGAGCTGTCCTGAAAGGCCACGGGAGTGAAAACCTGCTGGGAACACTCCTGTTGGTGCCTTTTCAGTCCACCTAAAAACAGAGGCCAGACAAAATTAAGAGAATAAAAAGCAGATTTATTTATTGAAGGGCCTTCAGGTACATTTAGGGCAGACAAAGCCCCCCAGGGGCTGCATGTGAAAGATGATAATGGGTTTTCACACTTTTATAAGTTTGGTCCATTTGCATTTTGGGGGTCAATCTGCCAATTCCAGCTTCAGCCAATGAAGTCATTGACCCCAAGTTTGCTCCCCCAACTCCCTTTTGTTTCCATCTCTCAGGCCTGAGGCAGTGAGGTGTCCTTGACTGCCAGGAGAGGAATTGTTGTGTCTGCCCCAAATGGGGAGGCAGCAGCTCCCACTGTGTGTGGAGTTTGGAGTTCTGCACTAAAGAACTGCAGGATTACAAACAGATGGAAAATATAACAATTTATTGTTATTATTATTATTAATTATTATTATTATTATTATATCATCTATTTCAAATAGATGAAAAATATAAAAGCCAGAATCCTAAGGCATCAGTGTGAGTAGCACTGCTGTGCCATGAATCTGTTCCTGCAGTGCTGGGATGAGCTGGGACAGGAGGGGACAAGGACTGGCTCAGGGTGCAGCAGTGACCCTGGGAGCCCTGGCTGCTCCTCTGCAGTGGAAAGTTTGGAATAAGGCAGGAATTTAAACATGAATTCACCCAGACACTGCTGAGCTGGAATTCCCAGCGTGGCTGCTCTGGGTGCTGCTGACCCTCCCAGCAGCTCCTGCAGGCTGCCCCGGCTCGGAGCTGCAGGTGTGGGGAGCAGCAGGGAGGCGATGCCGGCTGGGAATTCACAGCACGGCCAGGAGCACCCTGCCTGCCCCGGGCAGGAGCAGCCCCACTCTGCTCCCAGGGCAGGGAACCTCCTGCCTGCCTGTCTGGAGCTCCTCCCAGCCCAGACACTGCTCAGTGGGCAGCAGCTCCTGCAAAGCAGCTTCTGCTCCACCTCTGTCTTCTGCTCCACCTCTGTCTTCTGCTTCACCTCTGTCTTCTGCTTCACCTCTGCCTGCAGCAGCTGCTGCTGTTCCCAAAAGTGATGGAGAATTTGGATGCCTTCATGGTTTTTTTGGGAAAAAACCCACCTCTAAGATATTTGATGTTAGGTATTGAAAAGAGAATAATCATGTTTTTAAGAAGTAAATCTCTTTTTAAGGTGTTTAGAGAACTCAGTGGTGGCTTTCTGCAGTGGGAGAAGTGAACTTGTTCAGCTCTGCGAGCTTCTTTCTCCCCTTTTCTTTTATACATTAGAATCAGGTTATTAATAACTCCTTTTAAATAGAGCAGGATTTATTTTCTTCCAGGGTTAGGGAAGAGCTCTTTAATTAAAAGTGAGTGCTGATGGCTGTGGGGCTGCTGAGCTGCTGCCAGGTGATGCCAAAGGTGTGTCCCACCCTGCTGTGCCCCCCTGGCACTGGGTGTGAGAGGAGAGCAGTCCCACCTCCAGGTCTGCAACGGAGAACTTTGGGAATTGGGAGATAAAATGAGCCCTTGTGGCTTGCTGGGCACAGCTCTTCCTCTTTGAGGGCTGGATTTGTGAACTTTGCCAGGTGCCAGCGTGAGGGGAGGCAGCTCCCAGTGTGCCCCACCAGCCCAGGGCTACCCACAGAATCATCCACCAACAATTCACACAGGATAAAAAATAATTCACACAGGGTATAAAATAATTCACACGGGGTATAAAAGCCTGGGGCTTCTCTCAACCATCACCAGAACGAGCTGTGGGGTGGTGGAGGTGGTGGAATCCTTAATCCAGCATCAGTGAGCAGCAGCCTGCCTCCTTTTATTGTTGTGTTCTACTGGTTTGGCTTGTTAGGCTTCCTTGGGTACAGGGAAAGGAAAGGAAAGGAAAGGAAAGGAAAGGAAAGGAAAGGAAAGGAAAGGAAAGGAAAGGAAAGGAAAGGAAAGGAAAGGAAAGGAAAGGAAAGGAAAGGAAAGGAAAGGAAAGGAAAGGAAAGGAAAGGAAAGGAAAGGAAAGGAAAGGAAAGGAAAGGAAAGGAAAGGAAAGGAAAGGAAAGGAAAGGAAAGGAAAGGAAAGGAAAGGAAAGGAAAGGAAAGGAAAGGCTTGACACATTTGGCTCGATGATTCAGCCTTGCACATCCTGGAAAAATGCAGTTTGCTGGCCTGCAGGTTGGAAAGGTGAGCCTTTTCCTCTGGAAAAGTGAGGTTTGGTCATTGTGACCTGGCACCTGTTCCCGTGAGGTGTCACGTGGCAGCTCCTGCCTTCAAACCCCTTGGACAAAGCATATGCAAAGCCTATTATGGAGCTGTGGAATTTAGCCCGATCTGTTGAAATTGGGTCATCCTTTGTTAATGTCACTTTTTCAGATCCATGGGAGTCAGCAGTGCACAAAACACTCGGTGCAATGCAGAGCACAGAGGTGGAAGCAGAGAGCCTGGGAGTGTGTCTGATGCTGGCAGTGCTGGTGTGGTCTGGGCTGAGCAGAGGGGACAACTCGAGGAGTGTTGTGTCACCAGATGAGGAGAATTGGCTGGAGAAACCCTTAAATGAGCTAATTGTTGGACCATTTCCCCAGCATTCACCCACCAGCAACCTTTACAAAACTCCACCAACTTTTCCCAAAGCAAAGCAACTCCCAGTTGCTTTTCTATTTTTGGGAGTGAGCTGTAAGTCAAACAGCTTTTCATCTTGGGAGAAATGCTTCTTAAAAACCACGTGTGAAGTGCAGCCCTTCATCAGGAGAGTTGGGGGCTGGAGAGGTTTCCTCATCCCCCACCTGAGCCAAGGCACAGCTTTGCTGTGCTGCCAGTCCTGGCAGAGCAGAGCATCCTCTGTCTGACAGATGAGGAATGAATGCCATGGCTGGCTCTCACAGTTAAAAGGCAAATATTATGTGTATGTTAAGAGAAGTTTTATAGATTTATATAGTTATATATATATATAAAACTAGGCTATACATAACTATTAACTATATATAACTATTATAGTGCTATATAACTTTATATGTAATAACTATATAGATTATCTATATAACTAGACTCTACATATTAAAACTATTACATGTAACTATTAAAACTATTATATATAACTATTATAGTGATATATATTATAACCTTATATATAATAACTATATAGATAATATATATATCTAGAGCATACATAACTATTATATGTAACTATTAAAACTATTATATATAACTATTATAACTATATATTATAACTACTATATATAATAACTATATAGATAATATATATATTTAGACCATACATATTATAACTATTATATGTAACTATTAAAACTATTATATATAACTATTATAACTATATATAATACAATATATTATAATTATATAGATTATATATATAACTAGACTATACATATTAAAACCATTATATACAACTATTTTAACTATATATATTATAACTATTATATATTATAACTGTATAGATTATATATATAGATATAACTAGATACAATGTATAGATTTATAGTTGTGGTTTACCCCCCTTGTGTTGTTATCAGGGGTGCCCCGGGTTTGGGACATTTGGGAGGGTGGGATTGTTACCATGGCAACAGCTGACCTCCAATCAAGATGTAAGGCAGTGATCTCCACCCCTGGAGAGCAAAGAAGGAGTGGATGGACAGAACTTTGGGAGAGGCTAAAGGGTTAAAAGGCCTCCTACAGTGTGGATGAGCACATGGTGGGAAAAATCCTCTGCTCCCAGCGCTGTAATATTTTCTCTATTCAGTCTTGTGTTGTATTTTTGATAAGGTTTTAATAAACCTTTCCAGTTTTTGGAAGTGAGCAGTAATTCTCATATGTGGAAGCAGGAGGGGTCCCTGAAACTGCTGCCATTGCCTGGTGAGGCTGTGCCAGCACCCCGGACCCACAGCAGCCTCACCACTGCTGGTGCCAAGTGTGTGTGACGCATTTTTTTTGCTCCTGCTTTGCTTGGCACAAGAAGGCTGCAAAGCACAGGTTCAGCCCTTTCCAAAATCACTTAATCAAAGCATTCCTGCCTTTTCCAGCCTTGGAAAGGATCCCTTTGTAGCAGCAAGGAGAGGAAGTGCAGTGCCTGTAGTTAAGGAGAAATCTGAACAGCACTTGGGCACTGTGGTGATGGCTGCAATGTGAGAGCCTGTCCAGGAAAACAAACACATTTAGGACAATAAATCAAATATTTTCAAGCTTTCCCAGGAGGTGCACCTTGCTGTTGGAAGAAGTGGAACCTTGGGACTGTGTCACAGCATAAGAGCAGTGCCACCACACCTCCTGTCCTGATTCCACCACGGCGGGGGGATTAATCTGGAGAAGAGAAAGTTTCTGATGCTTGTTAAAATTTGGCTGAAGCTCTGAAACGCAGGGGTTTTTATGTTTTCCAAACTGGTGGGTGGTTCATTCTAATTGTGGATATGCAGTTTATTCACATACACAACTAATCCTTTTTTGAATCCTGTTAAGTTCTTGTTCTCCTCAGTATCCTGTGGCAATAAGTTCCAGCTGCTAATTGTGCTTGTGTTGAGCTCCCTTGATCCACTTTACTCATGCTTGCTTTAAAATTTAAGTGTTGTTCTGAGAAGCTTGGTTATTTTTTAAATTTTTTTTCTGGGAGATAATCTGTGTTCTTGATCCCATTTGTGGGCTCAGGCTGGAAGGGAAGGGTGGGTTGGGTTTTGTCTCAGCTGTTGCAAGGTCAGGGGAATTTTGTGCCTCAGTTTCTGTGGCAGCTTGGCAAACACAAGGAATGGTTCTGTAGCCAAGGCAAGTGGTTTGTAGGGGAAGCTGGAGAAAATACTGAGTGAAAAAATAGCCTCCAGAAGCTGAGCTTCCTTACCAGGCTTTTCCAGAATCTCTGGGTTTCTGAAATCTAAAAAAAAAAAAAATCCAACCAAAAAAACCCCAACCAAATAAGAATCCATAAAAAAGAATTCATTATTTCTGTATTCTGGCCATAGGAATTATTTCAATTTTTAAAAGAAGGAAACAAATGCTGGGTAAAGAGATGATGCAAACCCTCAACCTCCATTGCAGCACTGGCTCCAGAATTTGGATTCTCATGGATGAAACCAGGTCTCCTCTAGCTGGAAGGATTCTCCTGGAGACCTGAAACATTTCTGGTGATTCTCCTTCCCTTTGCTGACTTGCAGTCCAAGGTTTGTGCTGCACAGATCAGCTCAGGGATGGCCATTCCCCCTCAGAGCTGTCTGGGAGGGCTGGCCTGAAAATCCTCTGTCCTTTTGTCCCCTGGATCGGGAGAATCTGAGCTTGAAAACACCACCCCTGATTAAATCCTCCAAGAAGCAGCAATTCTGTGTGCTCATTACTCAGTTCTGGCTATGTTCTGCTTAATAACTAAACACTAATTAGCTGCACAGTTTTGCTACTATACTTATAATAGCCCCCATTAAAGTTATGGGGTTTTTAGGCAGTAATGGCTTACAGAGTAATTAACGAGCAAGAGGCTTTTATTACTACCTTTATTTTTAGCTTGTGCTTTACAAGCCTGTTCTGCCAAATACCAAAAATCTTAGACAGAGGCTTGGAATGCCCATCCCCTGCCAAGCAGCGTGAAATGGAACAGGGATGAGTGTGGAGCACCTGGAGCTCAGAGCTGCTCCAGAATCCCAAAATTCCAGACTGGTTTGGGTTGAAAGGAACTTACATCTCATCCAGTTCGATCCCCTCCCATGGGCAGGGACACCTCCCACTGTCCCAGGTTGTTCCCTTGTCCTGACCCAGCCTTGTCCCCAGCGTCTGCTGTGCTGTGACCATGCTGTGCCTCAGTTTCCCCCTCTGGGAAGGGGCAGGAGTTGATTTCTGTGCCAATCTGGGCTGGGGTGTGAATTCAGAAGGGTTTTTGGGGTCACAGGGCTTGTTGTTTGAGGTGGGCAGAGCAGAGGGACCAACTCTGTTTTGTGCCACTCCAGCATCATTTTTCAGCAGGGATCAGAGCCAGCTGCTGTTACAAAAGTGACAGGAACCCTGATTTTAGATTTTGGGAGGGAAAAGCTTTTGGTGACAATCTCCTGAAGTGTGAGTGTTTATTTTCTTTGCAAAGCTTTTGTTGCAGGTTTTGGCAGCATCTGTTTGTTATCTCCTGGCTTGTTTGGAGCACAACAAAACAAGTGTTTGCTACGTTTGTTTGGGGATTTTTTGGGTGTATTTTTTTCACATCCAGACAATGTTTTTACTCCAGTAAGATGTATAGGTACATATTCAAATCAAGCCTTTCTTTAGTTTAATATTTTCTAAATCGCTTCTCTTCAGTGTGGGCAAACCAAGGATTAATGACAGTGGGGCTGAGCAGCCCCAGAGGAGGAATGAAGGTAAAACTGACTATAAAGGTTGCAGATCAAATCACTCGTTCCTATGGCAAGTGTCAGAGCTGATGCCAATTAACTTGATTTAAAAAAAGAACCTTCAGTGTTTAATAATCCAGCATGTTACTAACACGTGGCTCCAGGATTTATTAAAGCTTTTTTATTAGATCAGTGCCCTTTCCATATTGTCATTCCTCGACACCATTGCCCTCTGCCGGAGGATGGGGATCTCTTTCATCTTGTGGCACCCAATTCTTCCCAAAACCCTGCAAACTCCTTTGTTTTAGGAACACTTTAACCCTAAAATCACTTGCATTTGAGCCAGTGATTTGTGGCTTGCACATCACTTTTCAAAAGTGGGGAAAAAAAAAAGGCAGGATACTTCCTGTGGTGGAAAATGGAGTTTGATTGTTTTAATTGATGCTTAAATTTGTTCCTCCTCATTCATTTCCCTGGGGAAGAGGAGACAGGAGAAGTTTAAAAGTGACAATCTGAACGGAGCAGGTTTTGTCTCAAACAATTTCAGTGAGAAAGGGAGAGTGCTGTTATGATGGAGAAGGGTTGGAGTGAATGCCTTGAAGAAGAGCATCATTTTTCCCAGACCAATTTTTGTCTCGTGCCACAAACAGCAACAAAAATCATCGCCTGGCTTTGGCAACAAGGGAATTTTGGGATTTAGGGCAAGCCCTCTGACCTGGGCTGTGAAGCTGTGACTCCTCTCACCAGCAGTATAAAATCATAGGCTGCCTTGTAATTCCTGGCTGATGTTGTTCACAGGAGGAAATGGATTTCACCTTTGGCAGCTTTGGCACGTGCTGGGAGGGGAGCGTGGCTTTGTGACACTGGGAGCCGGTGTCACCTCACACTGAGACCCTCGGTGGCTTCAGGGTGTGGAGAGAGGGACGCCTGGAATGCTCTGGATGGAGATCTCACAGCTGCCCCAAAGGAATTCTTACCACGTCCTTCAGGCAGGATCATCAATAAAAGCAAATCCCTTCAGGAATCAGCAGTGAGGGAACGCTGCAGAGCAGAGCCCGTGCTGCTCCCTGGATGTTTCTGGGCAGCTCAGGGTGCAGAGCGTGGCCAAACCTCTGGCTCCATGTCCCTGCCTGCCACCCATCACCATCTGGGAGCCACCCTGGGCTCGCGTCCCTTTGGGGACATTCTTGCAGCCACTGCATCCGAGTGGCATCTGCAGCCCAGGAGCGCGGGTGGCACAAAGGGAGCTCAGCCAGCTCCGGGGGACAGGGAGGGAGCCCTGGGACATTCCCTGTGCCTGGCAGCTCTCCCTGCTGGGCCACCAGTGGGCTGTGCTGGCCCTGGGCAGCCGGAGCTCCACAGTGACAGCTGAGTGACCAGGGAGCTGCTGAACGCTCCGGAGCAAATGGAAATTATCAGAGCAAAGCACAAATCACTGGAGCCTGCTTGTTCTCCCCAGTGCTCAGGGGCTGGGGAGCAGAGCAGCACCCCAGCAAAAAGGGGCCCGTTTTCCACCATGGCAAGCT
Organism: Passer domesticus; assembly: GCF_036417665.1. Taxonomy (NCBI): domain Eukaryota; kingdom Metazoa; phylum Chordata; class Aves; order Passeriformes; family Passeridae; genus Passer; species Passer domesticus. The sequence goes on along the minus strand of NC_087496.1, from coordinate 4,030,826 downwards.
CAGCCTGTCCTGTGGGACGAGGCTGAATTGAGCCTGGATGGGCAGGGGGCAGGGGAAAGGCAGCTTTAAGGTAGGGGCACTGTGCCTGGAGGAAGCTCCCCATGATAAACAGGGCATTTGGTGATGCCAGCCCACTGTGGCAGCTTGCCAGGGCTGTCAATGGGCTCTGAGTGGCTTTTTTAGCTGTTATTTCACCCCACTCCCTCTCCAGGAGCAGAATCCTTTCCTGGGTGCATTTCTGGGGAAGGCACTTTTCCTGGGAAAGCTGTTCAGCCTTTCCAGCTGCCCCTCAGGCCCTGCCCTGCAGGGATGCTCAGGGGACCTGTTCCAGCTTCATCAGAGCATTCCAAGGACGCCACCACTCCTTGTCCTCTGTTCAGGCACAGTCAGCAACGCAGGGACAGCAGAGATGAGGCCAGATGCTCTTTCCTCAGGGCACTGTGCTCTGGCAGATCGAGGTCAGCAGGAATTCTCTGGCTCCAAGAGCTGGACAGGGATGCAGCAGAAGGCTGATGCTTGCTGGAATAATTCCTCCTCTTCCTGGTTTACTTTGTCTGAATAAGGCTGCTTTCACCAATTCTGAAAACAAATGAGAGAGCTCTGACTGAGGAACTGGCTGTTTGCTAGATCTGGCTGGGAATTTTCCTACGAGTTTGGGTTTTGTATGCATGGAAATTATTCACTGAACCTTCAGTTGAGGGACATTTACATGACAGTTTTAAGGACAAAGCCCAACCTATTGTCTTCCCTGGTGAATCAATAACCTTTGTGATTGAAGTGCTAATTTTGAAGAACCAGGTTCTGTCCAGCCACTTGAATATTGCTTGATTGCAAGATTAATTTAGAAGAAAAACCTGTCAGTTCTTGGAGCTGTTTCATTCCAAGTGGGCTCAGTGCTGGGGGCTGGCTCTACAGCCCAGTGGACAAGGGAAACTCAGATCAATCCAATTTGGGCTAATCAGGGACCTGAACCTGGATCTCTCCATGTCTGCCCCCAAGAAAAAGCCAGCTCTGGGAAAATATTTGCACAAGCAGCGTGGCACCAAGAGCCCAGACTCGAGGGGGTTTAAGGAGGGGATCTGATAACTCCCAAATCACTGTCAGTGGAGAGCAGTGCTTTTCCCAGAGCATCCTGCTCCCCCTGCAGCATCCCTGGGCTCTGCCTGCCTGCACTGCAGCCCTTTTAGCAGCCTCTAATGCGCGGCCCCACATGGGAGCAGCAGCACTAAACTGCTACCCGTGTTTGCAAACTGCCCTCGGTGCGTGGCAGCCCTGCTGAGTGCCGTGCTGGGGATGAAATACAGCCTGCTTAAATCTTGTATGTGCTCGTGCTGCATCAAACTAAGCCGTTGTGGCACTTTAATATACTCCAGGCACATCACCTCCGAGAGGGAGCCAACCTGAGCTTTGCTTAGCCTGAGCTGAAAGTGGCTGTGCTGGAGCTGCCTGCAGGATGGGCTGAGCTGAGGGAGTGGTGGGAATGATGCCTCTGTCCAGGGCTAGCTAAAACAGAGGCCAGGCAAAATTTAGGGAATAAAAAGTGGTTCTGTTTATTGAAGGGCCTTCAGGTACATTTAGGGCAGATAAAGCCCACCTAAAAATGGACAATGGGTCACAGGTTTCACACTTTTATAAGTTTGGTCCATTTGCATTTTGGGGGTCAATCTTCCAATTCCAGCTTCAGCCAATGAAGTCATTGACCCCAGGTTTGCTCCCCCAACTCCCTTTTGTTTCCATCTCTCAGCCTGAGGCAGTGAGGTGTCCTTGATTGCCAGGCCTGGAGAGGAATTGTTGTGTCTGCCCCAAATGGGGAAGCAGCAGCTCCCACTGTGTGTGGAGTTTAGAGTTCTGCACTAAAGAACTGCAGGGTTACAAATAGATGGAAAATAGAAAAGCTAAAATCCTAAGGCATCAGGAAAAATATGGGATTTCTGTGCCCAGGAGCAGAGGTGCAGCCACCCCAGGCTCTGCCTGGCCAAGAGAAGGGTCAGGCAGGTGACAGCCTGTGCTGATGTGTCAGGCAGTGCTGTGGTTGTGGCAGTCTGTGCTCCTTGCCTGGGCTTGCCTGGCTGGAGGGGAAGGTTCTGTTCCGCTGGGATGGCTCAGACACTGCGGCCCTGAGCAGCTTTCGCTCTCCTGACAACAGGGACTTGCTTGACAAGGGGATGCAAAGGGAAAGCAAGGCCCTGGACACACAGGAGGCATCTCCCTGGAGGGGTGGGACACTGCTGCTGCTCACTGCCTCTGTGGGCTTTGTTCTCAGGAGAGCTCTGGTACTTTCTGTGCCTACTGGCCTTTGCTCTGTGTTGCAGGTTTCCTCCCACATGAGTCCCTGAGGTTCCTGCTGGCAGCCCCAGCAGTGCCCTGCAGAAGTGCCCTCCTGCTCCTGGCTCAGCAGCCGAGGCCCCTGCAAACCTGCTTCTGCAATGGGTGGGTTGTAAGCACTGGTAAGACCCACGAGTCGTGTCGCCTTGCTGCTCTCTCCCTCTCTCGCGTTCTCTCTCTCTGTCCTTGCTCCTTCCTGCCCATTTATTTCTGTTCTCCATGTGCTCTGCTGTTCTGTCTCTGGGGTTTTCACTGTCAGGTAATGAGGAGCTGTGGGCCCAGTCAGTCTTGGAGATGCCGAAGAGACGAGACATCCTGGCTATCGTGCTGATAGTTCTGCCCTGGACACTGCTAATCACCGTCTGGCACCAGAGCACCATTGCTCCACTGCTTGCAGTGCACAAGGGTGAGAGAAACCAAACCAGCCCATGCCAAGCCCGTGCATCCCCCCTTCGTCCTCATCTCCTCTGTCATTTCATTCCTCCATGGCAGCCATGCTCATCTCAGCTCCCAGACCATGCCCATGCAGGAGCCTCCCCACCTCTGCTGTAGGAACAGCCCAGTGCTCGTAGGGGTTCTTCAGAGGCATCAAACCCCATGCCATGGGATGTGCTCGCTGCACTTGGAGAGCTCTTTGTGTCCTAAGCCCAGAGTGCTGCTTCTCTTTGTTCCCTGAGAGGATCCCCTCCCTCCCTGCTGGCCTTTGCAGTGCTCTGCACACAGAGTTATTCCAGCAGGAAAGCTGCAAAAGAGGCAGCAGAGGAAACAAAGCTGCCACTCGAGGCAGCTGCTCCGGGAGACCTGATGCTGAGAGCACTTTTAAGGAAAGCAGAAAAGCAGTGCTCTTGTACTTGAAGGAGAAGGCAAGAGCCAGATCTCACCTGCCTGGGGGAGCTGAAGTGCTCTGAGGAGTTGACTCCACACTCCTGTCACACACTGCAGTAAACACAGCCCTGAGCCAAATCAGGGGCTCCAGGAAGTTCTGAGGGAGCCCTTCTGGCCAGAAGCATCCCAGTTTGTCCTGTTCTTGGCACAGCAGCAATATCTAAGGGCTGTGAGGGCTCTTGGGGGCTGGAAGAAGCCATGTTGCCTTCTGCCACCTTTCTTGGTTCTGCCCTTCTGCTGTGGGCAGGCTGGTCTGGGGGAAGAAGGCCAGCTCATTTTCAGGACCCTTTCATCCTCTCTGAGGGATTTTCTCCCCTTTCAGTGTTTGTCCCCATCCTGCTTATCCCTTTGCTGGACACTGATGTGCAGTTTGAGCTGCAGGAAGTTCAGTCTGTTCTGAGCATTCTTCCCTTTCTCCTGACTGCCACCTCTCAGGCTTTGGGCAGGGAAAAATGACTCTGATCCCTTCTGGAAGGTGGGTAGTGTTTCAGAGGATAAGAGATCTACTGGGCTCTAAAAGAGGACTTTAAAGATGACTGAAAACATGCTGCCTGTCTGTACAGCAGTTTGATCACTGCACTAAAAGCTGTTTTCTGTGAATGGCCTCTGCAGTTTCAGCACAGAGACTGCTCCAATGGCTCGGTCAAGAACTCACCAATGACCTTGATGAGACACTTCTCTGCTTCTCAGAGCCCCCAGCAGGAAGTGAGTGGTGGTAGAGACCAACCTCAAAGCTCTCAAGGGGAATAATTTTCTTCTTGTGAAGCGTTTCTGAGATGCTCTGCTCACAGGTGCTGAGAGAGATGTGCACCTGGAGATGGCCAAAACAGCAGCACTTCCCTGTGCCAGGGCTCACAGCTGAGGATCTGACCTGCAGGGCTTTGCAAACTGTCTCGGGCAGCATCCTGGCTAATTACATTTGTGTCTGTGTCCAATGCATTTCGCAGATTTATTTCTGAATCGATTCCAGCTCTCACAGAGCTCTGCTGTGATGCTGAGGTGCTTTGCAGCACATAGGGCCTGATAGCAACATGTACCCTGTTCCCTCCCCCAAATATCCACCCCCCTCTGTCAATACCATGGAGTACAAAGCCTTCATTTGGTTCAGGTTTCAAAGTGTGTGCTGCTGGAAGAATAACGCTCTATGAAAAATCCATGGGTAGTCCCCTGCTGGGTCAGATCTAATGGCCCTCTGTTCCTGTTCTTTCTCATCTCAAGTTCCTGGTAGTTACCTGATGTTGAAAAATCTATGGCTCAAAGAGTTCTGTGCCCACTGGAGAGGCAGCCTTACATCCTGAGTGCGGGTCCCCCTTCATCTCTGCAGACTGTGGCATTCCTGCTGCCCTGCAGTGGAGAATTGCATGTGGAAGTTGCACCCTGGAAAAGCAGCAGGTGCATCACTACTGGTTTTCCTTGAGCTGATTGGGAACAATTCGCAGGGATTTTGCATGTTTGGATCAGAGTATCTGATCTTTAGGCTGTTCATTGCTCACATCTGCAGCCCTGGAGGGGCTGTTCTGTTCAGAGGCTGGAGGGGTCTTTTTGAGGCAGGTTAGTCAGAGGCAGGGGAAAGTCTCTACAGGAAAAAAACTGCAATTACAGGCTTTAATTTCCACTCTCCATTTCTGCATTTGAAGTGTGTCTTTCCCCACTTCTCTGTGCCTGTCAGAGAGCTGTAGGGCATTGCTGTGCCCTGCCCAGACTGCGCTGCTGGGGCCCTTCACTGCCTGGTGTTTTCCACCAGTTTTTTCCCTGCCTCCAAGTCCAGGTGCTCCAGTTCCTGAGTGCAGGTCTGAGTTCTGCCCCACTGAGCATGGTGCCCAGAGCACTGGAGCTCTTCAGGAATGATGGATCATCATTCCAGGGTTATTTTCTTTATCTAGACCTATTTGCTCTGTCTCTTCTGGGTGCTTTTTGAAGCCGCTTGTTGCGAGCACTCAGCCCAGTTATCCCGGGCTTTCAGGCCTTTTTTCTTTTTGGTGCTGGCTTTCTAGCAGCAGAATCTTTTTTTCTCACGTGTGTTCGTCCCTGATTCCTTTATTTATCCGTGCCCTTACCTATGAAAGCCTCCACCCCAGCCTGTTTCCTCTCCTGGTGCCCACGAGGGTGACCCGCTGGTGGCCGCAGCCCGCTGGCTCAGCCGGGGGGTGCCGGACGCCCGAGTCCATGCGGCTCTCTCTTCTCTCCATGCCCTTGCCCAGATGATGGTGGTGACTCCCAGCGTGATCTCGCTGCAGGCTTGGACTCCAAGGAATACTGCCTGTCGGACCGGGACATTGTGGAGGTGGTGAGGACAGAGTACGTTTACACGCGCCCACCCCCGTGGTCAGACACGCTGCCCACCATCCACGTGGTCACCCCCACCTACAGCCGCCCGGTGCAGAAGGCAGAGCTGACCAGGCTGGCCAACACCCTGCTGCACGTGCCCAACCTGCACTGGATCCTGGTGGAGGATTCGCAGCGCCGCACGCCGCTCATCACCCGCCTGCTGCGGGACACGGGGCTCAACTACACCCACCTCAACGTGGAGACCCCCCGCAACTACAAACTGCGCGGGGACATGAGGGACCCCCGCATCCCCCGCGGCACCATGCAGAGGAACCTGGCCCTCAGGTGGCTGAGAGAGACCTTTAACAAGAACAACAGCCAGCCCGGGATTGTTTACTTTGCTGATGATGATAACACCTACAGCCTGGAGCTCTTCGAGGAGGTAAGGGCGTGCTGGGGGGTGGATGGGGCTGGTTAGCCTGGGGAGGGGGTGAGAGATGCTGTGGGTGAGCTGAGGAGGTGCTGGGCTCCTCTCCTGAGCTCTGGGTTAGTTCTGTAGGCAGTGCAGCTGTGCTGTGATTTTCTCTGGAGCTCTGTTGCCCTGTGTGTTTCCAGAGCCAAAGCATCCCGTGGGAAGCAATGGGAACCCCAGATTGTCTGTGGTGTGTGATCAGGAGGCAGCTTCCATGGAAGGGGAGCTAATGAGGAGCTGTCTTCCCCTGTGGGGAGCCTTGTTAGGGTTGGAACATCCCCTGCTGTCCAACGTGCAAAGAAACCTCAGCCATCCTCCTTCCTCACCTCATCCCAGATTTCCAGCTGATCTGATGTTATCCACCTTCCTCCTCCACCACTTGGCTGTCTGTTAAATCCTGCCTGCTTTCATTTGAGGAATCCTTTTCCTTCCCTGCCCTTTGCCTTTGCCTGCTCCCACCCCAGGGTTAAATCCTGGAGCCTGCTCCAGATCCCAGCTGAGCAGCAGTGTCCTGTCAGAGCCACCCCTGAGCTGTGTCAGCACAGCCACAGCCTTCCCAGGGTATCTTGTTCAGAGATGTTCCCTGTGCTTGTCTCTGCCTTGCTGCACACGCGAGGAGCTTGATGATGTCAGAGATTGTTTGAGATTTGTCAGAGATTTTGGTTCCCCTCCTGGAAAAGCAGAGCCCTCCATGCAGTGCCTGGGGCAGGGATGTGTGTGCCAGGAGATGCGTGCAGCTTTTCCCCCCTGGAGCAATTCCTATTCCAGGACTCGGGCATGGCTCTCCCAGGCTGCTATCAGAGGGGCTGAGATCTCCCCCTGGAAGTTTGCGGCTCCAGGGCTGAATTTCAGCATGTCCTGACAATCTGGTTGGGCTTGAGCAGGGGAAGATTTTCCACGGGCTTTCCCACCTTTGCTCTTTGTTCCAGCCCAGCTTCAAACCTGTCTGCAGGTTTGAATGGTCTTAGTGCCAGGTACGTCACCTGGCTTCCAGCTCAGAAATTACTTCTTCCCTTGCTCTCTTGAGGCCAAACTCTTCCACCAAGGGATGAGAAAGGAGGATTGCTTCCTTCCCCTCCAGCTGCCCGTTTTCATACCAGGGATCTCCTATTTATTTCCTCATGCATGCCTCTTTCCCTTCTCCAATGGCTCTCACTTTAGCTTGCACAGCCACAGGAATGCACACGCTTTGAAAGCTGAGAGTGAATTCAGGCTGAATTCCTTTCTTCCCCTGTCCCCTTTGAGGCTGGCTCGGCGTCATCTTGGGACAGACTCCTCGCATGAATAAAGCAGAAAAGGTTCCTTCATTCACTCCTGTGCTGTGCTTCTCCTCTCAGATATGTCGCTGCAGTTAAGGTCACTGAGCCAAGGAAATGTGCTGTGAAATGCAGGAGACACACATTATTGTTCCCTGTGGACAGGGGCTGCCGTTAGCAGCTGTATAATGCAGAAGGGCAAGTGCCAGAGCTCTTCTGCTCTCGTTTGCAGTAATTAGCAGTGATGAGATTAGCTCTGGGAGAGCCCTGATCTAAGAGAGCGAGCTGAGAGCAGAGCTGGAGGCTGAGCCTGCCAGGGAGCAGGGCAGGGTGCTGGGGGGTGAGTGGCATTCAAAGCATCTGCCTTGGCAAGGGCAGGTGGCCAAATGGGCCCTGGTGGCTTTGCTCCATTTCTGGTGACCACAGGGAGCAGAGGCACCCTGTTCCACAGGGCAGGACTGTCCTGCCTGCTGGGAATGTCCAGAGAGGCTGTGCTTCCCAGCTGTCCCCCAGGCTGGCAACTGCAGTGCCCCACTCTGGAGATGCCCTTAGCCTGAGATTGCAGCTTAAATACCTTAGCAGAGACCACCTTTCTTCCTAGATGTGCCATTCCTGCATTTCCAGGTGGCCTTGGACAAGGTGCTTCCCTCCTGTGTCTTGGTTTGCCCATGTGGAGCCCAACAGCTGGACGAAAACCCCACCCATAAATCCCAGAGATGTTCCTTATTGGCACCTCTGGACAAAAACCCCACCCATAAATCCCAGAGATGTTCCTTATTGGCACCTCTGGACAAAAACCCCACCTATAAATCCCTGAGATGTTCCTTCCTTATTGGCAGCTCTGGATAAAAACCCCAGTCATAAATCCCAGAGATGTTCCTTATTGGCACCTCTGGACAAAAACCCCAGTGATAAATCCCAGAGATGTTCCTTACTGGCAGTTCTGTTCTCGGTGCTGAGTCCAGCTCGGTTCTGTGGCCATTGCTGTTGCTAGTTGCCACTTTCCAAAGCACTTCCCTTCTCCAGCTGTGGGATGGGTGGCCCTTTACAGGTGGTGCTGAGGTCTGAGCCACAGAGGTGCTGCCTGGGGTGGAACTGCTTGGGGGCAGGTGAAGATGAAGCCTCCCCAATGGGCTGCACCCAAAATGGAAGATGGTCATGGGGTTTTCATACAGATACAAGTTTGGTCCATTTACATATCAGGGGTTAATCTTCCAATTACAGCTTTAGGCAATGAAGTCATTTACCCCCCGTTTGCTCCCCCCAACTCACTTTTTATTTATGATGAGACAGTGAGGTGTCCTTGAGTTTCAGGCCTAGAGGAACTGTTTTGTCTGACCAAAATGTGAAGACAGCAGCCAACACTACATATGGAGTTTGGAGCTATACACCAAAACAGTAGAGGATTTTAAAAATATATGAAAAATACAAAAGCTAAAATCCTAAGGCATCAGGTGGGGTGCTTGTGCCAGGGGCTGGTGGCAGCCACAGGTGGGGTCAGTGTGTCCCCATGTGTGGAGACAGACGGGCATGCCAGGCCTCTCCCTTGGAGAGATACCCCTTGGATGGGCTGTGATAAGATCATCTCAACCCTCCTGGATTGAGAAACCCTCCGTGGTCATGGTGAGTTCCCAGCATGCTTGGGCTCCCATATCGATTCTGTGTAACCCATTGGTTTTTCTGCCTTTATTCCACCCCTCTTTTCCCCATAAAAACTCTTGCTTCTGCCTTGTTCGGGAGGGAGCTGTCATGCCTCCTTCTCAGGGTGCTGGAATAAAGGAACTCTGTGGAACTGCTACATGGAGCTGCTGTCTCTTTGTCCCTGTGTTGGCCTGGGGACACCTCACAAGGCAGAGCTGAAATCACTGAGAGCTGAAATCACTGCTCAGAGCTGAAATCACTGCTCAGAGCTGACTGCTTACAGCCACGGGCTGCCTGCCCCTTGCTGAGGTTCCTGGCAGCTGAAGGACTGCCTGAGACCCCTAAAAAGCTGTGTCCTGTGGGAGCTCTGTCGATGTGTTCACAGGTCCCAGGATGAGGGAAGAGATGAATCTGACTCCATATTTCTTAGAAGGCTGATATTATATTAAAAAGTGATATACTAAAGCTATACTAAACTACAGAGAGAAAGGAATACATCAGAAGGCTAGGAAAGGAATGAAAAATAAAAACTAGTGACAGACCAGAGAGTCCAACACAGCTGGACTGGGACTGGTCATTAAGTCAACACAGTTCACACAGAACCAGTCAAAGATGCACCTGCCACATTCCACAGCAGCAGATAATTATCTACATTTCTTTTCTGGGGCTTCTCAGTAGGAGAAAAAATCCTGGATTTTTCAGGAAATATCCTGGTGCCAGGAGGTCTCTCTGGGAAGGCTGCGGCCTGCAAGTGGAGCCCTCAGCCGGGGTTAATTAACGCCGTGTGTGCTCCCCGGGGACTGAGCCCTCAGCCCGGGGTTAACCCCGTGTGCTCCCCGGGGACTGAGCCCTCAGCCCGGGGTTAATTAACGCCGTGTGTGCTCCCCGGGGACTGAGTCCTCAGCCCGGGGTTAACCCCGTGTGCTCCCCGCGGGCAGAGCCCTCAGCCCGGGGTTAACCCCGTGTGTGCTCCCCGGGGCCGAGCCCTCAGCCCGGGGTTAACCCCGTGTGCTCCCCGGGGCCGAGCCCTCAGCCCGGGGTTAATTAACACCGTGTGTGCTCCCCGGGGACTGAGCCCTCAGCCCGGGGTTAACCCCGTGTGTGCTCCCCGCAGACGGAGCCCTCAGCCCGGGGTTAACCCAGCGTGTGCTCCCCGGGGACTGAGCCCTCAGCCCGGGGTTAACCCGCTGTGCTCCCTGCGGGCAGAGCCCTCAGCCCGGGGTTAGCCCAGCGTGTGCTCCCCGGGGACTGAGCCCTCAGCCCGGGGTTAACCCAGCGTGTGCTCCCCGGGGACTGAGCCCTCAGCCCGGGGTTAACCCGCTGTGCTCCCTGCGGGCAGAGCCCTCAGCCCGGGGTTAACCCCGTGTGTGCTCCCTGCGGGCAGAGCCCTCAGCCCGGGGTTAACCCCGTGTGTGCTCCCCGGGGACTGAGCCCTCAGCTCGGGGTTAACCCCGTGTGCTCCCTGCGGGCAGAGCCCTCAGCCCGGGGTTAACCCCGTGTGTGCTCCCCGGGGACTGAGCCCTCAGCCCGGGGTTAACCCCGTGTGCTCCCCGGGGCCGAGCCCTCAGCCCGGGGTTAACCCCGTGTGTGCTCCCTGCGGGCAGAGCCCTCAGCCCAGAGTTAATTAACACCGTGTGTGCTCCCCGGGGACTGAGCCCTCAGCCCGGGGTTAACCCCGTGTGTGCTCCCCGCAGACGGAGCCCTCAGCCCGGGGTTAACCCAGCGTGTGCTCCCCGCAGATGCGCAGCACCAGGAAGGTGTCGGTGTGGCCCGTGGCCTTCGTGGGCGGCCTGCGCTACGAGTCGCCCAAGGTGAACGCGGCGGGGAAGGTGTACGGCTGGAAAACCGTCTTCGACCCGCACCGCCCCTTCGCCATCGACATGGCCGGCTTCGCCGTCAACCTCAGGCTCATCCTGCAGCGCTCTCAGGCCTACTTCAAACTGCGCGGGGTCAAGGGCGGCTACCAGGAGAGCAGCCTGCTCCGAGAGCTGGTCACCCTCAGCGACCTGGAGCCCAAGGCTGCCAATTGCACTAAGGTAGGCTCTCGTCCTCCTGCGGGGTGGTGAGGAGCCAGAGGGGCAAGAAAAAACAGTTTGCATCGTCATTCTGTCACTTTACAGCATCACAGAGTATCCTGAGCTAAAAGGGACCCACAAGGGTCATCCAGCCCAGCAATGCCACCCTGGGCATCCCTGGCAGCGCTGTCCAGCCCCTCCTGGAGCTCTGCCAGGGCCATGCCCCTTCCCTGGGGAGCCTGGGCAATGCCAGCACCCTCTGGGGAAAGAACCTTTCCCAAAATCCAACCTAAACCTGGCTCAGCTCCAGCCATTCCCCAGGTCCTCAACAGAAAGAAGAGGGATCAGTGTATGTCCATCCACTGGCCCTCATGAAGAGACTGTGAGCCTCCCCTCAGCCTCCTCTTCTCCAGGCTGCTCCTCTCTGTTTGCAGGGAGCACACCCCTGTTTCATGGAAGCTGGGAATGGGGGATTATGCACTAAAATGTGTGGAGGGCACTTAATCTCTTGCGGCTGCAGGCTGCTAGTGGTTGCATAAGCCTTGAAATGCAGTCTTCTCTCCCCTGTAACTGTTCTTCTTTTTTACATTACCCCTTTAAAAATATTATTTTCAAGGTGGGCTTTCCTGTGGCCTGGCAGATCCCCTGGGGCAGGGAGTTTCCATGGGTGAAATGTCAGTTATTTAACATGAATTCCCGAGTGGGGTTTGAGTGCTGTGACACGCTGGGCTTTGCTCTGTGGGCCCGTGTGAGCTGTCACCCAGGAGAAGCAGCAGCCACAGCCTCTCCTGGCTGCAGAGAAGAGCTGCTCACGCAGGCTCTGCCTTGCTGCCAAGTTGTGTTCCCCCTCTTGACATCTCTGCAGTAGGTGCCCACAAAAACCTGGGCTTTTCTGTGTCAGAGATAATACAGAAGTGTTGTGGTGCCTGGGATATTGCTGTGAGCTCCAGGAAGCTCCATTTTGGGGGGGATTTTACTGCTTTTAGCTGACTGATCAATGCTGCCTGTACACGTTGCTGGGTCAGGGAGCAGGACCCCGTGTGCTAAATAACACAGAAACCACGCATGGTTCCTCTCCTGAAAACTTCCCAGTCTGAGATGAGAGATGAATCTGTCTGGGCTGACAGGGAGCGTGGGAGACACCATGAGACAAGGCTGCTTAGAGTGACAGGCATCAATCACAGCCCATCAGCCACAGAGGTAATGCCAAGGGCTTTGAAGCTTTGTGAGTGGGTTCCCTAAATACTGGAGATGTGCTGGAGGTCCCTCTGAAATCAGACACCCCTGTGTAGCACTCGCACATCTTTGTTATAAACATCAGCCAGTCTGATTTAGAGAGTCTTTATTGCTTAATTACCCCAACAGAATTGTTTATTGCAAATAAGTTGTGAATGGCAACAATGCCAGTGTTGGATCCAGGTCTCCATCCTTTTTGGGATAGAAAAGAAAATGTGACTAATGCCCTTTGCCTGATTTCCATGTGCACTGCTCCAAAGCCATGGAAAAAAACCCCAGAATCTGAATCTTCATCAGTGCTCTCACAAGGAATCCAGGAATAAGGAGGAGGAGCCGTGGGGAAGGAGCGAGTCTGAGTTTTATCTGATACCTGCTGTGCCTCTCTGAATCCACATTTCTGTGGTTATGGCTGTCCAACACCAGCACAAATAACCCAACCAGCCTCCCAAGAATGGGGAAAGAGTTTGGATTAAAATTAGGTCCCTGTTTCTGGGCGCTGTGTGGAAATAGATGTGTTTCTAACGGGCAGGAGAGATGGCTGCTTTTACTCTGTGTACAGAAGATTAGGGGTGTTTACTCCGTGGCCAGTTATCCAGTCTTTGGTCCATTGTCCCTGCTGTAAATAAATACCTGCTGGAAGGAAGCTGTGCTGAGAGGCTAGGGTGGGAAATGACGGCCCTGGAGGAAGGAGAGGAAGGAAAATGTTGTTTCCAGGCAGGAGGAAACAAAGGGTGCTGGAGCCAGGCAGGGCTGACACGGGTCAGGGATGGGGAGGAAGCAGCAGGAATTGCTGCCCAGCACTGGAAGCAGGCTGAGTTTCTTTTCTTGGCTGGGTGGGGAGAGCTCACAAGGCTCCTTGTTGTGAGCTGAATGCTGTCTGCTCCTGGCAGGCTCCGAGTGCAGCTTGGGCTCTGCCTTCCTGTTCAGCCTCCATTGCCCTGCAAATCTCCCATTTCTGCTCTTACTCACCCATTTTACAGGAGAAGAGTCTGGGCCAGCAGCAGAGAAGGACCAAAGCCAACTGTGGTCTGGAGTCCTCTGAGCCCGAGATCACAGCACAGGCTCCTCTCTCCCCCCTGTGCTCCCAGCACTTGTCATGCTTTGCTTCTGTTAAACATAACCACACACCTGCTTTGCAGGGAGATTTACATTAAAAATTATGATGTGCTTAGACAGAGTCATTAAGGAGGGATCAGAGGAATGTGTAAGATAAGCACAGACATCTGTTCTCCAAAAATGCTGCCTTCCCTGGATGCGCTGCTGGTGCTGGAAACATTGATCAGAATTCAGCCCACAAACACACACTCCTGCAGAAAGCTGAAGTTTAGGCCAAAGATCACATATCATGCTTATTTTCTTGGATTTAGGAACTTCCCAAAATGAAGGAGAAAGTAAAGGAAGTTGAGGTGAAAGTTATCCTTCCTTATGAGGAGGGAAGGATTGGTTTATCCTGGAGCTGTAAGGAAACAGGGCTTTGCAAGGGTTCTCTGTATTTGGATTTCTGCTGTTTGTGCATTTCCCCGAATCAGACCATCCTCTCTTCAACCCCTTGGCACAGGAGAGAGGTCTGAGATTTGGCATTCCTGTCAGGCTGATGGAAAGGGGGGACATTCTGCTCCCTATTTCCTGTGGACACCCAGGGAACAATCTGCAGTGGGCTCAGCCAGGGAGGACTACAGCAGAGACAGAGGCCCAAAGGGCACCATGATGGCACAGCTGGGGAACATTTTATTGTCAGGCTGGAGAACAGGGAGCAGAGCTGCCCTTGCAGCCTGGTGTCTCTTTTTTTCCCCCCATTCTGTAGTTTCCATTTCAAACAACAATTCCTGAATCCCTCCTGGGAGGGTCTGCTGGAAACCCTGTGACCCCTCCCACTGCAGGTCAGACACTTCTGTTTGGTTTTTCATCTCCTGTTGAGAGGCAATTAATTGTTCTGCTGTGGAGATGGAGCCTTGTGACCTCCTAGATCTGTTGAGTCCTGTGACTCCGAATGGCAGGGCTGTAAATGAGTGGAACAGTTTTGCAGTTGTACTTTTAAAGGGAAGTGATCTCTGTGATCCCTCGAGTGATCTGTATGAAACCACTGCTCAGGAGAATTCAGATATTTGGTCCCCCTCACTGTTTGGTCCCTTGTGAGAGAGCCAAAGCTTCTCTGAGGCATAAAACATGCTGCTTGTTGAAAAAAACAAGCACTGGCTGAAAGGAAAAGCAAATGTTTCTGTAGTAAATGGTGATCTACCTCCCACGTTAAGGAGCACAGAATGAAAAATGGTAAAAGCTGCTGTATCAAGCTGCAAACTCTGAAAACAGGTCTGGTTCAGCCCATTTAATCTGCCCTTTTTGGCATTTGGTTTGAGAGAGCAGCAGTGGGCTCCAGCTGAAGGAGAGCCCTGCTGCCGTGCAGTTGTGTTCCTCTGCTGCTGGAGTGTGAGCCACAGCAGGGCTCAGTGAGGAGAGCCAGCAGTGCAAAGGGCTCTCACCAGCCCTCCCTGAGGAGCAGAATTGGCTGCAGGATTTCTCCAGCACCTTTTTATCCTTTCACCATCGTTGCAGAGCCCTGAGAGCCACTCGTGAGCCCTGTTGGGTTTTGCCTTTTCCCGGGCGTGCAGCGCAGTAATTGCAGCAGGGTCGCTGCCGTGGGGAGAGCAGGGCTGGAATCAAGGGTGACTTTGATGAGCAGGCTCTGAAGTGCTTGTGGGGGATGATGAAAAGGATTTTTGGACCCACTCCAGCCAGCAGTTGGTCTCCACTGCTTCAGTATTAGCAGAGATTTAAGCTCCACGCAGGAGGTGACTGCTCACATCAGAGACGAATTTGGTCAAACAAGCTCCTTGGGAAGGGGGGGAAGGTGCTCTGCCTGAACCAGGAGGGTTTGAAAGGTGCTTTGTTCATCCTTTAGAAGCAGAACGTGGCCTGGTTTTTCAGGAAGGCAGGCGCTGGGTGGAAGAGGTTTGCAGGATTCGGTGTGCAGGGGATTGTCATGGCAACCAGAGGGAAACCCCGCGAGGTGGGAAACAGCCAGGCACAGGTGAGGGGAAGCAGGAAACCTGTTTGGAGAGGATAAAGCTGCTCCCAGCAATGCTGGTTCGAGGGGGAAAGCAATGAGTATAATTGAGTATTTTCAACAGCTTCCAGAACCGTCTGAGCACAGCAAGTAGAAACAATTTCCTATAACAGCCCCCCTGAAATACTCAACCTCAGGTTCTGCCAGTTCTCCTCCACAGATGTTGATCTCTCTGCAACTTTGCTGCCAAGACAGAGGGAAGCTTTTAGGAGAAGCTTCAGTTCTGTTTTAAGCTAGTTTGGGAAGGGTTTTAATACCTGGTACAGAATAGGGGGTGGCTGTATGGGGCCAGCATTCCAAAGGGACTGGGGAGGGGGCTTTTGGGGGATCCACAGGGGAATGCTGGGTTGTGAGAGGGGATGTGCAGTCCAGAGTTTGTGGGAAGAAGGGATTCTGGAGCCAACTCCTGCCTCAGCAGCTCTGAGGCTGCAGCAGCAGTGAGTCCTTCCCTGCTCAGTGACACTCAGTAGCTTTTTAGGCTCTGGAAAGGATTTAAAAGTGAAAAGTGATGCTGAGGTTAGGGGGCAGACTGATGCCTGCTCCCAGTAATGGATTTTCAGGCATGTGCTGAAGAATTCAGGTTGTATTTCCCCCAGCCAAAGGCAGGGGTGAAGATGGGAAGAGCTGGTGATGCCTCTTCCCTCACACCACCACCTAAATGTCAGGAATTTGCATTTCCCCTCCGAGTGACTCCGAGGGTGTAAGGTGATAACCAAGGAGCAGCTGAGGAGCTGTGGGAAGCAGGGATGTGATTCCAGGCTGGGAGGGAGCTGCCTTACCCCATTGGAAGGCTGATGAGCCTTTGGAGGGAGCTGCTGGATAACTACATGGAAGGAGCAGGTTAATGTCCCACGACAGCACACTGTAAAAGGGTGATTTCTGTGCACTGTGCATTTTGCAGAGCAGCAGCTCTGCCTAAATGAAGGTTTATGCAAAGCCCCTCTCAGCAGTGGATGCACCATTAGGCTCCAGGGTGGCTGGTTAAATTGCACTATTGATTTAATGTGCAGGAATATTTCCTTGTGCACTGGAGAGGTGCAGCTAACGACTTCTGCTGGCTTCTTCAGATTTTAGTCTGGCACACAAGGACAGAGAAGCCTGTGCTGGTGAACGAGGGCAAGAAAGGATTCACAGATCCCAACGTGGAAATCTGACTGTGCATGGCTGAGCAGAGACCAACAGCAGGTAAGAGCACGTGTTTCTGACAGCAGTGAGGGCTGCACAAGGGCAGGGGAAAGAAAAAAAGCTCTTTTAAATGTGATTTTTCATTTCCATTTTTCACACCCCTGACCTTCCCTTACTGCCAAATTTCTCAAGATCATTTGTTAATCTCTCTTTTTGAAAGTTAATCCATTTTTAAGACAAAATACCTGCTGAAAGGTTGAGGGGAAGAAAAGTGCAGGGAGTGGGAGTTTAGGCAGAAGTTACACCATTAAGAGAAATCCTTGTGTAAACAAGGTTGCCTTATTAACTTTAATATAACTAAAGCACAGGGGTGAAGGGTATGGATTCATTCACCTGCAAACACCTGAGGAAAGCTAAAGCAGTACCAGCAAAAACATTTTTGGTCAGGCAGAAGCTTTCCCAGAGGGAAATATTTAATTCAGGCCCACACTGAAGAGAGGCAGTGACGAGTGTGGAAGATGTGGATTGAACCCTGCCTGCTCACCTGAGGAGAGCTTGGGGTGTCTTTTCCAGTGGAAAGGAGGAAAGAACACACACGTTGGTGTTTGTTCATGCCCTGGGTGTTTCTGCAGGTGGTTTGCAGGAGGGTGAGCTATTCACTTGTATCTGCAGCCTGTGGAGCTACCCTTCATTCTTATGGGTAAAAAAATAAATGCACAATGCTCCCTTTCACTGGAGTGAAGAACCAGGCCTGGAGGGAGAGGAGGTTGCTGCTCTTGAGTACTGAGAAGCAAGAGCAGGAAGGGGTAGATTTGCTCAGCAGTGGTGAATTTTTACCTGCAATGAGCTCCCTTATGTCCCATTCCCTGGGGGAAGCGGGACGGAGCCCTGCCTGCTGCTCTGTGATCTTGGCAGGGCAGAAGGAGAGCCTGCACCAGCCTCTCTGTGCCAGGGGAGGCTCTGCAGAGGGGCTGGAGCTCTGCAGAGGGGCTGGAGCTCTGCAGAGGGGCTGGAGCTCTCCAGCGCTGGCCCCGGTGCTGCTCCCCCTGCCCAGGCAGGACAAGTTTGGGATCTGCAGTGGGACAGGGCTTTGGGATGTCCCTGCAGTGAGACACAGGGGTTTAGGATGGCTCTGCAGTGAGGCACAGGGGTTTGGGATGGCCCTGCACAGGGCTTTGGGATGGCTCTGCAGTGGGACAGGGCTTTGGGATGTCTCTGCAGCGAGGCACAGGGGTTTAGGATGGCTCTGCAGCAAGGCACAGGGCTTTGGGATGGTCCTGCAGTGGTTCAGGGCTTTGGGATGGCCCTGAAGAGTGGAACAAGGCTTTGGGATGGCCCTGCACCATGGCACAGGGCTTTGGGATGGCTCTGCAGTGAGAGACAGGGCTTTGGGATGGCCCTGCAGCAAGGCACAGGGCTTTGGGATGGCTCTGCAGTGGTTCAGGGCTTTGGGATGGCTCTGCAGTGAGGCACAGGGCTTTGGGATGGCCCTGAAGAGTGGGACAAGGCTTTGGGATGACCCTTCAGCAGGACAAGGCTTTGGGATGGCTCTGCAGTGGGACAGGGCTTTGGGATGGCCCTGCACAGGGGTTTGGGATGGCCCTGCACAGGGCTTTGGGATGGCTCTGCAGCGAGGCACAGGGGTTTGGGATGGCTCTGCAGTGAGGGACAGGGGTGACACCCACACTGCTTGTGTCTCTTGCAGAAGATCTCTTCATGCACAGCCTGCAAGGTTCCTCTCCACAGCATCCACCCAGCCAGCCAGGCGGGAGCCAGGCCCTCTGCTGACTCCCACGAGTTTTAGCCTTCAGAAAAACCAAGCACCACTGCATACATGAAGTCCCCGGACCCCCTGCCCCTCCTCCTGGGCCCGGAGCACAGGCAGAGCTCCGGAGGTGGAGAACAAAGCACAGAAAGGCAGGCCTGGCAGCTCCCGGCGCCAGGCTCGGGCTGGCATGTGGCTGCAGGAGCAGGGCTGTGTGCCAGCACCTGGCTGAGGGTGAGAGCCACGGCAGTGCCCCCAGGGACTGGTTGTGCTGAGAAACACGAACCTTGTGGCCATGTGTGAGACAGCCTGAGCAGCTCTCTGGCCGTGGAGGGGACAGCTGCCTTCAAGATGGCACCTTAGCCCTTAATTTTAAACCTTCTTTAATCAGTGTTTGTTACGCTGCACAAGACAGGGAGGGTTTGGGGAGGGGGAAAAGCGAGGCAGGTTAGAACAAACCGTTTAAGCATCACTGTTCTCTGATTTCCCTGTCCTTTTTCTTCCTCAGTTTCACAGTTTGGGGGGCACCCTGACGTTCCTCTGTGGTCATGAAATCGTGGAAGGGACTTTAAAGGTCCTCTGGTCCAAGCCCCTGCCATGGGCAGGGACACCTCCAGCTGGACCAGGTTCCTCCTGGCCTGGAATATTCCCAGGGATGGGGCATCCCCACCCCTGTGGGCAACTGTGCCAGTGTGACACCACCCTCATTGTAAAAAATGTCCTTATATCAAATCTATCCTCTTTGAGTTTAAAACCATCAACCCGTGTTCTATCCCTGCTAAAAGGTTTGTCCCCGTCTTTCTCAGAAGTCCCCAGAGTGGGATGGAGGGACAGGATCAGGGAGCTGCTGATCACCACTGATTCTGGATGGAGTCATGTCTCCAGAATGTGGTTCTCTAAAAATGCTAAAATAATGGGAAGTGGGGTTTAATGAGATTGTGGGGGCCATGCACCATAATATTCATCCAAATCTGGGTCCTGTTTAGCCCTAATTTGGTTCCCGTGAGCATCAGGTGTGGGATTCTCTCAAGGGTGCTCCTACATAAAGGCAAATTTCCACTCTTAAAAAAATAAAACTGCTTCAAACTGGGGACTGGATGCTAAGAGATGATTTTAGTGCATTTCCCATTTGACTGGAGTGTATCCTCCAGCCCCAGCCCCTTTTTCTGCTACTGCAGAAAGGTGTGAAAAGCCACCCTGGAGCAGTTCCCAGTCCCCTCTGATGGAGAGAGCAGCACCCTTGGGAAGGGGATCCTGGGCTCAGGCTCTGCTTGTTCACCATCTGGTGCTGCTGCCACCATGGGTGACTCTGTCTGAGACTGCCAAACTTGCTGAGATAAAAACTGAGGTACAACAGGCAAAATCCCAGCCAAAACCCCTAAATTCCCTCCCCCCCCATAACTGTTGTCAAACCTTTGTCACCCGCCCCTGCCACTGTCCCAATTCCTTCAAAAATTTTGAAGCACAATTTTACCTTTGAACTGTGGGAAAAATGTAATCCTGCAATAGACTTGGTTATTTTTAGCCCTAACACATAGAACTATTAAAATGCTCTGGGTTTGATTGCTGGCTCACGGTGCAGAAGTCTCCCCTTGGACTAATGACATTGTGTATTTCCTGATATTTCAAAGGAAAATATTTTTTGTAAGTTATTTTCTCCCTCTGTATATCAGAACCATTGGGGAAAAGTCTCATTCTTGAGTTCCCAGCCACAGAAGCCTTTACAAAAATGTTCCTTTTAGATGCAATGGCTGAAGCACCACTTGGAAAGAAAGTGTTGGATGCTGCTGGCTGCTCTATGGGAACAGGTATTGTTACCTTGGATTAAAACTCTGCACTCAAGTAGATTTCTTCTCTTATTGTACTGGCCTTCCAAGCTCCCTTCAGTCTGCAAACCCTACAGTGGAAAGAGACATTTTTCAAGGACTACCAAGTTTTCACAGCATTGAAATAGTTTCCAACTGATGTCCTCTCCGAGCTGCATGTTTTGGTTCACTGATCTGAATTCCAGTCCCTGCTGGGTTCCAACCTTCCCTGCTTGGAAGGAAACAACTTTCAGAAAAATGCAAAGGACGGAGTCCTGAACACAGCCCTGCACATTTGCTCTGCCCACAGGAGCCTGGGCCCTCTCAGCTGTCCCAGAGCTGCTGTGGCCCTGGGGAGCAGAGATGGGTGTCCCCAGACCTGGCCAGGATGGAGCGTGTTCCAGCTGCACTGTCTGTTCTCAGTTTTAAACAAACTGTATTTAAATTTGTTAAATAAAATGATGGTTTCTAAGAGCCAGAATACCCTGCACCTCCCTTACAGACACAGTCTGGTGTTTCTCCTGGTACTGGCACAGAAAGCAGCAACTCCTTGGAGCTGCTGAAGGATTCACAGCTCGGGTTTGATCTCCCCCTCTCCCTAAGGAGGCTGCAGCTCCTCTGTGCCTGGAGCTGCTGAGTTAAAACAATGTCATGTTTACCTAAATCCTGAGTTTCTGTTTAGATGGACAAAAAGAACCTCACTACCAAGATCCCACAGCAGCTTTAAGGAGAAAGCAGGGATGGGTTTTCCCACTTGCAGTCCCTTTGCTTCTACCCCAGCCAAAATCTGATCCCTGCTCATTTTCCAAGGGGGAATTTCAGCTTTAGGTGCTTCACAGTGTGAGCAGTGGTGGAGAGGGGACTGCAGGATTCACTTGTTCTTTTCTCCTCCTTGCAAATTCTCATTCCTGCCTGGCCTGAAACATGATGATACATTTGACAGAAGACAAAACACATCTCACTTTTTAATTTTTTCTTTTTTTTTCCTTTTGAGAGAGAGATGACCTCCATGATAAAACTTGGTGGAAAACAAACCTGAAATTAAAAGTCATTTGACAACCACCTTGCCTTCCAACAAGGGAGCACTTAATGGCCTTTTTGCAGAGACTTGCTAAAATCTGCCTCAAAGCACACCAAAATGGTTTTCCACACCTGATTACTCACATGTGCACCAACTATTCTCTCCCTACCTAATTATAAGAACGAGGAGGCCAACGTTAGCACATTTTGAAAGTCCTTGGAAAGCTGAGCTCAGCTTTTGGTTCAGATGGCTTCAGTTCTTTCTCTCTCTCTCTCACCTGCCTCCAGCACCTTTTTACTCCCCCACATCCACCAGATGGTGCAGAACATGCACAGCCATCGGGGCTGGGGGCCTCAGCAGGGCAGGGGATGAGCTGCATCATCCATCCATCCATCCATCCATCCATCCATGGAACAAGGGCGCTGCTTCCTCGCTGTCCTCTCCTCTGACCTCACTGCCAGAGGGCCAATCCTTGCCGTGGCTGGAGTGGAGGTTAGCATGCCCAGGTGCTGAGCCAAGCAGGAGTGCTCAGGCTGAGCCAAACGTGGGAAGGCAGCTCTCAGTCCACGTACTGGGTCCGTCCCAGGTAAGGGATGTCCACGGACTGGATGATCCGGCCCGCCGTGCGCTCCTCGAAGATCACAATCTGCACAGGGAGAGAGAAAAGCCCTTCTTGCAAAGCCTGGGGGGCTGCAAATGTTCTTAGGAGGAGGGGAAGGAAGCATTTCAAGAGCTCAGTCAGTGTGGCCTGAACAGGGACTGAGGCTCTGCAGGGATGAAGCAGCATCACACCAGGTTTGTCTTGATTCCCAACCTGAGGCAGAGCTGTGAAGTTCAGCTGCCATCCCTGTCACCCTTTAATGGCTGTCAGAGCCAGAGCCAGCTTGAGAGCAGCACCTTCCCTCGTTTTCAGAGCTCTTAGGAGACAGCACTGTCCTTCCCCCCTACTGCACTGGCTTTCAGCTAAAGGGTAATTGCTGTCCTGTGTGTGTCTGGCTCTTTGGGACAAGGACCTTTAACCCCAACAGGCACAGAGCAATCCCAGCAGAGCCTCTCACCTCGTTGCCCCCTCTCCTTAGCCAGGGTCCAGGAAGGTAAAGAGTTTCCTGAGGTCCAATCTTCCAGTATCTTCCCAGGTTCTGACCATTGACAAACACCACTCCTTTCTCCCAGCCCTGGAATCAAGGCAGAACATGAAATTACTGATGCAGCTCTGCTGCCTCGTTAGCATCCCCCACAGGAAACCAAATCTGCTTTCACACTTGCATTCTTTCCAGCCACTTTCTGCAGGTTTTCTGCTTGCTTTCCCTGTGCAAATCCCTGCAGCCAGGAACATTTAAATGAGCCCTGTTGAACAGGAGTTATCCTTAATGTGCTCATTAAAAGGATAAAGCTTTCAAAAATGTGCAATTTGTGATTCGTGCTTGTATAGGAAGTTTCTTCCTTTTGAACAGACAGGCCTTTATTCCTTCCCAAGCATGGAATATCTGCCCTCACCTCTTTCCCAGGTGACAGAAAAACTGAATTGCTGCTGGCTGGCCTGATTTACAACAAATATAATTTTCCCAATCCATGAGAGAGTGAGCAGGACAGTAAGGCTGGGCACAAGGTTGGCTCTAAGGAAGGGAAATCAGAGGAGGAAGTTTGATAATATTTAAAACCTCATCTGAAGTTCATTGCAGTCTCCAACAGAAGCATGACAGGAATGCTAACTCCCATGCCATGGCCACAAAGAAGTGACTCTTTCCATGGCACACTGAGGAAGACAGGAATAAAACAAGGCCCTCCTTTATTTTCTGTGCCCATTACTCCTCTGCAACCAGAAAACAGCATTTGCATGCCAGTAAAAAAGGACTGAAGTGGTCACTGGCAGCTCTGCAGGGTCAGTTTTCTCACAGGACCTCTCCAGACTGAGCAGAATTACCTGGAGCAGATCCTCAAAATAATTCCCTGAGAGAGAGGGGGAGGCTACAGACACAGAGATCAGTCAGAGCTGTTGCACAAGTCTTTCTAAGCAGCTTTTTCAAAAAAACTTGACCAAGAACAACCAGGACTTGCCTGCAGCTTCAGGAAGGTGTCCTGTGGCTGCTGCTCTATCCACAGCCTCCCGCGGAAGAACGCCGGCCCCACGAAATAATCCGGGACCGTGCTCCAGCCAGACACGTGCTGCAAGCTGAACAGAGGGACACGTCACACAGCCCAAGGGGCCACTGCCTGTCCCCAGCACCCACAGCCCTGGCAGGCCACGCTGCCTGCAAGAGGAGGACACCTGGGGCTGTCACCCCCTCTGGGGCTTCAATGGGAAATGCTTTTTACAAGAGTGAGTGGTGACGGGACAAAGGGGAAAGGATTCAGGCTGGCAGAGAGCAGGTTTGGATTGGGTATTAGGAAAAATTCTTCCCTGTGAGGGTGGTGAGGCACAGGGTGCCCAGAGAAGCTGTGGCTGCCTCTGGATCCCTGGAAGTGCCCCAGGCCAGGTTGGAATACCCTGGGATAGTGGAAGGGGTCTCTGCCCATGGCAGGGGTGGGGTGAGAGGATCTTAAAGGTCCCTTCCACCCAAACCATTCTGGGATAAAAGCTCTGCTTTGGCTGCTGAGGATCCTTCAGATCTGCCAGGGTGTTTGAAATGTCTGTGGGCTTCCTAAAGGAGACTGCAGAACTGACAGGATTCAAACCAGACATTCCTACCACGGCTCCTGGCGAGGAACACAAACACATCCTTGCAAGTGTGCAGCAATTAGGGGAAATCTGACATGATTTCTTACCTGTGGCAACAATTTGGGAGCAGGGCACAAGCAGAAGAGGAAATAAGGAGAGCAGAATCCCACAGAAGCCTTGAGCTGCTGTAAGAACATGTTCCCTCCAGCCCTTACAAACTGCATCTCTTGGACTGGGGGAAGTTATTGATCCAGTGCAGCCTGGCTGCTACTGAATTATTCAACTAAAAGCCTGTGACAGCTCCTTTCACAACACTCCTCTCCCTCCTCCCCCGAGGGGACTGTGAGCTGATTGTGTTTCAGTGCTGCTGGTCAGCAGCCAGGAGCTGAGGGTAGTGGTGACTAATCTTGCTTTTGTTTGGCCATGGCAGCTCACTTGCTTTAATGCTCCTCACTGGAAATATTCCTCTAACACCCTGCAGTCCAAAAGGCTGTGAGTTACCCCATCAATAAGAATCCTTCAGGTAGCCCCTCAGCACTTGGTAAAACTGCCCTCAGGCATTTCAGAATGTGCACTTTTTTCCTTTTAAAAGCCTTTTGGGTTTAACGTGGCCTCTCTCTCTCCCTCCTACACAGAATGGGGCAGCTGTGATGTCTTGGGGGATGCACATAAGTCGCTTGCTGGTATTAAAAACATCACTGAAAAGAGTGTCTCTGGATTGTGGCCAGAGTCCATAGGGCATCTGCTGCCTGAAACATTTGCTGAGGTTTTCTCTGTGTGCTGACAGAGGCTCTTCAACATCCCCCTGCTAAATTTCCTCCCTTGAATTAAAGCAAAACAACATAAAAGAGAGCGAGCCATCTGGATTGTTAATGCACTATCAGTAGCTTTCTAGAATTAATCCATCCCTTGCCAGGCTGAATTACTAAATATATCAGCCAGATTGGTAATTTCCAGAAAGACCCAAAATTTCCAACATGTGGGTGTGAGGGGATCCTTCCCTTTGGATAAGCCTGGATTTACCTACCTGATCAAGGAAATATTTCAACCCTGCACCATGGGATTAGATTTCTCCCTAAATGATGGAATGGATCAGCTGGCACCAGTTCCTGCACTATTTCAGGCAAAAGTATCAACAAAACTATCAGTGCAAAAATCCACCTCCCCACTGTTACCTCATTTAGCTGCTCCCCATTAGGCACTGCACTGCTGGAAAGCAGGTGGTTTGAAATGAAGGAGGAAAAAAAGAAAGGTTAAAATCCCACAAACCTTTTCATGAAGGCAGGTTTCATCTCCAAACTGTAAATCTTGAAGTTCCTCAAGGGGGTTTTATTCAAGAAGACGTCACCAATTAAGCCTGTGAGAGCAATGGGGGTAATGAGGAGTTGAGGAACAGCTAAAGCTGATGGATTTTGCTATTTGAATCTGAGGAACAGCAGGAGATGGAAAGCAGCCACGTTCTGCAATGGAATTAGAGTCCATATGGTCCCATTGCTCATGCAGATTGAGTGGGGAGCATCTCTGAACTGTGCCCTCTCCATTCCCTCCTTTCCCTCCCAGCAGAACACCCTGGGATGTGCTGGCACAGGAGCACCTGGGGCTTCTGGGGACTGTGGGGCTGGAGCTGACCGTGCACAGAATTTTCTAATGCAGTCAATCACTTCTCTAACAGGCACAGCAAAACATAACTGAGCCAGCACCAACGCCCAGGGCTGCTCTGGGCTTTTCATCCCAGGATTTTAAGGCACCTGAAGAAGTCATTCACCTTTAGCAGCCTTTTGTGGAAGTTGCTCTCCATGAAGCAGGCAAAGCCTGCTGCTAATCACAGCACTGAGGCTGCCTGGGCAGCACTGAGGTTTATGCAACGTTTCTGCATTAAATAAAATCGATAGAGTCACGTGCCTAACTCCATTAATCTATTTTATAGAGCTTTTGCACATAGTTCCCCACTAAAATAGAATCAAGCCCTTCCAGCTCCACCACTGAGTGTGATAGGCTTGAGCATTTCAGTCAATTCAGCTCCAGGGGATGCAGTTCCCTCCTCCTGACATTGTGTGAGCTTTTAAATGGTGTGATTCTCCAATATCAACCGCTCCAGGGACAACAGAGATTAAAAAAGGTATTTTCCTTCCCTCCCTGTGAAGTAATATGCTCACAGAGCAAGAGAAAGGGAGCTGAGCATCACCTAGGAAACCTAGAGCAGAGCAAGATTCATTGATAGCCCTGGGTTTAGCTGTACCCTTATAAAATAAACCTTGGTGCAGGACACTGAGCAGCCACTGCTTTTCCTCTGATCACCCCAGACAGGGGTGAGGCTGTTTTTTAACACATTCCCACTGTGCTGTAGCCCAGCTCCCCCACATACGTGGGGTTAACAAACACCTGCAGAACAGAGCAATGCTCATCAGTGATATCATAATCACATCCCTCCAGCTGGATTTGGGCAGGAAAATGTCTCTGCTTCAAACTAGGACTCAAGTGTCCATAACTGTGCCACTGTTAGTGCAGGTGGGAATAAAATAATCAAAATATTCTCAGAACATTCAACATTTCCCACCAACTCCCAGTCCTGACCAGCACCACGAGAGCTGTGCTGGAGAGGTTGGTTTTAAAAGAAAGTAACAGTCACAGTTGTGGCTAATTCAAAAAGCTTCCAGGTATTTGTGATGTGTGCAGCAGAGTTGAGCCCTTATGGTTCTTAATATTTTTAGACAAAGAAATATCTATTACTTTAATTATGTCACAGTGATTTAGGCACTGATGTACCTTGACAACCTTCCACACTTCCTCAGCAGAATGTGACACACCTAGGGAGTTTTAGAGCCAGCTCCTGTAGTTTGACTGCCCACAAGTTTGTGTAGCAGCAGGAGCAAAGACTTTCAGGGATACAATCTTGGATTTACATCCCATGTTAGGCCTGCAAAGTCCTTGAACAACACTGAAACTCGTGATACTGATGGGGTTTGCAGAGACCTGAGACATCAATTATGCTTATTCCTAAGTCCTTCTTCTGTACTGTTAGAGGACTCCAAGACAGCTGACCTGAATCTGGAGCTGCTTTTATATCTGACAATAAATTATAAACACAAACACTGCCTGGAATGTTTTGGAATAATCATGGGAGGACCACAAGTTGCTGAAGAGCACCTGGGCCCTCAGCTGCAGCATTTCCATCTGAGAGGTCCCTGGGAGGGTTTGGAGCACAGAGGCAGACCCACCTTTCCTCTGCTCGTTCAGGGCCAGCCCGTAGTTGACACGGCCGCGGTTCTCCACCAGCAGCCTCAGCTGCCTGAAGCCCTGCTGGGAACAAACAAGGACAGGCATCAGCTGCACCAGCCCTGCAGAGGTGCTGAGAGGGGAAACAGCACCACTGCCTTTGGCAGCTGCAATTTATACATTTAATTTCAAGTTCTCTGTTATTGTTGGTGCTTTTTAATGAGGGAATGGGACTATCCTTGGGCTAAGAATTTCTTGTTTAGATAAACATCAGTCTCAGAGGCTGTGAGATTCTAAAGGAATAAGTAGCTGGCTATAAAGTAGTGACAAGTTCTTTGTTACAAGACAATACATAACTTTTTAATCTAATGGACAGATGCTATAAGGTTTATTTTACTTTACTAACTTCCCACCTTTCCTTACTTCTACTGCACCGTGGATACTTTTACTTAATAGGCTTCTGTCTCACATCCACACAGATGCTTCTGTTATAACTTCCAAACACTTAGCTTATTCTATACAACCACACCCCTACATTATGAACTCTTCACCATCTTATCAATACAGTTTCCTACATTGCAAACCCTTCACTATCTTACCCAATAGTTTCCTACATTGCAAACCCTTCACTGTCTTACCCATTGCAGTTTCTCACTCACTTAAAGCATATTCTTACTTACAACTATAGAAACATAAGTTTCTGGTTTTCCTAATTAATGTGTGTACTTTATTTTTACATCAATCCAAGCTCCTGCAGATCAAACCCTCCTGTATCTGTACAAGTTTCTGTCTTTCCCTTTCCCACATTCTCTAGTGCAAACAGTGAGGAACTCACAGCCTTTGCACAGACTTCTGGGTTGTTTTTTTTTTTTTTCATCTTGAATTTTGAATTCCCATTTTAATAGCACCCACAGAGCCAGAAATAGTTTGACACAGGACAGGCTTGTGCCATAAACTCTCCCACAAGCCTTAAGTACAACAGTGCATCCACCCCCTCACCTGCTCCCACAGCCACCAGAGCCCTGGTGAAATGTGCCAAATCAATACAGGGCTCTTAGTGCCAGGTCTGCCACGGTAAAACTGCTCTCTTTAGCTCTGAGAGACATTCCAGACCCAAAAGGCTCCAAAGCCCCTTAAAACCTGCTTTGTGCTAAGGAAGAAGCCTGCAGAGATTTAATCTGCACTAACAGGGTACAGGTACTCAAGGTTGTGGCTGTGTAAGAAGGCTGGCAGATTTTGTGCAGCAAGGGCCAAAATAACTTGAATTTTGTCCTTGGAAAACCATTCAGACCCCACTTTTCAATCCCAAATGGTAACTTGGCAGTGAAATCCCACTATTTGTGTCTGATCAGGGTACCAAGCTAGTCTGGGTCAGGAGGAGGAGCCTTTCTGAGACTCCTCCCTCTTCAGTGACCTTGTCATCCACACCCTGAGAATCCCCTGCAGTTACCTGTCCCTCAGGAATGGAGAGCTCCACTGTGTTGTAGTCCAGCTCCCCCACATACATGGTGTTAACAAACACCTGCAGAACAGAGCACAGGAGAGCAGAGCAAAGCTCATCAATGATGCCATAATCACATCCCCCCAGCTGGATTTGGGCAGGAAAATGTCTCTGCTTGAACCTAGAACTCAAGTGTCCATAACTGTGCCACTGTCAGTGCAATAAAATAATCAAAATATTCTCAGAACATTCAGCATTCTGATGTTTAAATATAAGTTTTAGCAAAGTGGAACTGGACATTTAGTTAGAAGCTGCACGGGGTTGGGGCTTAGCTGAGAAGTGGACATTTCATGTTTTCTCCCCATTCCCTGCCTCCTCCCAGCCCCGTGGCCCTACCTGTGCCCGGTCCCGGACGTGGTCCCTGGTGTGCAGGTGTCCCCCCCCAAAAATGACAGTCTCATAGAGCACATATCCATAGGGCTGCCCAATGCTGTCGTTCAGATGCAGATTCTCCATGTTCACAGGGAACTCTGACTTGATGGGCTGCAGAGGAGAAGCAAACTGAGCATCAGCACTGGAAAGTCTTGCAGGGACAGCTCATTTAAAGCAGGTGCTTCACTCTGCCACAGGGAGAGCCTCCCAGCTCTGGTCCAACCCAAAATCCCTCCTGACCAAAGTACCAGGAAAAGGAGCCAAGGACTTGCAAAAGTGCAATTCCAAGAGAACAGAAGGAGCAGTGACAAAGCTGAGATAAAAGATTTGCTGCTCTTGCATATCCTTGGTAAAAAAATCCCCCAACCTCATCCTTTTGGGATAAGGCAGAGCACAAATTGCTCTAAAAGTTGATGCCTTTTAGGTGTGGGATGCAGTGAAAGAGGTGTCACTACCTGTAAAAGTGCTGGCAGCACATCCCAGAGAGAGATGTACTGGTGCAAGAGGATGGCACCATAGGAGGCCTTGCTCTCAATCATGGGAGGCAGAGGAAGGGGCTGGCCTGAGGGGCAAAAACAAAGATGGAACAAAGATTTCAGACAATGAAAATTCAAGATCCCTCCCTTGAATACAATATACCTCCATCCCAGACCTCCTTTGCTCCTCCCATCCTTAATCCCCAACCAAGCAGAGCCCCAGAAGGGCCAGTTTCAATAATCCCCAACCAAGCAGAGCCCCAGAAGGGCCAGTTTCAATAATTCCCAACTGACAGAGCCCCAGAAAGGCCAGTTTCAATAATTCCCAGCCAAGCAGAGCCCCAACAAGGCCAGTTTCAATAATTCCCAACTGACAGAGCCCCAGAAGGGCCAGTTTCAATAATTCCCAACTGACAGAGCCCCAACAAGGCCAGTTTCAATAATTCCCAGCCAAGCAGAGCCCCAACAAGGCCAGTTTCAATAATTCCCAACTGACAGAGCCCCAGAAGGGCCAGTTTCAATAATTCCCAACTGACAGAGCCCCAACAAGGCCAGTTTCAATAATTCCCAGCCAAGCAGAGCCCCAACAAGGCCAGTTTCAATAATTCCCAACTGACAGAGCCCCAGAAAGGCCAGTTTCAGTAATTCCCTGACTGAACAGTGCTGTGGCTCCTGGGTAATTACCAATTAGTAATTGGGTAATTACCAATGACCATGCTGAAGAGTTGTCTCAGCTTGAAGAATTTGGATGTGTAGTCCCCAGCCTCTGTCAGCACAGCATCATAATCTGGAAAAGCAGAAGAGCAGCACGTGTTTTAAAAACATAAAGCAGCTCTGGGATGGCTTCATGCAAGAAATAAAAGCCTCAGGCACAATTTTCATGGCATTGTCTAGAGTATGGAAATCTGTACACTTTAATCTGAGTGAACATCACTAAACAGCTACAAAATTCCTTAAATTAGAGAAGAGCCATTCACACTTTCAGAGATCTAATTTGCACATATCCAGAATTTCACACAGGATAAAGTCAACAATTAACCGTTTTAACCACGGGCTGTTGAGATGAAAAGAGATTTATAGTAAAATTTGACTTGGTAAAATTAAAAAATGGTGTTTTGGATCATCATGCCTCCCTAGAAAAAAGAGATATCAATTCATCATCTGTGACAGCTCTGTTTACAATTCAGAACAAGGGAATCCCCCACTTGTGGAATGGCTGGGAATTAGAAACACTCATTTAACCCCACTTTTAAACAGGAATTTATTCTGGGCTGTGTCCTACTCATCTCTCAGGACAAAGCGGCTGTGCTGATCCCTCCTCAGTGTGGCTGGTGACTGTCACCAGCCCAGGGCAGGCAGGGCAGTGACAACAAACTCACCATAACTGGTGACATCTGACTTGTACTCATCAGCTTCCAGCGCCCCGCTCATGAAACCAAAGTTGGTGCCTCCGTGGAACATGTAGAGGTTGATGGATGCTCCTGTTTTGAGGATGCTTGCTACAGTATTCACCATCTCTGCAAAAAAAAGAGATTTTTTTGCAGTGTCAAGGAGGCCACAGACACAAATCTGGGCCAGGAATTCAAACCAGACACATTCTGATCATTCCTGTCTGTCACAGTGATTTGTGTTGGGATTTGCATCGTGCCCTCACTAAGGGGCAGCACATCTACTGATGCATTTAAATACGAAATTTATTTAGTATTATTATTAAATACTAAATTAAATATTTAATACATTCAAATAATCCTCTCCTCCAGGTGACAAAGGGGTAAAACTCGATTTTCCTGCTTTTAAGAAGAGCAGCAAGGACTCCTCAGCAGACTCCTAATGACCCAATTACAAAGACAATCGCAGGAGGATGAGTCGTTAAACCAGTCCTGTACAACTCGGCTTTCACTGCTCCTTAGGTGCCCTGCGGGTTTGTTTTTTCTGTAGTAACCTTCCAAATGAGCTTTGAACCCGGGAGAAGGTGCTGCACTCACAAGGGGCTCTGAGCCAGTGGGGAAGAGAGAGGGAAATGTGGCTGGGAAATTGGGATAAAAGGAGGCTGAGTCCTCCAAAGATTGGAGACACCCCAGGGGAATGCCCCATGGGCTCTCCCTTGATTGGAATAAAGTTCCAGGACTCCTCTGGCCCTTTTTGACATCAACCTCTGATGTTTGTGGATTAATTTTCCTGACAGTTTCATTCGGTTTTGGGTGGGTTTCAGGTTAGTTTCATGCAGTTCTGGTTGTTTTCACTCAATTTTGGGTGGATTTTGCTCAACTTTGGGTGGTTTCCCCCAGTTTTAGGTCATTTTCACTCCGTTTTTTGGGGTTTTTTTTGTCAGCTTCAGGAAGTTTTTGGTGGTTTCACGCAATTTTGGGTGGGTTTCTGTCAGTTTAGGGTGGATTTCAGTCACTTTCAGGCGGATTTCACTTAATTTTTGGTGGTTTCTCTCAGGTTTGGGTCGGTTTCACTCAGTTTTGGGTGGTTTCATGTCATTTTCTCTCAGTTTTGGGTGTTTTCATTCGGTTTTTTGTAGTTTCCAGGCTCAGGTTGAGCCCAGCAGTGCCAGGTTAACTCTGTAGGTGCTGAGGCAGATCAGGCACAGGTCCCCAGAGTTTTGGGTAGCTTTCACTGAATTTTGGTTCAGTTTCTCTCAGTTTTGGGTCAGTTTCAGGTCGGTTTCACTCCATTTTGGGTCAGTTTCTGTCATTTTTGGGTGTTTTCACTCGTTTTTTTGTCATTTGAGCCCCAGCAGCATCAGGTTAACCCTGCAGGTGCTGAGGCAGATCAGGCACAGGTCCCCAGAGTTTTGGGTCATTTTCACTCAATTTTGGGTCAGTTTCTCTTGGTTTTAGGTCAGTTTCTCTCAGTTTTGGGTCAATTTCTCTCAGTTTTGGGTGGTTTCAGGTCGGTTTCTCTCCATTTTGGGTCAATTTTTCTCAGTTTTGGGTGGTTTCAGGTCGGTTTCACTCCATTTTGGGTCAGTTTCTGTCATTTTTGGGTGTTTTCACTCAGTTTTGTGTGCAGGTTGAGCCCGGGCAGCACCAGGTTAACCCCGTAGGTGCTGGGGCAGAGCAGGCACAGATCCCTGAGGCCGAAGAGCAGAACCCCCCTGAGCCCACGAGGTGCTCACCATCTGCATCAAAGACATAGTGAGGGCCTCCCCAGTTATCAAACCACCCAGTCCAGTACTCCATCACCATCTTAGGCTGGTCTTTCTGTCAAGAGAAAAACAAAATAAAACAACACGGACACTGGAACTCCAGTGTAAGAAGGAGAAGAAGGGAAATTTATTTCCTGACTCCAATATTTATAGACTTTCAAAAGTGACAGTGGATTGGAGGATGAAATTGTCACCTCTCCAATGACACTGGACAAACCAACAGTCTATCAAATTTCTCCTCCTCCAGAGAGGAATGTAAAAACAATCATTATTTACATAAAACGTGTGAGAAACTCCATTACAAGGATGTAAACATCAGAAGGCTTAGAAGAACAGGGTGGTGCCATGGTTTTACAGGAGGGTTTTCTTCTCAAGTGGCACAGCCAAAAAGGCACCTAAGGAGCTCCGGGTGTGTGAGGAACAAGAAGCTGTGGGCCAGCAATGCCCAGAAGAGGCAAGCAAAGCTTTGTGCCTCTGCTAATCACAAAGCACAGAGCACACAATCGGGTGCTGTCAAACATTGCTGGATGCTGCTGTTTGGAGAGCTGTAGCAGAGGGACAAACCAACTGTCAGTGTTTAGTTCTTGCTAAAAACACACATTTATAAATGTCTGCTTATCTGCCACGCCACTGCCAGCTGAGAGCTTGCAGGTGCAGGGCAGCCAGTGCCTGCCAAGGTACAGCAGCAGACCTGAGCTGCTTTAATGCCTTTTTAATGCTGCATATGGCACTGGCAGGGAAGAATTTGCAGGAATTAGGTCTTCATTAAAGGCTCTGCACACAGAGCAATTGCTTCCCATTTGTCAGTGCCTGGCAGATCCCTGAGGCCCTGCAGGATCCCTCCTGTCCCCGTGGCATGGGCAGGGCAATGTGTGCTCAGCCTGGCTGCCCCTCCAGCCTCCTGGGCTTTCATTCCAGGCGGTTTTGTGATTCCAATGCCACAGGAATTGGCTGAGGTAAGTGGCATTAAAGAAACTCGTGTTTCATTAGGAGAAAACAACTGCCTGTAATCATCTAAACATCCCTGGAAATGCATTTAATCAATCCATCCCCAGTGAACCAGTCAAAGAAGGGATTTTATCACCTTCTGGAACAAAAACCCATGACAAGGAAAAGATAAAACAGCTTCATAACCCCTACAAACCCTTCCTATCTCAAAATTGGTGTGGCAAAGGAGGAGCTGCTCCTTTGGGGCCACACGTGGTGGGGAAGGTGCCACCTTCTGTTGATTTGCAAGGTTTGGGCAATTTTGGCAGACCTAAAGGAGGTGAAAGCACTTCCAGCAGAGCCTCTTTTGCCAGCAGAGGGAAAGAAAACAAATGCAAGCTGCAGGATTGAACATCCAGCATGCCAGCAGGGCTCCCTTCTCAGCCAGGCAAAAGCCAAGAGGTGAGAAGAGAATTGATCAGGGCTGGGGGCAGATCCCTGCTCACATCCTTCACCTGCAGCAAGCAGAGCACAGGGAAGAGGACACGGGGTAAAGAGAGATAACCTGTCACCAACCCCAAAACCTCATCACAATCAGGACACTGTTCACACCAAGTGTTCATTCATTAATTAATTCCTCCCTGAGGCACACCTCTGACAGCACAGAGGGGTTAAAAATGCTCAAGTGACACAGTAAAACCTCATCAATCTACCCTGAATGAGGCCCTGGAGGTGACAGCCATCAGAGTGCACAGACACAGCTGCAGCACCCACAGCACCAGGGTGAAAGAGTTTGGGGAAAAGATGATGGAAATTCAAGAGAGATCTGACAATTGTGCACTGGGATGCTCTGGGTACCACCTGAAGAAGTCTAACCCCTACCAGCTGAACAATGAAAAGCCTTTTTAGAAGGATAACAGGACACTTAAATCCTCCTTCCCTGATTCCAGGAGGATTTGGCCTCATGAGAAGGAAGCCTTGAACCAACACACAAATCCCACAGAGAGTATCAGAGCTTCACTTCCAGTGCTGGAAAACATGGATGAACCAAGAGTTTCTGCAGCTCACCTGTACTGTGTCCAGGTATTTCAGCAGCCCAGGCTCCAGCTTCTGGAAGTTAACAGTGGCCAGTGCTAGTGGGAAAGGAAAAATGCATTAATTTAGACTCATCCAAAATGTCTAGGGGATCATCTCCTCAGCCCAGCAGGAGGGAAGTGCAACACCTTCTGAACCCCCAAAACAACCTCCTCACAAAGTCCCCATCAAAGCCTTCACTTGCCATGCAGGATCCAAGTGAACCACAGCAGAGTGGAATCCTCCCAGGCCATCTTTCAGCTCTAATGTGCAGAGATATTAGAGAGAGAGAGCATCAGAGCATCTCCTGGGGTGTCACCAGCTCTAATTAGAGCCTGTAAAGCACTTGGAGATCCTCACTTAAAAGGCACCACATAAAGGCAAACTTATTAGCAAGTCCTGTCTGGATGGCACACTGCTCTGCCAGGCTCTAGCTGCAGGAATCCCTTCCCAGGCAATATCCTCCAGCTTGTCAAGTCTGTGGGGGTGAGCCAGGGCAGCCACGGGGCAGGAGAGCCACAGAGAGCTGGAATGAAGAGTTCTCTGGGCTTCTGCCCGTCCTCAGGCTCTGGAGTAACTTCAGTCTGACAAGGTGGAGTTTAATTAACCCAAGTGCCCAGGCCTGCACTTGGCCACATTAACCCCTGCAATGCCAGAGGCTGGGGATGGTGTGGCTGGACAGTGCCCAGGCACAAAGGGACCCGAGGGACAGCAGCTGGCCAGGAGCCAGCAGTGTGCCCTGGGGCCAGGAAGGCCAGTGGCTCCTGGCCTGGCTCAGGAATGGTGTGGCAGCAGCAGCAGGGAGGTCACTCTGCCCTGCCCTGGCACTGCTGGGGTCACACCTGGAGTGCTGTGCCCAGCTCTGGCCCCTCAGCTTGGGAAGGAGCTGGGGACACTGAGCACGGCCAGAGGGGACAGCGAGGCTGGAGAGGGGCTGGGAACACAAACCCTGAGAGGAGCCCCTGAGGGAGCTGGGGGTGCTCACCTGGAGAAAAGGAGACTCAGGGGTGCCCTCCTCACTCTGCACAGCTCCTGAAAGGTGCCTGTGCTCAGCTGGGGCTGGGCTCTGTCTGCAGGCACTGACACAACCAGAGCACACAGCCTCCAGCTGTGCCAAGGGAAACACAGGCTGGAGATCAGGAAGAAGTTTTTCCCAGAAAGGTGATAAAGTTCTGGAATGTTCTGCCCGGGGAGGTGGTGCAGTCACCATCCCTGGGTGTGTTTAACAAAGCCTGGATGTGGCACTGGGGGCCAGGGTTGAGTTGAGGGGTTGGGGCTGGGCTGGACTCGATGGTCTTTAGGGTCTCTTCCACCCTGGTCATTCTGTGATTCTGAGAGGGAACACCTCCTGCAGGACAGGAGACACTAATCTGGGATCAGTGTGCCAGCCCCTGGCAAGCATTTCAAGCATTTTTGTATCTCCCAGCCCTCAGTTACACTGATATTTCTCCCAGACAAACTCTGCAGCAGCGATGATGTGATTCAGCATTAAAAATTGACTTCTAACAAGAGAGCTGCTATCAAACCCAGCCCCAGTTGTGTCAGGCAGAGCACTTCAAACAGAATATTTACAGAAGGAAAAGCTCACTTCTCACTATTTATACCTTGATTTTAATAGGCTGACCTATGTAGTGTGCTGAGCTGGAGAATTCAGCACAGAAAACACGAAAGGAGAACAAAATAAAACGTGGATTTAGCACTGATGTAATACATGAGCTGGCAGTTCTGAAGGAGAACATGCCCAGCTCTGCTTTTCATGCACATTAACAGCACCCCATGGAAAAGAGAACCATCCCCAGAGCCTTATTCATCCTTCCCATGGGATGTTCTTCCCACACCCACACACAGGGCATCCCACCATGGTCTGGAGGGACAGCAGAGGCTTTGTCACCCATCAGCTCCCAGAAGGGCTTCACCAGGTCAGATCAGCTCGGGATTCTCAGAATCAGATTGGGTTGGGATGGAGGGGACCTTCAACTCATCCCTGGAAGGGCAGGGACACCTCCCACTAACCCAGGCTGATCCAAACCCTGCCCAGCCTGGCCGTGGACACTTCCAGGGATGGGGAGGGAATCTTGCCTCTCCTTTAACCCCTTCCTCACCACCCTGCTGCTCCTCACTTGGAGCCCTGGTTATCCCACACATCTGTAAGGAACCCCTGAGGGAGTTGGGGATGTTTAACCTGGAGAAATGGAGACTCAGGGGTGCCCTCCTCACCCTGCACAGCTCCTGAAAGGTGCCTGTGCTCAGCTGGGGCTGGGCTCTGTCTGCAGGCACTGACACAACCAGAGCACACAGCCTGCAGCTGCACCAAGGGAAACACAGGCTGGATAGCAGGAAGAAGTTTTTCCCAGAAAGGTGATAAAGTTCTGGAATGGCTGCCCGGGGAGGTGGTGCAGTCACCATCCCTGGGGGTGTTTAACAGAGCCTGGATGTGGCACTGGGGGCCAGGGTTGAGTTGAGGGGTTGGGGTTGGGGCTGGACTCAGTGATCTTGGTCATTCTGTGATTCTGTGATCAGTGACACGCTGGCTTTAACAGATTGTTGTGACATCCCAGAGGCAAACTGGGATCAAAGAGCTCCCAGCAGAACAGGACACTCCAAAGAGGAGGAGCTCTGAGGCTGCAACATTCTCTCAGGAGATGAGGCTAAGGCAGGGATTTCTCCTTTCTCCCTTCTCCCTCTCCTGACAGCTCAGTGGCAGGCAGAGAGTGACTCTGTGTGGTCACAGCTGAAAACTGCTGCACATCCAAAAACATCCACAAGAGTTTTTCACCGTGCTGGTGAAGGCCCATGACTCAGTAAATGAATTTATCCCTCTCATGCTGACATGGA
Source organism: Passer domesticus (assembly GCF_036417665.1). NCBI lineage: Eukaryota > Metazoa > Chordata > Aves > Passeriformes > Passeridae > Passer > Passer domesticus. The sequence continues at coordinate 3,993,734 of NC_087496.1, read as the reverse complement.
AAAGCAAAAGGAGGGGGGAAAAAGGGAGGGGAAAGTCTTTCCCTTTAACATCTCTGTGCCTGAGATTGGAAATTTAACATTATTTATACCTGAGTGATAACAGGAGCACTCAAAGGCTGTACTCTGCAAACACTAAATCTGGGGAGCAGTTACACCTCAGGCAATTGGCAGGAACACAGGAGAGAGCAGAGGCCAAGAACAGAGTAAATCCCAGCTGAAATTACCCCAAATTCTGAGAATCAGTGCCCCAACCAGTCAGATTTAGGGCTCACTGAAACTCAAGCAGCTGCACCTCCACTTCTTCACAGGAAAAAAGAGGAGGATGCTAAGCAGTTATTTAAAAACTTATTAGAATTATACTTTATAAAAGGGAAATGGGCATCCTTCTGCATTCTACACATCTGACACCCTCCTTCACCCACCTAAGGCTTTACACCCCAAAATAAGCTTGCTGAGAAGATAATGCTGCCCCACAAACTACTACTAAATTTACTGCTTAAATGTAAAACTCAAAATCAAGGTTTTAATGGACCTTTTTTCCTTATCTTTTTAATTGCAAAGCATCTGCCTTAGGAAGGAGTAACTACTGCTAGTAATTGCTGAGGACCTTGTTTAGTATCTATTGAAATGAAGCAATAAATAGCATTTTCAGCCTTGTAGTCTGGTGAAATATTAAGAAATGCTGGGTGCTGCCATCTCTTGACTCAGTGGAAAGTACAGATGCCCATCCCTTCACACAGTGTTACACTTCATGTGGAAAATAAACCATTCTAACCTCTCTGGGTTTGTCCTGACTGTACCATCCAGCCAAGGGGTCCCTCCTGCCACAAACAGGGGGTGCAGAGGGTGAATTCAAGTCCTGTTTTCCTTCCTCGGCTCTACAAGCACTCACCTCCTTCCACCAAGCCAAAGGACAGCCCATTCTTGTTGTCTGAGGTCATCAGCAGCTCCACAATCCCTCTGTTTAACAGGGCCTAGGTCAAAAAGAGCAAAAGCCATTGTGTTAACAGAGTGGAGCATTTCCCAGGATATTAAAGCACTGCAGCATCACCTTCTGTGGGGCCAGCCTGTCTGGCAGTGCCTTGTAATAAATATTGTCCCTATGACATCTCCCATTCCTCCTGAAGCTTCCCTGCCTACTTCTCCCAGCTTAAAGACCACTGGAAAATCTTATTTTGTTTTAGAAAGCTGGATTGGTTTCTCACTGATGCATCCAACTTCAGGATTTAACTTCTGAGATCAAGGTAATAAACAGCTCCACTGCTTTCATCAAAAGAGGGATTCAGCTGGAGGGAGGAAAGGAAAAGCAGCTCAGGCTTCTGACTGCCTGACAGTGGGAGCTGCAAAGAGGGAAGAGCTGATTTCCCAAGGAACACCATCACAGGACAGCTCAGGTACAACTGTTTTTCAAAAATCAATGAATTTAGTGGTTCCTCAATGTTACAGCTCTAGAGGAAACAGCACTCTAAGGTTTTAAAATCCCCCTGCTCACACGAGGCTCCTCCCAAGGATTGTTCTCTTGCAGCTGGTCCTGAACAGAACAGTGGCTGATGTTTAGAGATCAGTTGTTAATTAACCACTCATTTCACTGCACCTCCATTGGAAGTCACTCCTCCAGTTCCAGAAGCTCTGAGAACAAGGCTTCAGTCTCTTCAGTCTAGATTATTAATTGTGAAATGTGATAAAACCTTTGTTTATCGTCCCTGCCTGCACTAAGAGCAGACCTGGGCATGAAATATTGCAACAGAGACAAACCCAGCCCAGAGCCAGGACAAGCTGGTGACTTTGTCAACCCATCCAAATTTCTACCTGAACAGATGCTGGATTCAGACAAAATTCAGCTGCCTGAGGGAACTGGAATTTCTAACCAATTTTACCAAGGTAATTCTTTGAGCACTGCATTAATGCTGGGTTTCTTCCCCTCCTTTTGAGTGTAAATGCAAAACAGAAGAACAGCAGAGCTGCCACACGTTCAGTGCCTCCCAGAGTGCAGGAATAGAAGCTCAGTTCTGAGTGGGAAGGGCCATGTCAATACATCCTGTCACTTTCAGGAAGGTAAGCACAGGGAGTTGAGGTTTTGTGTGAGCTGTGGGTGTTTTTTAATGAGTTTATTAATTCCAGGAAGATGCAACTTGGTCACAGATGCTAGATGTGAATTAATCACCTTGCCACAAACAGAACAAAGACTCAGAGCCCCACCTCACATCAGATCCCACCCCAACCAAAAACAAAGCCCTGCAAATCCTGCTTTCCCACATTTCCATCTCCAACCACTATTCTGTGCTGCCTCAGATGCAAATTGCACACAGTCCCAGAATATGATGAAACAGCACTGCAAAAATACACCCACAGGCTGGCAGGGAGCTCTGTCCTGACAAGTCTGAGACAGCACAAACTCTTTCCTCACCAAGCCTTGGAAAGCAAGGCCAAGCCTGCAGGCTGCTCAAACCCCCAGAGTCTCTGTGTCCCCTTCATTCAGGGCTCTGAAAACCACTTGCTTGCCATTATCTCTAATTTGTTTGTGTACAAACTTTATATTTCACCTTGTAAGGAGAGTTAAACCACGGCACGAGCTGGAGCTGGTGCAGGAGCTGGCACAGCCCTAAGGAGATTAGCACTCCTGCCATGGATTTGTTTGTTTGAGGAGCCTCTGGACACCCTGAGCAACGGGACAAGCTGAGCCTCAGGGTGCTCAGGGCTACCCAAAGGGTTTCAGAAGGATCCCACAATCCTGTAGCAGAAGAGCAGGCCTGGATGGGTGACCCCCCTGATGTGCAGCAATACCCTTCAGCATTCAGTGAGAAGAAATGAAACAACAAACCCTGTGAGGCACACTGCAGATCTCATTATCTGCCTGCCCTGCACTGGTGCTGGGGGCAAACAAGCAGGTCAGACTGCTGTGAGATCCACCAGGATAATCCAGCCTCCCTGGGCATGGGCCAACTCCTTATCCCTGACTCGGAGCAGCCAGGGCACAGTTTAATCCCTTTTTGACAGGGGTAAGGGAGGCATTAGGCAAATTAACCTGCCTGCTGCTGAGCCCCAGATTACACAAGTTTAGGAGCATGCTGGGGACTTGTTCCCATCAACTCTTCTGCCAGGAAAGTTAACACAGGGAAACCTTTATCAAATATCATCTAGGAGAGGCAAAAAAGGACCTGCAGGTGAGAGCTGCTTCAAGGCCAGCTGTGCAATACAGACACTCCCCAGCTCCCTGTCTCCCTCTCCTCTGGAAGATGTAAGAACACAGATTTATCAGCACTGAGAGGGTCATGTGCCAACTCTTCCACTCCTGGAGGAAACATCCAAGGAAAATGCAGCTGGTGCTTTCAAGAGTCTCTCAAACCACACTCAGAAAAAAATAAAATACTGTAGGGAAGGAGATTTATGGGAGAGATTGACAGAGAAACAAGTAGAAGTGCCACCATTACCATTTTGACATAGGTCATGTAGTTTGGGTCTTTGGCATAGGAACCATATTCATTCTCCACCTGCACTGCAATGATGGGACCTCCTTTCTTGTACTGTGGGGGACAAAAATGGAAAAGGAATGATTTCCAACCACAGGCACCAAAATCCCACGAGCTGGCAGCTTCAGATGGATTCAGCTCCACCCTCCCATGCTCCCACACTGCCAGAGGAAACTACAGCTTGTGCTGATTCCTGGGGCAAAACTGGTGCATTTTTGTAGCAGTTTTTGGTTATTGCCTGACTCTGCTCTGTCACACAGAGCCCACAGTGCCCTGTCACCACTCCCAGCCCTGCAGAGGGACCAGATGGTGCTGAAACATAAACTTTGAGGAATTTAGAAATTTTAAAGGAGCTAAGGTTTTAGTTAGAGATAAGCTTTATTGGAGTTAATTAAAATAAACAGGTAGGCCTTGATGAAGTTAAGTACTTAACTAATAATTGATTGCTTGTCAACACAATGTTTGGTTAGCTGAGTTTATAATGAAGGATATAGAAACTGATAAATAGCTTTTAGTAACATAAGACAATTGCGGGCCTCCTCTGTTCTGAAACCAACTGAAGACAGGGAACAGGAGTTCTACCAAGGGTTCGTTTGTCATATTTGCATTGAAAAGGTAGAAAGGTCAGAATGAGGAAGACTCCATCTACTTCCTCATTTTGGGACCCCTCCCCATGAAAGGGACCAAAGACCCATTTCAAGGAACAAACTACGCATGCTTAATAGCTCTTGAACTAATTAGCATATGAAGCAGGGAATGGGATGTACCAAAATGATGAATCTGTATTTGTATTTTGGGCATTCAACACTTGTATGGATAAAAGGACTCTGTAATCACCTGTAAACTGCAGTGTGTATTTGGGAGCTATCCCACACTAAACATACACTTTCTAACTTTAAACTGTTAGATACTGTTAGTACAGTTGGATACTGGTACTAATCAATATCTATTTTTTTTAGTAAGTCAGTGCTTGCCTGCAGAGGGACAACAACGCGCATCAGGTGGTCAAAGTAGGCATCCACAGCTTCTGTGAAACCCCTGTACGTCGTCCTCAGCTGCATCTCGGGGTCCTGCAGCAGCCAGCTGGGGAAAAGCAGCACAGGGGATGTGTCAGACACTCCTGCCCAGTCAGGCTGAGGTATTTCAGCCACTGCACCAAGTCCCACCAGGGCAGGGATCATTGGTGTCAGCTGGCAGCGCCCACAGGACACCCTGAGTTGTGAATGACACCTCGTGTCCATCAGCCACTTTCAAATAAATCCAATTCCCAATCTCTTCTTGTTCTTTTTGTTTTGCATTTCAGGCCCAAACTCATTTCACCATCTCTATCAATAATATTTCAAGGGTTAATCTTATCACTCTAAAGTGAATTCCCTGCATTCCCAAGGGCACTCTACAACCAAGTGCTCCCTCAAAAAATCCCAAGCCTATCTCAAACAAAAGATTTCTGTAATTGTTCCCAGTTTCTACTGCTGATTTACAAGGCTGGGTTCTGTTTGGAGTTAACAGAAAAAAGGGCAATTTGTTGAAGAGCAGAACAATATAATGCTGTAACAATTTACAGGGAATGAGCCTGTATCTTCCTTTTCTCAGCAAAATGAGGTCTTAAGTAACATCTTTCCAAAGAATATTCAACTCTTTGCTAAATGTGGCTTTGTGGACTTAAAAAAATCATCTCCTTTAGCTGGAAAATGAGAATAGTACTCTTGAGAATGGGAATAGTTGCTCTTTATTAGAATTTTTAATCTGTCAGATAAAAAAAACACATGGGTGATGTGAAAACAACTGACAACAGATGCACTTTTCATAATCTAACCTGGAGGTGGCTTCTGGCTTTGGTCATGAGGAGCTCAGCTCGCAGGAGTAAGTCCCTAACACCTCAACTCTGATGCCAAAGGCAAGTGAAAAGTTAAAAAAATAATCCCCAAGTATCTCCACTGAGGTTTGTGCTGTGTGCAGTAAGGAAAACAAGTGGTAACCTGGCACTGGCTCCAGTCAGGAAGCAGGCAAGTCCCAGAGCTCCCAGAGCCTCCTCCAGCTGTGTTCTTCAGGGAAAACACAACAGGAGGCTGGCAAAGTTGTGGGTTTCATTACTGCCAGCCGTACAATGCAGATTTCTAGTAGGACTTTTAAAATGGAGCTGAGATGGAGCAAATTCTTACACCAAGCTGCAAATCCTGTCCATGTTATGCAGAGTCAAGGTGCACCAGCAAGATTGGCTCCTGCAATTCTATTTTCTTGCTGTAACCATTATACCACAAAACAATTATTATTATTTTACACACTAAAAATATATATAATTAGAAGAGCTCCATAAGATAATGAGCTGCCTTGGGAACACAGAAAATAAATATCCCCATCAAGCAGCCAGCCATTCCAAAGCAATTCTTCTGAAGGAGCCTCAACTGTGTGATCAGGAGCTTGGGATTTGCTTGTCCCTGATGCTTCCCTGAAGTGAACAATTTCCACACTCACCTGGGCAGACCCCCGAGGTCCCACTCGGAGCAGATGTAAGGTCCAGGGCGCAGAATCACCCACAGCCCATTTTTAGCTGCCAGGGAAAGGAAGGCCCTGGGGATCCAGACACAGAAATTACTGTCTGCTGCAGAACCCCCACCCCTAATGCTCCAATCACCACTGAATTTAGGTAGCAAAGCAGAAGGGAATTGCATGATGAAGTAACCACACTGGATTGGTGCTAAATTGATTAAATTCCCAGAACTCCAGAAGGATGAGGAAGGGAAGGAGGGAGGGAGGAAAGAAGGGAGGGAGGGAAGGAAGGAAGGAAAGGAAGGAAAGGAAGGAAAGGAAGGAAGGAAGGAAGGAAGGAAGGAAGGAAGGAAGGAAGGAAGGAAGGAAGGAAGGAAGGAAGGAAGGAAGGAAGGAAGGAAGGAAGGAAGGAAGGAAGGAAGGAAGGAAGGAAGGAAGGAAGGAAGGGAGGAAGGGAGGAAGGGAGGAAGGGAGGAAGGGAGGAAGGGAGGAAGGGAGGAAGGGAGGAAGGGAGGAAGGGAGGAAGGGAGGAAGGGAGGAAGGGAGGAAGGGAGGAAGGGAGGAAGGGAGGAAGGGAGGAAGGAAGGAAGCCCCATTGCCTGATCAAAGCACATCTGGAAATAACATCTTCACCCAACACCCTCCAAAGAGGAGTATTTCATAACAGAGCTGGCTGTGCCACATACCTTAGGTCCAGGTTTTTACTGAAGTCAAACTTGCCTCTTTCCTTTTCGTGCAGGTTCCACGGCACGTACCTGAAAGGCAGGTGAAGGGTGAGCTCAGAGAAAAACGGAGGCCCCACTATTCTTTTCCCACAATACACCATTACGGCCCAGTGGAGAGGCTGGGCAGGGAGGGCACTCACGTGGTGAGGGTGTTGAGGCCACAGGCTCTCATCTTGAGCATCCGATCCTCCCAGTACTCGCGGGGCACCCTGAAGTAGTGCATGGAGCCCCCGAAAATGCGGAAGGGCATCCCTTCCAGCAGGAACTGGGAGTTCTCTGTCTGCAGGCCCAGGGTCCTCCCCCACAGCCCCAGGGGGGTCAGCTCGCTCCAGTTAAACCTGGATGAGAAAAGGAGATGTGTGAGCAGCCAGTCCTGGGGAAGGAATGTGTCCTACCCATTGCACCTCACCCAGCAGGACCAGCTGTGACCTCTGCTTCTCAAGCAAGCCACATTCTTGATCCTACAGAGCACAGGGATTGTTCAGAAGGCTCTAAGCCACTTGGGAGACCTTCCCAAATGTGGATTTAAATCCATTTCACTGGCTGTTTCCCCCTGAACCCCCAAGCCACTGTGCCTCGCTCTACAACTGCCACTGCTCAGGCACAGAGCATGAAACTCTCTTGATAAAATCATGGATAGGCAACTTTTCACTCACAGTTCTCACAAACACTTCCCTAACTTCTGGAACTCAGCATCTCCCTGTTCTGCAGTAGGAGGGCACATAGCTGATTTCCAGACCCATGTTCCAACAGCAGCTGCATCTCATCACTGCCATCCCAAATGTTTGGGGACTCTGGTATCTTCCAACTCAAAGCATGGAAAAATTAAAACCCCCTCTCCAGTTCCCTGTGAAAAGAGAACCTTTTCCTCAGTTTAATGAACCCCCTGGATTATATTCACCCAGGAGAGACTAAATCAGCTGCCACCACAAACTTACCTCTGCCCACATCACTGTTTGTGTTAATTCTGAAAATGTTATTTGCCAGAAGAACCAGAGCCATGGGGCCAGCAGCTCCTCAGCACTTACCAGGGTGAGCTCTCCTGCTGTCTCAGCTCCTCTCGGGTCAGCTCCTGCTCTACTCATGGCCTGGCAAGCTCCCAGCTCACTGTGGCTGAACCAAACCCCACTCTACCCACAGGACACAGAGCAGTGTCACTGCCTCCCTGAGCCCACCCCATGAACACACAGAGGGTCAGACAATGGCAGCTTGTTCCTTATCAGAGCCAGATGTGAGCAATGAATTCCCAGCTCCAGAAAGCAGGAATGACCAGCACATTTGGGAGAAAATCACAGTGAGAGAGGAGAGGAACACCTAAGCCTCCAGCTGCTGCCTAGGCTATGTGTGAAGCATTGTTAGCAGAGGGTGAGGATGCTCAGAGCTCGTGGCTCACAGGGATTGCTAACCAGCAATCCTCTGCCAGGCCAGGGGGACTAAAGGAGCTGAATCTAAGGCTTGCAGGGCACTGCACGGGCTGGCTGACAAGCTCACAGGGTACCTGAGTGGCACAGCATTCTCACAGGGCTCTGAAACAACCGGCAGCAGGCAGGGGTAATACCTGGAAAAGGAAGCCAGGTTAGATATTCACTATCCTAGATATTGACTGCCTCCACACAAGGAGGCTCACACTGATTGTCCAGCCATTCCCGGTGATATATATTGGTCTCTTCAAGCCAGGTCTTATAAGCTCTTGGAGATTTATATTACACCTAAGATAGCTCAGATACTTTAGAAGGCATAAAATCAGGATGGCTTTTGTGGTAGTGTTGGAAACAGAAAAGTTTTAATAAAAGGCAAAATAACAAAGCTCTTTACAGAGAAAACCCGAGTCAGGTGCAAGAGGCTCTTGCTCCTGGTAAAACACCCCACAAAAGTGATTAATTCCTTTGTTCTCTTCTTTTTCTAGTGAATTGCTCAGGCAGGACCTTTTGGCTCCTGTCCAACTGGCTATCCTTAAGTTTGAGGTCAAGTCCCTCAGTTCCTAGGAAGTGTCTTTTTCCTAACTAAGGAGAGAAACTTCTGGGCTTTTTTTCCTTTTTAAGGGGACAAAGGAGAGTTTGGTCACTCCATCAACAGGGGCACATCCCTACATCCCAGAAACAGTGCTGAGCAAGGAGACTGCTGTGTCAGAATGTCAGCTCTTGATGATGGTGCAGCTCAGGTAGCAGAAATGAGTCCAAAACACCAATCTGCCACATTTAAAGTGTGCCTGAGTAAGGACAGGAGCTAACATGCTCATCTGCACGAGAAACAGAGAATGATGGCACCCGGGAATGGCAGCATTGCTCCCAAGGAATTGTGAGGAATTTCAGCAGCAGGAAAGGGTTCTCAAGGCCCAAACAGGACACCCCATGGCCCCTGCCCCTCTGTGCTGCCAAATTACACACTGTGACTTTGGCAAACCACACCAGCAGTTACATCGACTTCTGTTTTCTAGAGGTGGAAAGCTCAAAGGGGTCTGGAGACAGAAAACTCCAATTTTTAAAGATTAGTTTGGAAAAGAGTTTCCAAGTTGTTTCTTAGCTAGGTAGAGCTCCAAACTACCCTGCTCACAGAAGTGCTGCTGACTGGTGCCAGAATGAAGGCTGTGCTCAGGAAGCACACCCAGCCAGATAAAAATAAACTAATCACTTAAGCTCATCTTCTTAATCCCAGGCATAACTAACCTGGCACATTCCCATCAAGTTTCCTGCTTTAAAACTCCGCAGCTCCATTGCTTTTTCTCCCCAAGAAGGGCTGGTAGGAAGCTCCCAGGCTCCCAATATTTTCAACACATCATCCTAGATACCCTGAAACCCACATTTCTCATTAGGATCTGTTCAAGCAACCTCAGGAAGAAACATTTCTGTGACTCAGCAGAGCTTCATCCTGTTACCCTGAGCTGGATTGCCAGAGTTTAAAGCGTACCTAGGCTCTGTACTTCCTCCTGAGAGCAATTTAGAGCTCCCAGTAGTTTTTTATCTCACTTCTATAATGACAGAACAGGTTCCAAATAGCCTTTTTTTTTTTTACTTTGTTAAATGTTCCTGTCCTTCTCTGTCAATCTCAGTAGCCATCCCTGGGAGTGTTCCAGGTCAGGCTGGGGCTGAGAGCAACCTGGACTAGTGGAAGGTGTCTCTGGCTACAGCAGGGGGTGGGACTGGGTCATCTTTAACATCCTTTCCAACCCAAATTCTGGGATTCCACGGTTCTGTGATTTCATCTCTGCCTCAGGAAAGTCTTTCTTACAAAAAAACCTCCAAAACCAACCATTCCATTACCAACTAACCGCAGGGCAGAGACTCTGAAGTTGGACTGGATGAGTTAGTCCAGTAAAATGGAATAAGCCTTTGTAAGATGGAATGTGAAGTGCAAAATACAGCACATGGAAAAGGAAAGTCCCAATTAACTCCTGAACCAAACAGCCATGCTGCTCATGCCTGTGAAACACAAATGTGGCTGGAGTCCTCTCTGCAAGAGAGATTTGAAAAATCTCTCTGATTGAACACCAACCTTTGGTGTTCAACCACCCCATATCCAGAGCAGTTGGGAGAAAAAGCTGGTGGAAAAGAGAACAGCCAAACCAGGGAAAAAAGAGAAAAAAGCCAACAATCTCTTTGCTAAAGGATGTGCTTCAGAGGACAAGGGACTTGGCTGCTAATCCCTAAGCTCCACTGAGACCTCCAAGGGCTTTGCTTTTTATTCTGGGCTTGCTCTGGCCAGGGGAAAGTGAAAGCTCTGAGCTGCCCTGGCTCCCAGCTCGCTGCCCTGCACAGCTCCCTGCTCACACACCATGGCTGAGCTAACAGCAGCAATATTCTGTAAAACAGCTCATTCTGCACACCGGGGTTTATTCTGCACACGGGGGGTTGTGGATACACTCCCACAGGAGACAGATTCTGTGCCTCCATCAGGTAGCAGTTGGCAATAATCCTCCCTAAGAACCCAGGTGGCACAAATGCAAGGCCAGCTGTGCAAGAGTTTTGCTTCTAATTATGCAAAGATTTATTAAAGCTTCTTCCATAGCTCTGAGGATCAGGTTTACTTCCAACTAAGATTTTAAGAATGTGTTATAAAACAACCCAGCTGGCAATAAATAACTCTATTACATCCCCATACATATCCATGTGTATTTTCCAGCATGTCACTGTGAGGGACTGAAGAGTTTCTAACACCTGGAAGCCACAAACACAGGATGCTCCTGTGGAAAAGAGCATCACCCCCAAAATAAATGTAATCTAAACCACGTGGGATTCAATCCAGAACCTCAAACAACTTCTTGCTGCTACTGGTGGGCTACAGAGCTGCTGGTCTGGAGGGTGAAACAGGAGCAGCAGAAGGAAGAGAAGAGGGTTAGACTGGACAGGTGGGCATGGCCCATGGGTACCACACTGCTCTGGGGACATGGAGCAGGGACAGGCAGTCCCAGACCGGGAAACAACGCCAGGGAATCCGGAGCTGGGCGAGATGTGCGGCAGGGATTGATTGCAGAGCCATCATCCACCAGCGCTGCGTGATGCAAAGGCTGCCCCAGCCAAGGTCGGCGTGAGCGGGAGCCCAGCACAGAACTGATTTATAACATAGAACTGATTTATAACGCAGAAATTATTTATAACGCACAACTGATTTATAACACAGAAATTATTTATAATGCAGAACTAACTTATAACACACAACTGACTTATGGCAGCGCGGCTTTCTCCCCGATACTTCGGGGACGGACGAGCTGTGGGTGTCAGGTGCAGCCGATATTTTTATTTAAAGCCTTGGCCGTTCCGCCGCGGCGGCCGCGCTCCTTCCCACGCTCCCGCTCCGCTGAGGAATGATGGGAGCGGATGGGCAAAGGTGGGATTCCACCGAGCCGGCCTCCCGCCCGCTCGTTCCCGGCACGGGCGCTAATCACGCTAATTACGCTAATGACCGCTCTCCCGTCCACCGCCGCCGATCCCATCCATGCGCAGTTCTCCCGCTCCCGGCGGCGGGGCCTGCGCCCGGCGGGCACCACTCCCGCCCCACGCCCGGCCCGCCCGGCCCCGCCGCCGCGGGGACCCCGCCCGCCGCCCCCGGGGCGCGACCCCCGCCCCGCGCCGGCTCTCACCTGCGCAGCAGCAGCCACAGCACGACGAGGAGCAGCGCGACGCCCCCGAGGCGGCGCTGCCGCCGGCCCCCGCACGGCCACATGGCGGAGGGAGCGCGGCCGGGAGCCGGGAGGAGCCGGGAACCCGGCCCCGCGCCCCCCGGGCCCGAACCCGCGACCCGCCGGGCCCCGGCCCAGAGTGCGCCCGCCCCGCCCCGGCCCCGCCCGCGCGCCATTGGCCCCGCCCCGCGCGCCCCCGCCTCCCATTGGCTGCCGGAGGGGCCCGCGCGCCCGAGGGGGCGGGGCGTGGGAGGGAGCGGCGTGAGGGAACGGCCTGAGGGGGACGGGGAGACGGACTGCGAACAGGGACAGAGAATATAGATAGAATGGATAGAGGGATGGGACTGAGAACAGGGACCGAGAATATAGATAGAATGGATAGAGGGATGGGACTGAGAACAGGGACAGAGAATATAGATAGAATGGATAGAGGGATGGGACTGAGAACAGGGACAGAGAACATGGACAGAGAATATGGATAGGGAGAATGGATAGAAAGCTGGGACTGAGAACGTGGATAGAGGGATGGGACAGAGAACATGGACAGAGAGCTGGGACTGAGAGATAGGAACAGAGAGAACATGGACAGAGAATATGGTTAGAGAGCATGGATAGAAAGATGGGACAGAGAACATGGACAGAGAACGTGGATAGAGAGCTGGGGCAGAGAACATGGGACACAGAATATGGATAGAGAACATGGATAGAGAGCTGGAATTGAGAGATGGGACTGAGAGATGGGACAGAGAACATGCATAGAGAGCTCCAGGAGAGAGCCCAGACTGAGTCCATGGACTGGGACCCCCAGGAGAGAACCCCAACAGAGAGAGCCCAGGCAGGGATCCCACAGAGAGGCCATGACAGAGCCCCCCAGAAGAGAACATTGAGACAGGGACCCATGACAGAGATCCCGGGAGAGACCCCAGACAGAGACCTCTGGCCAGGAACTCCTGATGGAGACCCTGGAGAGAGACCCTGCAGAGACTTCAGACAGGGACCCTGGGCAGAGACCCCGGCTGGAGACCCCTCCCTGCCAGCCAGAGACCCCTTCCCACTGCCCAGAGACCCTCCCAGCCCAGGACACCCATGCCCTGGGCTGGGGGCTGTTTCTCTTTGAGGCACAGGTGTTTATCCTTTAAACTGCCCTGGCTGCCCTGCGGGGCAAATTCAATGTGCAATAAAACGAGGGAGGGGACATTCAGGGCCTGCCAGCAACAGCAGGAACTGAGATCAAACCAGGGGAAGGTGTCCCTGCCCACGGCAGGGGCTGGAATGAGTTTAAGGGTTTAAGGTCCCTTCCAACCTAATCCATTCCAGGATTCTGCTGCTAATGCTCTGTCATCTTCCCCCCACCAAGTACTGCTGAGAAAAAAGAGCTGGCTGCCCTGAAGGGGTTAACAAAGACATTACCTAAAAAGCCCTCAAGCAGAACTATTTTGCAACACCTACTTCAAAAATTCCCTGTTACTTCTGTTTAAACACCTGAAACACCACAGAAGGAAATTACCATAATTTCCACTCCAGTAACATTTCCATCATTGCTTTATTGATTCCAAACAATTTAATTTACCAATATTTTTACTCCCCTTACATTGTTCACAGCCTCACTGATTGGAGGCCACAGAACTCAGGATTTCTGTACATAACCTTAGTGTTTCATTTGCACTTTTGTGTTGCAAAGGCTTCTTTGAGATTAAGCACCAAGATGTGACAGGAATACAGAGAACAAGCAGTGGCTGGGACATCAGGAAAAGTGTGCTGGGAAAAGAGGGAGTGCTTCTAGCTAAAGGAAAGGCATCCTGGGATTAAAAGCTCTGGTTAGAGCCTGTGATCATCTGTTCCCAGGGGTGCTGTGAGCAGTTAATTCCCTCAAAATAAAGATTTCAGTGATCCCATGAGCTCAGCTCCGCCCCAGGTTCCCATTTCAGTGCTGGCTCACCGAGGTGAGCAGCAGCTCTGGTGTTTCGTTTTCCAAGCAGGCCAGGAGCAGGGTTTGCAGACAGAGGCTTGCATTCACAGCTGGGATTTCGGGCTGCACAATGCCAGCCTGGTGCCAGCAGCTCTGCCAGGCACGGCACGCAGCTGTGCCACCCAGCTGTGGGGAAGGCTGTTTCCACGGGGGCATCCCCCTCTCCACTGCCAGGGAGAGAGCTGGCCAGCAGGGGAGGGAAACAGGCCGAGCTCTAACAGATGGAGGGGTTTTAAGGCTCCTGGCTTCAGCCCTGTAGCAGATTCCTGGCCACAATCATCCTCATCACCTCGTTGGTACCTGCAGCAGGACGGGCATGCAAAGGAAACACAGTTAAGGCATGGTCCAGTATTTTCCCCCTGAAAAGGCCAAAAGCACTCTCTCCTGATGTGCAGTTTACAGCACAGAGGAGCTGTTCCCACAAGCTGAAGTGGCATTTAGGAGGGGTTGGGCCAAAACCCAACTGCAAAGGGCCAGCATATTGCTTGGGAAAGCTGCTGCTGCTTTTTGTGTGAGTGTTGGGAGGATGCAGGACCAGGCACTGAGCAGAACTGGATTTACAGCAATATCTGAGCTCTCTGCTGTACATTTAACACACACACCACACACGGGCTGCAAACCCACTTGGTGTAAGAACGAGCATGTGCCTTACCAGCTACCCTGGCTGCAGGTGAGGGGATTTCAAAGCAGGGAAAGCAGAATATTTAGGAGGCCAAACTGGGATTAGAAAAGGCTAAGAGATACTGTTAGAGACACAATGGAAAGCAGAATATTTAGGAGGCCAAACTGGGATTAGAAAAGGCTAACAGATACTGTTAGAGACACAGTGGAAAGCAGAATATTTAGGAGGCCAAACTGGGATTAGAAAAGGCTAACAGACACTGTTAGAGACACAATGTCAAGGAATGCAAACAGACCAAAATCACAGGAGAAGGATTGTTAGGGAGAATCATCACGTGGCCAGGAGTAATGGGATGAAACTGGACAGAGGCACTGCTAACATGACAACTAAAATATCTTCCTCTGCTGTAAGACTCCTAAAATAGCCAGTAACTGCTGCCACAGAGCCAGAGCTCCCAGCCAGGGCACTCACTCACAGCACATCTCAGGCTCAGAGCAGAGCAGGGCTCTGAAACCCAAGGATCACAGCCATGTGGGAAGGTGGGGGCCTCCAGGGGGGTTTTTCTCCTAACCCCACTGCCAGCTTCACGGGTACTAGGAGTGTCTTTTACCTTCCAGGATCTGGTGGACTCTGATGTCTCGCACGAACTGCTGCACCGCGTAATCCTTCAGGTAGCCATAGCCCCCGTGCATCTGCAGAGCCTGGTTACAGATCTGAGGGGACAACACTGCTCTCAGGTGACTTGGGCAGGACACAACTGTGCCAGAAGCTCGGTGAGGACCCAGGAACCTGGGCTCACTTTTTTATCCTGGTCACCTAATCTCATCTCTTAAAAACGTGGTGTGACTGTCAGGCCCCATCAGCGCTGCTCTCCGTGCTGGCACATTCCCTGTTTCACATGAAGGGTGTGTTTATGTGAACAGCAATGGCCAGAAATACCCAGGGATGGGCACAGATACCCAGGGATGGGTACAGGGATACGCAGGGATGAGTATAGATACCCAAGGATGGGTACAGAGATACCCAGGAATGGGTACAGAGATGCCCAGGCATGGGTACAGATACCCAGGGATGGGCATAGATACCCAGGGATGGGTACAGATACCCAAGGATGGGTACAGAGATACCCAGGGATGGGTACAGAGATGCCCAGGGATGGGTACAGGCATGCCCAGGGAATGAGTATAGATACCCAGGGATGGGTACAGAGATGCCCAGGCATGGGTACAGATACCCAGGGATGGGTACAGGGATATCCAGGGATGGGTACAGAGATACCCAGGGATGGGTATAGATACCCAGGGATGGGTACAGAGATGCCCAGGGATGGGTACAGATACCCAAGGATGGGTACAGAGATACCCAGGGATGGGTACAGGGATACCCAGGGATGGGTATAGATACCCAAGGATGGGTACAGATACCCAGGCATGGGCACAGAGATACCCAGGCATGGGTACAGAGATACCCAGGGATGAGTACAGGGGTACCCAGGGATGGGTACAGAGATACCCCATAGATGCCCAGGGATGGGTATTTTTAGGGAATAAGGCGATTTTTGCTGCATTTCTGTGGTTCGCAAACCCGAACCGCCCGATCGCCACCTGGCGGCCACTCAGGGGAGGCGCTGGTTTCCATGGAAACGCGACTCCTGCGTCCTGTCCCCCAGTTCGGGATGGAAAACAGCAGCAAAAATCCACACTGCTGAGCACATAAACAGCTTCTCAATAACACTGGGCTAGGAAATTTCTAGTTCTTTTTCCTCCTTCTTGCTTTCTCTTTACAGGGACATTTTGATAAGGTAACAAAATAAGGTGTTTTTCAAAGTGATAATTATCAAAGCAATGATGTAATTTCTTAGTGGTCCACTTGCAACCTAAGAACAATCACCCTGCAACATGCAAATTTTCCTTGGAAAATAAAAATGCTCTGCTCCCTGTGCTGCCTCCCATTTGGCCCCCTAGGAAGAACAGTGGAAAGATGTTTTAAATCTCTCAGATTAATCTTGCATCCTCCACATGTCTTATAAAACATCCTGTCCTCAAAGAAAACTCCTGGCTCTGGGCTTGGCTTTGGGTCCTGTAGTGATTTTGGTTCACCAAGTTAAATATCTTAATATTTAAATTAAGATTTAAGATTAAAACGTAAAAATTTCAATATTTTTTAAATCTTTTAAAAAATCAAGATTTTTAAAAAATATTTTAAAAATTTAAGATTAAAAAAATTTTAAAGATTTAAGATTTAAATTAATCTTAAATTTAGGATTAAGATTAAATTTAATCCTAAATTTAAGATTAAATTTAAGATTTTAAAAAAATTAAGATTTTTTAATTTAAGATTTTTAAAATATTTAATTTAATATTTAAATTAATCTTAAGATCAAAATTAAATTTAATCTTAAATTTAAGATTTAAATTTTAAAATTTAATCTCAAATTTAAGATTAAATTTAGGATTAAAAAGAAAAAAATTAAGATTTTTCAGGGAGAAGCTCAAACTTCTCCCTGACACCCTGGGCATTAAGCTTAAATTTAAGATTTTTTTAAAAATTAAGGATTTTCAGGGAAAAAGTCAAACTTCTCTCTGACACACTGGGCATTAAGATTAAATTTAAGATTTTTCAGGGAGAAGCTCAAACTTCTCCCTGACACTTTGGGCATTAAGCGGGGCCTCTCCAAGCTTGCAATGAGGATCCCACGAGGCGTTTGAAGGACCTACCCCGAAGCACTCGTCGGTGGCGAAGAGCTTGGCCATGGAGCAGAGCACGGCCGCGTCCTCCCGGCCCTCCTGCAGCGCCCGCGCCGCGTTGCGCACCATGAGCCGCGCGGCCACCAGCCGAGTGGCCATCTCTGCCAGCCTGAACTGCAGGTACTGCCGGAGCCAGAGGAGAGCCCCATCAGCACCCTCACAGGGCAGCCACGGCCCCGCCGCCAGGCAGGGCTCGTAGCCGCGGCTCTCCCCACTGAGAGCAGCAGGCACAGCTTTCCCAGGCATCGCTACGGGAAAGGCTGTGAGGAGATCAGAGAAAAGTGAGAAACAATTCTTATGGCCACTTGCCGCACCTGGTGTTGTGCACAGGTGGAATGTGTTATGGAATTCCTTTGCCAAAGGGTGGTTTGGACATTGACCAACTGGCACGTGTGGAATGTGTTATGAAGATTCATTTACCAAAGGGTGGTTTGGACACTGGATGGCGTTTGGATTGACCAACTGGCACATGTGGAATGTGTTGTGAAGATTCGTTTACCAAAGGGTGGTTGGGACAGCGGATAGTGATTGACCAACTGGCACACGTGGAATGTGTTATGGAGATTATTTACCAAAGGGTGGTTTGGACACTGAATAGTGATTGCATTGACCAATTGGCACATGTGGAATGTGTTATGGAGATTCGTTCACCAAAGGGTGGTTTAGATACTGGATACTGTTTGGATTGACCAATTGGCACACATGGAATGTGTTATGGAGATTCATTTACCAAAGGGTGGTTTGGACACTGGATAGTGACTGGATTGACCAACTGGCACACGCGGAATGTGTTATGGAGATTTGTTTATCAAAGGGTGGTTTGTTAATTGGACACTGGTGATGGTGTTTGGATTTACCAGCTGGATCTGTCTGGATCGGACTGTCTGTAAGGGTGATGAGCTTCTTAATAAGTATAATATAATAATGTAGTATAGTATAATAGTATAATATAGTATACAGTACAACATATATATGATTATATATATTATATATTATAATATACTATATATAATAGTATAATATAGTATATAGTATAATATAATAATAATATAGTACAGTACAATAGAATAAAGCAATTGATCAGCCTTCTGGAATAGTTGAGTCAAAGCTAATTATTACCCCGTTCAGCGGACCACTGCTACAATAATGGCTCAGGCCTGACAGGCTTCCTTAGGAAAAGCATGTTCATAGCATCCCCAGGGAAGGCCCTGTGAGGTGAGGGATGGCCCTTCCAGCACGGGGAAGGGCAGAGCTGCTGCAGGGCTTACCTGGTTGTTGGCGAGCGGTTCCCCGAACTGCTTGCGGACAGTGAGGTGCTCCTGAGCCAGGAGAACCGAGGCGTGAGCAGCTCCTAACGAACAAGAAGCTGGGGGGAGAAGCCAAGGACACAGAGTGAAGGTGAAGCTACTTCACACAGGCAACAAGAAGGTCCTGCCCTCCTCCCCTGGCTGTGTTTGGCTTTCTCACCGATGTTTATCCGGCCTCCGTTGAGGCCCTGCATGGCGATGCTGAATCCCTGCCCTTCAGCTCCCAGCCGGTTGCCCACAGGAACAACGCAGTCCTCAAAGATCACAGCCCGAGTCGGCTGGGAATTCCAGCCTACCTGGGAAAAAACAGAGCTCCTTCCAAACTGCCTGAGGAGCAGCACAGCTCCAACACAGAACCTGCTCCCAACCTCTCGGTTTCACTGCCAAGCTGCCACAAAGCATCGGTGTTCTGCATGGTTTGGCCTCAGTGTGGAAACTGGAATGGGTGTTTTTGAGAAGAGGCACAAATCCAGTGATCTTGATGCTCCTGAGACTAAAATCCTTCACTTACCCAAGGGATGGGTATTGGGCAAACTTCACCATTTGGGAAAATCATGCCAGTCTGGGACTCCAACCCCATCCGTGAAGAGATCCCTAAAGCTTTCCACAGATAAGCTCATTGGGACCACAGGACACAGCCTCAAGCTGTGCAGGGGAGGCTCAGATTGGGCATCAGGAAGAATTTCTCCATGGAAAAGGATGTCAGACATTGGAATGGGCTGTCTAAGGAGGTATTTGAGTCACCACCCCTGCAGGTGTTTTAAGGAACACCTGGATGTGGCAATCAGTGAGGGTCAGTCACAGGTTGGACTCAAAGGTCTTGAAGGTCTTTCCAATCTTGATGGTTCTGTGATCTCTGTCCTGCACCTCCCTCAAGCACACAGGAAGCACAAACCAAGCCTCTTACCTTCTTCTCCTTCTTGCCAAAGCTGAGCCCTGGCATTCCCTTCTCCAGCACGAGGCAGGAGATGCCCTTGGGGCCTGGGCCCCCTGTGCGACACATGACCACGTACACATCCGTGTCACCTCCCCCGCTGATGAAGGCCTGCAGGAGAGAAGTGAGGCTTTGGGGGGTTTGCAAACTAACCCTGAGCCCACAGTAGCAGCTGCAGGGTACAGAAATGGAGAGGCAAAGACCCCACAGAAATGGAGAAGCATTTAGGGACTCAGCTCTGAAGAGCACATCTTGCCTTAGAGAATGCACAGAGGTGAGGAGACAGCAAGAATGGGAGGACAGTGACACCCAGGGCACTTTAGCAGGAGCAAAGAGGTACCTTGGAGCCATTCAGGACGTAGGTGTCCCCTTTCCTCTGAGCTGAGGTCAACAGGGAAGCTGCATCACTGCCACTCCCTGTTTGAGAAGCAAGGAAGCAGCCAGTGAAGCAGAAGGTCCAGAGCCTGCAAATTCTCCCTGGGATCATACCCAGACAACTCAGTTTGTACCACGAGCATCTCAGCAATCATCATCTGCCTCTCCCCAACTTCACAAATGAATGTGGAAAGAAATGTTTCAGCTCCAGACCTTTGCAATGTTCATGTGCAGTTGAAGAGAGAGGAGAAATGTCCTGGTTGAGGATGCTCACCTGGCTCAGTCAGGCAGTAAGAGGCAAACTTTTCCATGCTACAGAGAGATGGGCAGAACCTGTGCCGCTGCTCCTCACTGCCAAAGGTGTCGATCATCCAAACACACATGCTGGGTGGGAGAGAAGGAGCAGCATTCAGGATTGAACACAGGTTGTACAAGAACATCCCTGGCTGAACAGAGGAAAGCTCCACAGAGCTGAGCCACAAGCCCCGAGGCCTGAAAATGTTATTGTTACACCTTCCATTCACCACAGGCTCACTGCCCTGTGGAACAGCAGGTTCCTGCTCAAGAGCCTCAGTCTCCTCTCCATGCTCAGCCCTGCTCCCTCTCCAGGAAAGTGCACGTGAAGAAAGAGGCAGCATCATTGCAGCTCTCTGTGCCAAGTGACCTGTCACTGGACATGTCTGTACAAGCAGGACAGCCCTGGGGTCAGGTGGTGCCTCTGGGCTCTGTCACAGCATGGCACAAAGGCTTTTTCCAGGCAGGTTACTATCTATAGACAGCTTAAGTGGCAGAGCAGAGAACACAAATCCAGAACTTAATCCCATCTTGCATGCCACAAAGCTAAAATTACTTCTTGGTGGCATCCCAGTCCTTGTGGCCTATTTGTTTACTGCCATCCAGGGATCCTCACAGGGATGTGTGTACTCGAGGTCACCATTTAAATATATAAATAATGAGCAGCAGCCAGGGAGCTGCCTCCAGCTGGATTCAGAGCCCACAGAGCAGCCAGGCTGACACCATCCAGCCCTGCACAGACACACTCACTTGTGGATGCTCATGTAAGCAGTGGTGCTGGTACATCCTGTTGACAGAGCTTCAAAGATGATGGAGGTGTCAAGCCGTGACAATCCAGAGCCACCAACATCTGGTTTCACATAGATCCCACCAAATCCTAGCTGGGCTGCCTTCCGCATTGTTTCCACAGGGAATATTTCCTAGTGGGGCAGGAGAGATATCCCAATGAACATTCAGGGTTAGTTCAGTCCCTTGGGGTAGCCCTGGGCTACCAGTTTGAGTCCCACTGTCCTGCAGAGTTTAAGTCAGCTGGGTGGGTCAAAGAAGAGGTGGTACCACCACAGACACATTCCATCTTCAGCAGAGAATCCAAGATCCAGGTGATTGAATTACCTGGCTAGGAAAGCTTCAAGGTATTTCAGATTATTTCCCCTCCCCCAGTTACAGCAGCAGCTTCAATGACAACCTCCAGAGCTGTGCAGGAACCCCTCAGTGAGACCTACGGGTCACAACATCCTACGGGAGGAAAAAGGGAGCAGTACAACCCTTGTGAGGCTGTCCTACCTTCTCATCCCACTCGGCCATGTAAGGAGCCATCTCCTTGGCAGCAAAATCAAGGGCAACTTTTTGGAATTCCTTCTGATCCTCAGTGAGTCCAGTGGATGCTAGAAAAGCAGGAAGAGATGAGAACATGTGTCTGTTGAGGGAAAGCAGCACAACCACCTTGCCTATACCCCAAACAATTTCAAGGTGCCCCTTAATTCACACAAACAGTTCAGGATCTCAGTTGCAAAGACCATTTCTCTGTTCCTCAGGAATATAATGAACTGTGCTGAGAGCAGGGAGCTTTGGGAGGGGCTTTCTTGGGACAAAACAAATCCAAGATCCCAGCTGTCTCTGTCTGCTCCATGCAACTACATCAGAAAGCCAGGGCAGGGGAGCACAGTCACTCCATCTCACTAAGTCTGTCCTAAAGAAATCTGAGGGAGCAGTGCTGGGACTTCAAAGAAAGGAGACTTGGAAGCAAATAAAGAATAAAGCAGCCCTTTGGAAACAGCATCTAAAGCTTTAGGTACGTTCTGCATTTGAAGTGTCCTGCTTCACCGACACATAGATCCAACATTGTTTTGTTTGTTCCTCTCCTGAAATTCACAGCTATGCTGCTGCCTCAAATTTTAATGTTACATTTATACATTGAAGAAGTTCATCTGCAAAGTATTCTGTAACCAGAATGGTCTGGATGGGAAGGGACCCTAAAGACCATCTTGTTCCAACCACCTGACACCTACGAGACCAAGCCCTGTCCAACCTGGCCTTGAGCATTGCCAGGGATGGGGCATCCACAACTTCTGGGCAACCTGTGCCAGCTGGAATTCTGCCAGAAGAATTTCTTCCTACTACCTAACCTGAATCTCTCCTTTTTTAAATTTAAATCCATTCCCCCTTGCCCTATCAGTCTGCCTATATAAAAAATCACTTTCCTTATTTTTTAAAATCCCCCTTCTTTGCGAGATATTATTTGATTCACTATCAAATGTGAAAAACCCATGAAAACCTAACAAAGGTAAGGGAGGGACATGGAGAGGGATGGACTTTTCTTGTGGGCTCTTTCCCACTATTGAGCATGGTCTAACAAGGTAGAAAGAGGGAGAGGGAGAGGGAGAGGGAGAGGGAGAGGGAAAGGGAAAGGGAAAGGGAAAGGGAAAGGGAAAGGGAAAGGGAAAGACCTTTCCTTGCGGGCTCTGTCCCACTGCTGAGCACGGTCTAACAAGGTAAAAGGAGGGACACGGAGAGGGGAGGACCTTTCCCTGCGGGCTCTGTCCCACTGCCAGGCACCCGCTGCGCGTGTCCGCGCCCGCTCCGCCCTGGCCGGGAGCAGGACACGGGGAGGAGGGACACGGGGAGCGGTGACACACGGAGCAGTGACACCAACAGCTGGGAACATCCCTCCGGGCGGGGACAGGAGGTCCGGGGCCACCGACCCGCCGGCCATCTCCCCCAGCCCGCCTCCCCCGGGCCGCGGGGGGCTCGGGCAGCTCCTTACGGTCGATGCAGGAGGCGATCCGCCGGCGCCCCAGCAGCAGCCGCGCCGCCGCCCGCGGGGCCGCTCGCCACGCCATGGCCATGGCCGTGCGGGGCCGCTCCGCTTCCCGGCTCCCGGCTCCCGGCGGGGCAGGCTGGGAGCTGTAGTCCTGCCCCCGGCGCCGCCCGCCCGGGCGGGGAGGGAGCGAGGGGAGCCGGCCCTGCCCCGGCCTTTGCATAGCGGGCACCGCTTCCGAGCGCGCTTCCTCCTCCTCCTCCTGCTCCCCGCCCGGCACCGCCAGCATCCTCATCGCTGCGAGCAGGACCGGCGGCAGCGGCCCGGGCTGGTGAGCGGGAGCTCGGAGGGCTGGCAAGGAGGGAGGGAGGGAGCAAGGGGAAAGCTTGGCACAGAAGGCGGAAAAGTTGATGCCAGCCGGCCTGGCGGGAGGCGGCGGGCTCGGGGCCGTGCGAGTGCTGCTGGCAGAGGGGGCCAGGGGGGGACCCGGGGCTCAGCCAGCCAGCCCCCCTGGCCCGGCACGGCACCTGCGCGCCCAGGTGGGGTTGGCGCTGTGCGGGGACGGAGCCGATCCCAAGGGGCTCGGGCGAGCCCAGGCACGGCAGGCAGGGGCAGCCGGGCCGGGCCGAGCCCTGGAGAGCGGCTCGGCTCCTGTGCCGAAGGCAGAGAGGGGCCGCGCTCTGCCCACGCACCTTGGGGACTGGCCGGGCGCAGCGCGATCCAGCCCTGCTGCTGGTGTCCATCAGGGCTCCAGGGTGCGGTCCCCAAGCCCTGCCAGCATTCACACTGATAGAGGAAGTGGCTGAGCTCAAGGAAAGATTTATTTGCTCTCCACTCGCCCTGCAGCGCTTGCAGCTCTCTGCCTCAGCCGTCTGTACTTTTTTCAGCCGCCTGAAGCAGCAGTAATTCCTCCTCCTTCTCCCGTCCATCAGGTGAAGAGAAGATAATTCAGAGAGACCAGAGATGCCTTGGCCGAGCAGAAAGAGAGACAAAGGAGCAGTAGCAGGTCTGTGCTGACATCCTGGCTGATTGAGCAGCTCTCGTTTGAGGTTCCAGGCTATAGTGAAACTACAGACAGCCGTATTAACCGTCTGTCTTTCACAGGCAATGTCTTACAGACAGCATTTCCTGTGCCAAGTGGGCTGAGCACCCGAGTGTGACTGAGACAAGCCTGCTAGGTGTGTGATAAGGACAGTGATGTATTCTCAGCACAAGGGGCTTAGGAAATGGAATTCAGGCCCATTTTTGCAGAGCTTTCAGGTTCTGCACAGCAGAGTCGGTCAGAGCACACCCATTGGAGTGCCAGGAAGCTGATGTGGTACCAGCTGCAAAAACAAAAAGCAAGAATGTTGCAGTGGAGGCATTAGGATGTGGTGTTCAAAGTACAAGATGAAAAAACTTGCACATCTGTGCCCCTCATCTGCTTGATCCACTCTAGCAAATAACCACCTTTTTACCCCTTAATCACTTCTTAATAACTGGGTTTTTTTGGTCTATGTCCTGAAGAAAGAAAGGATCCCTTCTGAACAGGTAGCTCAGTGGAGGTTAAGCTAAGATTTCCAGCTCCTGCAGGAATTTAAATAGTTTGGTTTGCTTGGTGAATGTTCCTCTTACTCACCAAATTCACCTAAGTCTACTTCGTTGCCTGCAGCCAATTTCTCAGCAATTAATTAAAAAATTTCAACTACACTTCATGTGGGCAAACATGGTCTGTCCTGAGGTCTTTTTATTACTAACTGGGAGTATTAAACTACATTTTTGCAGACACAAAAATATCCTTATTTCAGATGCAAATCAGACATACTCAGAACCGTTGATGCATAATGCTGTTACCTTACCCTGAGCACCTGGGTGCCCCAAACTCCTGCTGCAGTCAAATGTGTGAAACCAGCTTGGACAACTAAAACTATTTTTTGAAACAAAATCTGTTTTATCTCAATGTTTTTTTAAGATAAAAAAGAGCCTGATGCTAAAATTGCCAAAACCGAGGAGGAGACTTCAGATAAGGAAGAAGAAAAGTCTGCAAAACCCCCAGCTGGGAGCTCCAAGTCAGGATGGAAGAACTGGAAGAAAAAAGAGTCTGAGTCTGGTGGGGAGGAAAGCAAGATCACATATTGTCACTGGCTGCTGAAATCAGAACCTGAGAGCAGGCTGGAGAAGGGGGTGGATGTGAAGGTGAGCACTGACACCCCCTCACTCAGCAAAGGACAGCACAGGGCCACTCCTGCCCACCTTGAGTGCCCAGATGCTGAGGGACAGCATCAGGCAACTCAGATTGTTGTTTCTTCTCAAAACCCATTTGTCCTCCTGGAGATAGAAAAACAAAATGTTCTTGTCCAAGGTGACAACCTTGGGGTTTCATACGTGTAATACAAGAGGAAATCAGCTCCTCAGGATGCTTGGCTGCTGGTCACAGGAGCAGCATCTATTTCAGACTCTGCCTTTACACTGCTGCTTTGTGAAGGTTTTTCTGCAGGCCCTGTGGGAGATAAAAATTGTGTCAGGTTTGTGCTATAATTGAAGGAGCTGCTAGCAACAAATGCTTAGGCTCAGTGCAGACAATGACACAGTAAAGATCAGAAACCTCCTGAATGAATGTTTGTTTTCATTTCATTTGGCAGTTCAGTGTTGACGACTTGAAAGCTCAGCCTAATCAGACAACCTGCTGGGATGGAGTAAGGAACTACCAGGTAGGAAGCACATGGGGGCACTGAAATAGCAGAAGAAGAAGGTGGCTCTGCCCACAGCTTGTTCCTGTGCCTGAAGCGTTTCCTCTTGGGGCACTCTGCCTGCTCATGCAGGTGCATTTTGGCAGGGATCTGAAGTCAACTCTTGCTTAGTGGCCTCTAGCTCAGAGGCAGATTCAGGCTGCTGAATATTCTGTCAAATCATCCAGTTTTTCTTTCACTTTGACCAACCTTTGATACCTTACAGCAAGTCTGTACTTACCCAAATCCTCTGTCAGTGCACAGCTCTCTGTTCCAAAGGACTTCCACGTGTGTTCCCCTGCTGTGTGTGATCCCTGTGCTGTATAGGATTCCCTGTTCCCCTACACATGATCTGCTCTGAGCTGTTTGCTAACATCTCTCCTGGGCGAGGGTGGCTGAGCTGTTGAATTCCCACACACTTTCTAACCAACAGGATCTTGCTCTTTAGCCTTGTTTTTATTTAATTTCATTCCAACACAAAACCATCTCTATGACAACTGCAGGAAACATTATCTGAGTAATTCTGAAGTACATCTACCTCTCCTCTTGTTGGTTCCTATTCTTGGCTGCTTCTAATGAAGCCCTGAGAGCTTGATGGAAAGAGCTGAAAATCTTTTGTTTACTCCTGACAGGCAAGGAATTTCCTGAGATCCATGAAACTTGGGCAGCAGGCCTTCTTCTACCACAGTAACTGCAAAGAGCCTGGCATTGTGGCCCTCGTCAAGGTGAGTGTCTGTGTTTTGGGGAGAAGTGATAAGGAATGGGTTATCAAACTGCCTGTGGCTCAGCACCAAAGAGTGCAGGAGTTGTCCAGTGAGAGCAGGGAATGAGCCCAGGACACCTCAGCTCAGCACTACGGGGCTGACTCAGCCGTGTCCCCAGAGAGATGGAACCACACTGTGCTGTTTTCCTGCTGACATTTCGGGGCACTCCCAGCCAAGCCAAGTGCTGTTCCACACTCTCATTCCAATCTGACTCACTGCATTCTAGTCAGCAGAGCCCACAAGGCAGTAGAATAAAACCAGGGCACAGAACAGCTTTTCCTTTAAGAGGAGAGCTCATCACAAAGATCAGCATCAGCTACCCAGTTTGCCTCTGCTGCATTTCCTTCCACACTGATCTCCAGCAGGTGATGCTGCACTCACTGTTCTGCACTTCTTCCACCCAAGAAATTAAAGGAAACTGTTGGAATGGAGTTCAGGGAAAGCAAGGCTGATTTTTCACCTGGATTATCCCTTGTCACATCTTATGCCCTTTGCTGACAGGTGTTTTGAACTGATAGAAACTTTCTTCTCCCCTTCTGCTTCAGATCGTAAAGGAGGCGTACCCTGATCACACACAGTTTGATCAGAAGGATCCTCATTATGACTCCACCAGCAGAAAAGAGAACCCCAAATGGTCCATGGTAATGTATTCTATTGAATACAGCTGTTCAAGCTCTGTGTGCAAGCCAAGAGAAGGGAGAAAGCTCTTTGCATCATATTGAACATCTTAAGCTTCTGTCCTGGCCTAGCTGCCTTTTCTCTCTCAAGAGAAAATTCAATCCTGTTTCCTCTGCTGTTTCCCAGTCCTTTCCAGGAGGCTGCCAAAATGTATCTCCCTAAATTTTCAAATCTTGGCTGCAGAGCTGGCCTCTCTTCATTTTCAAATCTTGGCTGCAGAGCTGGCCTCCACGCATGGCAGAACCCTGAGTTGGAAAAATGAGCTAAGAACCACTGTCAGTGCACAGCAAACAAAGCCGTAGTTTTGAGGCACATTAAATTGTAGGGAAGGGAGCGTTCATGGGCTGCCTACCTCCCACATCTGAATTTTTGCATTGTCTGTGACATGAATGCACCTTGCTGCCAACAAATCACCTGCCACAAATACTGGGAAGCTCTTTTAGCCTTCAGCAAGGCAAAGCTTCCAGTGCACATCAGTCCCTTCCTTCAGCTCGAAATCGCTATCCCTCAAAGATTTCATGGGCTGTCTGGAGGCTGTCCCTGTCCAACCTGCTCCTGCCTCCCTTCCCAGGTGGATGTGCAGTTTGTGAGGATGACCAAGCGCTTCATCCCCCTGTCTGAGATCAAGGCTCACCACCTGGCACACAAAGCAGATGGGGGGCCCCTCAAGGACATGATGCTCTTCACCAGGCAACGTCTGTCCATCCAGCCCCTGACACAAGGTGAGAACCTCCCAGCACTCCTGATTCCCTCTGTCAGGCAAGCTGGATGATCCATTTATGGTTTTTCCTTCCTTGCCACAGAGGAATTTGATTTTGTCTTGAGCCTGGAAGAGGAAAAGCCACATTAAAGCAGCACAGCTCCCACCCAGCCCACTGATGCCTCCTCCTCCTCCACCAGCACAGCTCTCATGTTCACCTGCTCAAGCACAGCACCACGAATGTGCCCCCACAAGATCTGCAGCCACACCTCCCTTCCCCTGACACACTGTTGTTTTTGCTTATTTTTTTCAATAAATAAAGCCTTTTGGAATCAACTGCAGCTACTTGGGTTTTAATAGTAGGAAAATCTGCAATTTATCTCTTGAGAAAGAAACAGGTACATCTTCTTTGTTTAGTTTGGGGTCTAGTGCAGCTCCATGTGCTGCAGAGGGACATTTTTCTGCAGGAAGGAATCCCTGAGTCCTGTCTAGAACCAGAAAATGTAGAATCATTCAATAGCCTGGATTGGAAGAGATCTTAAAATCATCTCATTCCACCCCCTGCCACATTTTCCACTAGCCCAGGTTGCTCCAAGCTCTGTCCAGCCTGGCTTTGGACACTTCCAGGGATGTGGCAGCCACACAATCAGGAGGAATTCCTCTCCAACATCCCACCTAAACTATTTTCTGTCAGTTTGAAGCCTTTCCCCCTGGCCCTGTCAGTGCATGCTGTTGTAAACAGTCTCTGTGGAGATGGATACACAAAGCAGATCACAGGGAACTTCCTGCAGGTACCGAAGTTCCCATGTTATTTTAGTTCTGACATCAGGGAAATGGAAGAAAATAAAGCCAGCCTGCTAATTTTTAAGCCACATGGGTCCTCCACCAGCACAGCTGCCAAGCAGTGACACAGCTTAAAGAAAGACCAAGGATTTAAAAAGATAACAAAGGACAAACTCCTTCAGCATGTTTGAGAGCTGCACACTGTGGCACTTTTAAAGAGAAATCTCTTCATACCACAGGAAAAAAACCAACCCAACCCAATATAAAACAACAGACAAACTCATGCACAGCATTTGACAGCCAGGGCTGGCTCTTTTTAATTGGAGAGACAAAAAAACCCAAGTTTTAAAATACAGCCATTGAAAAGACGACGAATTAAGAAACATGTAAACACAGCAGAGGCTTAATTACAACTTGCACTGCTTGGTTTGCTACTTGCCCACTCCCCTCTGCCTGGGAGGGAGGGAATGAGCCAAGTACAGCACAGAACCACCAGCTCAGGGGACACGAGTGCCCCTGGACATGCTACCAAAACACTGCTCTGGAGTACCTTGTCCTGGAGTGACCCCAGCTTCTCTCTAAGGATGCTCAGCACTTCTGCTCCACCCCAGACAAACAGGGCCCAGTGCTACCAGGCTGAGTGGTCCTTCAGATTCACTAAAAATGGGGATCGTTTCCGAATTCTGGTTCCACACACAGGGACATGGGGGAAGAGACAAAGTAGGAACAATCCCCCAAATCAATGTACAGGCTCATGCACCTTTTCCAAAGGAACCCTCCAGGAGTGATGAACAGATGCTGACCAGGCCTCTCCTTACAGCCAGGCAATGATCTCACACCCAGACAGGCAGGAAAAAACCACTCCTGGGATGCAGAGACATCTCCAGCCAGGAGGTTCCTTTCCTTCCACATGGCCTACAATGCAGGGGAATAAAGGAATAAAGGAATAAAGGCAAGGAGGGAGCTGGAGGGAAGCTTAAGAAGATTGTAAGGGCACTGCTGTGCTCAGTTCCCCTTAGAAGAAGAGTTTGCTATCCCCAAGAGCTCCCACAGGAGCCTCTCTTGTCCCTACAGGATTGTGCCTGGCTGCAGCACAGCCAGTTCCCCCCAGGGGAGGGAGGAGTGTCCCAGGTGACATCCAGGGCCCCTTGCCATGGCAGAAGTCCCTCGCCCTGGCACAGCAGGGTGATTGTTGTGAGCTTTTGCCCCAGCCCATGGCACAGACTCCCCGTGGGGGGACAAGCAGCCATGTCTTCAGTGGGGCCCAGCAGAACCAGGGGTGGCACAAGCATTCAGCAGAGATGAGAGCATTAGTGTCCTCTACAGAGCCAGCTCTACTACAAACCACAACCTTGCACGTGGTGAGGAAAAGATAACTTACTTTGGCAAGCAGAAACACACATTTATCACTGAAATACAGTAGCTGTCATTACATAAAAAGCTCCCCTTCCCACCCCAGCCCCACTCCCTCCACCAGCACTGAACAAAGCAGACACTTCCATTTCCCAGCTGCAAGACACCTGCTCTACACTCAGCTGTAGGACAGAGGAACTTGATTCCAGAGCCAAAAGGAAGCTGGACAAACTAGCAAGCCACAAACTCAAGGAAATCCAGACAAATCCCACTTGACAGAGCTCACATCCCAGCACTTGGTGCAGGTTTGTCTCTCCCTTGGGTAGGAGGTCTCACCACCTGCTTGGTGAAGGGCAGCTGAACAGGATGGACATCCTCCAAACTCAGTCAATCTAGTCTACAAAGCCACATCTGATTTTTAATGGAGGAATGACTTCCTTCTGGGAATGTTCTCATGAGTCTACTTAGCTGAAGGCTAAAAGCAGCTTATTTTAAAAAAGAAAACCCACATTCAGGTTCTCAGCTCACTGCATGCTCTCAGACCTTGCTGGTGACTTCAGCTCAGGCCTCAGGAATGTGTCTCTGGAATCAGAGCTCTGCCACCCTTCCAGGTGCTGCTTGGCTCCTTCCAGCAGCCCACACAGGCCTGTTTGAGCCTCCCACAACAACTGCATGCACCTTCTGTCCCCACTAACCCTCATCCTGCAGGCACGAGGCAGCAAACCTCAGCAAACCAGACCACACACCCATGTCCCCACGCTGCTGTCCATCCCCACACAAAGCCTGCTCTGTCCCCAGGACACAGACACAGGCAGGGCAGCATAAACCCCCCCACAGGAGAGCCCCCGAGAGCTCCAGAGCTGCTCTCCAACCTCTCTGCAGCAGCACCTGGGAGCTGCACAAGAGCACCAGCCGAGTGTGGATCTCAGGACAAGACTAGGAAGGCACAGCTCGCGGCCTGGAGCCTTCCTGGCCCCACTTGTTGCCCGCCCATGAGCACTGGGACCGTCACTGCTCTGCCCACCTCCTCCTGTACCCACATCTCACTCCCTCCTACCAGCCACAGCTCCCGGTGGGACACAGCACGGCCCTGCCCGTGCTCCCCGTGGCTGGGTGGCAGTCCCAGGGCCGAGTCACCTCCAGCATCCAGCTGCTTGTGGCAAGGAATCCAACGCCAGCACGAAGAGGAAGAAGGGGAAGCAGCGAGGGGACGACACCACGAGGTTTCCAGCAGGCCACGCCAGTCTCTGATCCCTCCTCCAGCATCCAGCTCATCACCGCGCCGCTCTCCCCAGGCAAGATTTCGGGAAGGCAAGGAAAACATCCATCCTGCACAGCCCCAAAGCACCCTCCACACGGCAGCCTGGGCCTCCACTTGCTCTCTCCTTCCCCGCAGCCCGAGCGAGGCCCTCGGGGCACAGAGGAGATCAGGAGCTCGGGGCATGGCCTCCCAGAGGATCGGAGGGACGGGGAAGCGCCACGGCGGCACCTCCGCTCCAGCTGGCCGAGCCCTCCCGCCGCGTCCCACCCCGCCAGTCCTCCGAAGAAAGGAATGAATCAAAACCGGGTATTTATTTCTGCAGTCTCCGGGCGTGTCCCGTGGGCGCCGGGGGCTCCCGGTGCCCCCCGGCCTCACTGGCGGCCGTTGTTGTCCGCGGGCTGCCCGGGGGGCTTGGCCTCGCCGTGCGAGGACGTGCCCTCGAAGCGCTGCGACGCGATGGCGGCCTGGTGGGACATGCTCTTCCTCACGATGTCCCCTTTCCTCCACAGCACCACCTCCTGCAGGGACACGGCAAGGCTTGTCAGGGCTCGTGGGACCTTCTGCTGAGAGCTTCTGCTGAGAGCTGCTGCTGCCCCACCCAGCCCCGCAGGCCGAACCAGGCTCCGTGTTCCACCCACAGCCTGCCCGAAATTCAGGTAGAAAGCTCCTCCCTGGGGTCAGGGCACCCAGAGGACATTCACAACACCTCTGTTCCAGTGCCACTGGTATGGTGAAGCACAGAAGCTCCACCACTGAGAAGAGAAGATATCCCAGGCAGGCACTCCTCCTCACCACCACAAACATCTGACCTGCATGGACATTCTTCTAGATCATCCTTCCATGTGATGAGTCCCGAAATGGACATTCTTCTAGACTATCTTTCCACTTGCTGAATCCCAAATGTCACAGACATATTTTATGAAAAATCCTTTTGCCAGGATCTTTTCTCCTGAGAAGCTGGGAAGCTTCACCTTCTCCATGTTTTGGAATGTGATTTGGAGAATTGCTTACCCAGCATGTGAAATTGTTTTTAGTTGATGACCAATGACAGCCACCTGTGTTGAGGCTGTGAGCAGTCACAAGATCTTTTTCCTTTCCTTTCCTTTCCTTTCCTTTCCTTTCCTTCTTTCTGATGGATCCTTTCTCTCTATTCTTTTTAGTATAGTTTTAGTATAGCATTTTAATACAATATAATATCATAATATAATGATAACCTTCTGAAACATGGAGTCAAGATTCTCATCTCTTCCCTCATCCTGGGACCCTTGAACACAATCACACCCAAATTCCCAGTAGGTCCTTCCCAGTAGGCCCAGTAGGTAAAAGCATCCCAATGGACCATGCACAGGTGCAAGGAGAAGAGCAGCTCTGTTTCTCACCTGCTGTTTGAAGTAGCGCCTCTCCTCCTCATCGATCAGCACCAGATTGAGGTAATAACGCACAGAGAACTTCTTGTTGATGTCCCTCATGGTTGGAGTCAGCTCGTAGCCAGCCAGAAAGAGCCTGATGGGAATGGACTCCCCTGGAAAGGGCACAGAGCTGTCAGCACAGACAGGATGCAGACAGAAACCAGGAGAGCAGCAGCAGAACACCAACTCACACGGCCACAACCTTTGTCACCGTTTCCACAAGTGGACTAACATGAGCTAGAAGACCTCAACTCCCTCCAGAAACCAGCATGCACGGTCCTCAGCCAGATCCTGCCCCTGCTGACAGCTATTCCAGCTCCACTCTAACAGCACAGGACTCTTTTGGGACCTGCATCAAGACAGCACTGCAGGAAAAAATGAGTAAGGTGACATTTTCTCTAGCAGGTGACTCTGCTGGGCAAAGAACAGTGGCACAGGAGATTGGCACAGAGCAAGAACACCACCTCTGCTCTGAGCTGCAGCAATGACAGCTGCTGGCCCATGCCAACTGTGAATTTATAGCTGGTTCTGCCACTGCTTCATCAAAAGAATTAAGTCATTGCAACTGATTCTGTCTTAGTTGCTCCTCATCACACTGGAGAAGGAAGGGGATCAGATCAATCCCCTGCTCTGAACCCACAACAGTGGAACGGGATGCTGAGCACACAGAAGATACTGCAAGAGCCATATTCCCACCCCAAAATGCTCCAGAAGAGCAATGCTGGGGGTTGCTGTGGCCTCTCACCTCTCACAGGTGCCCCATCCATGATCTCGTACTTGGCTATGGTGTCGTTCTCGTGGTACACGTTGGGCCCCGTGCCCGTTGTCTCCCTCTTGATGATGTCAATCTCCATGTGCTTGATCTTGATCCGCACCAGCAGGAAGTAGATCTTCCCCACAATCACATCTTTTAAATGGTACCTGGCACGAGAGGGGAGGAAACACCAGGATCAACCCCTGTGCAGCAGAGCAAGGCTCAGGCTGACGTGCAGGAACTTGCTGGGCAGGCACTTTGCTCTCATCTCCAGCAGATGGCAAATCAACCACCCCCACCAGCAACCAGCCCTTCCTTTCCATCCTCTGCTCTTTTGGGAACCCACAAGAACATTTAGCATGAGCAGATAAATTAAAAACATTGCTTCAGGCTGAATATCTGCAAGAAACCCCTGTAAGAGCAAAGGCTCCAAACTCAGTATTTTACATCAATTAAAACCAACCCAAATCACAGAATCATTTAGGTTGGAAAAGACCTCTGAGATCATCAAGTCCAACCTCTGACCAACCACCACTTGCAGGGAGATTTGCCAGCACCAGCTGGGAAAGATGCACTAAGAGTAGTTTAAAAGAGCTCTTCCCTACTTCTTTGCTGCAGTTAATTCCCACTTCAGCTGTATTGCCTGGAAAGGAGCAACCATTGCCTTTTGGAGACACCTGGAAGCACTGATCTGGATACAGGGAGTGTTACAGCAAGAATTTTATGCTGTGCTCCAGGCTCACAGCCATTGCTTCCCATTCCCTAATCCAGAGGTACAGGGAAAGGAGAGGAACCCACAGACCAGGGAGGATCTGAGCTGTCTCCCAGCCTCTCTGGAGCACGTGGACACGGAATTCCTTTGAGGAAACCTCCAGCAGGTGGGTCCCCAGAGCCCCCAGCTGCTCCTGAGCCACTCACTTGGACTTGTTGTACTCGAACTCGATGTGCAGGCAGTCCTCGATGCCCACTTCCATCTTGATGGAGGAGTTGAGCTCGGGGTAGGTGCTCAGCGTGTGCACAACGATGTCCATCTCCTTGACCACGTCGTTCAGCCTGCGGCTCACGGTGGCACGGAGGAAATACCTGCAGGGACAGTCCCCTCCCATCAGGGTGACACCAGGGACAGGGGCTGGGGGGCTTGGCCTGCACTGTCCAAGCAGCCTTGCTACACAGATCCATGCAAAGAGCTGAAATGGATTTGACTGCAAGTCTAAATAAAACCTGTGATCATGTCAACAGATCCACTGAGAAAGTTCCTTTTCCCCACAGAAGCTTGGAGCTTTCTCCTTGGCAAGGTGAGGTGCTCAGTTCAGCTCATGCACAGCTGAGGGAAGGGCCAGCATTTCAAGAACAGGGAATGGGGAATGTCCAAAGGGATGAAATAAGCAGGAAACCAAAGAATTGCCACCAGGAAGCAGAAAAACAAGGAAGTTCCTCTTCCCATGTCATTTGCTGTTACACTGCTCTTTTTTAGTCCAGGTCTGAACAAAATAAACCCACAGCAAAAGAACCCCCAGCTCTTTATGTGTACCTGCCCCTGGAGCAGCCAACACCCCCCACTGGAAAAGGCAGAAGGGAATTTTCAGATGGAAAAGCAGAATCCTCTCAGCTCCCAAGCATTTGTGAGCCTGGGTTACCTAAGCCCCACTTTGGGGATCTGAGGAACAGCCTGCACATGTTAAAACCACTGCCCTTTTGCAAGATTACATCAGGCTGCACAGCCACACCTCCCAGTGCAGATCTCAGACTTTTCCAACCCCCACTTTGAAGGCAGTGAAAGGATTTTGAGACGATTGAGTGCCTTGATGTGAAATATCATTTATAACATATGAACAAGGCACAAGCGAAGCATCTGTTTGCATACAGAGCACAATTAAAGTTGACAAGACTGATTACAGCAAAAATATCCCCACTGGAGACTAAACCAAACAGTTTATTTTGATTTTTTGAATTATCAAATAAATTAGCAAGTATTTGATTCAAAAGGGGCTGATTTCTCTTGTCACTCAAAAGGGGAAAAACAAGTTCCATAAAGAGCCTGCTGCATGCTTGTAAAGTAAAGACCTCAAAGGCAGCCTTATACAACTCAGCCCCCAGAATGAATTTGGAGTTCTGCACCATCAGAGTGAATATCAGCACTTCCACAGAGCAGAATTGGGTCAGCCAGGGCACGGGACTCACCTTAGCTTCACATTCTGCCCCGTGTAGGACTCGTAAGGTTTCTCCACGTGTGTGAACTCAAAGTCAAAGGTTTGTGATTGAGTGAATTCCCCAGGCCGGGCCAGGTCCTTCACCAGGGACACGAACTCGTGGTGGTTCCCTCGGTCATAGTAGAGCTCTAGGAAAATGGAAATCCAGGTTAAGCTTGACCCCACGTGACACAGGAGATTTTCAGCAGCTCTCTTGTCCGGGTCACTCCTTCCTTCAACAGCATTCACAGAACCTACCAGGGGAGCTGCACTTGTTCCCTGCTCTCCATCAGAGCCAGGTTCAGGCCACAAATTTCCTCCCTGAAACAGGAAGGAAAAGGTCCACACAGCCTCCTTTACTACAATAAATCAAGAATTTGCCTTGGGGAGGCACGAGTCGCCTATTATCAATATTAAATATGGTTTGCAGCTCATGCAAACCCTTCCAATAATCTTCTGCACTGTATTGCAGGCCAAAGATATTGTCACTGTGAGGAAAAACCACCACTGCTTGTCTGGAACAGAGAGTGGCAGA
Source organism: Passer domesticus (assembly GCF_036417665.1). Lineage (NCBI taxonomy): Eukaryota > Metazoa > Chordata > Aves > Passeriformes > Passeridae > Passer > Passer domesticus. The sequence goes on along the minus strand of NC_087496.1, from coordinate 3,957,793 downwards.
GCAAAACTGAGGGGACACAACAATTCCACTGCTCCTGCTCATCCTGCTCATCAAGCAAAGAGCTTGAGTGGCCTTGAGCTGCAGCAGGGAATAAACGACAATGCTGATCCTGCTGCAAACCACCTTGTGTGTGGGGAGGCAGCTGAATCCACTGCTCCTGCAGCCCATGGACAACACATTAATGGCCATGTGAGCACGGTGAGGGGAGAGCTCTCACCTCTGGAAGCACTGCTCAAACCAGCTCAAGTGACCAGCATTGCCTCGCTTTTCCCCACAACCCTCCCACACCAGCAGGAAACTACAGGTTTCCTCATTTAATGAAAGCAATCCTCCACACCTCCACCGAGTTTTCAGCCTCAAGACAAAGCAACAAAACTCTTCAATCTCTGCAATTTGCATGAACAGCTTGGGATTACCCAAACCCATCAATGAAACCTGCCCTTCCCAGCCCAGCGTGTGAGCCTGTGCCTACAGGACACCCACACAGTCCTTCTGCAAGGCAAAGCCTTTCTGCTTAGATGGGGAAACAAAAACCTAAGTCATCACACAGTCACACTCACACAAGCTCGGTGTCAGCACTAAACTGTGCAGAGGAGGCACAGAGGTGCTCAGGAACTGCAGTTCAGCCCTCCTTGAGATGCACAATGAGATTTCAGCTTTTAAGTGATGCCTGCTCCTCACAGCCCTTTGCTCACCTTATCTCTCTAATGGAAATTTTGGCACTAGAGCTCCCCTGACTTACGCACAACAGCAAATGTCACCAAGCCCTTTAGGCTGGGCAGGTGACATAAATAACCAAGCCTCTCTCTGTGCACTGAATTTGTGAGTCCACTGAGAGGAAAGTGCTCGCTGATGTGACAGGGAGAAGCCACGTGCCAACAGAAAAAGAGGAACCAGCCACAGAAACAGAGGAATCAGCCCAGACCATCATGACACACAATGCAGAAGGCACAAATCAAAAAAGCAAGGGGAGGCAGATGTCAGTGCACTGAGTTCTCTGCCACCTCGGAAGGTCATGTTTGGCACCCTGCAGCCTTCAGCAGAGTGATGTTTCCCACACTCCAGCCTGTCAAACAGGTATAAGCTGTAATTTCAGGTTTTCAGAGCTATAAGGTTTCCAGACTGAGAAAATAACCTGCCAGCATTTCAGTGGCTTGCTCAGGCCACAGCCACCAGAGGTGAAGCCATCTGGAATGGGTTCTGTGCTCACCTGGGAGCAGGCAGGACCAGCACTCACAGCCTAGAGCATCTTCTCTGCAAAACATCCTTCCTCCACATCCCAGTCCCCCGCCTGTTAAATTGTCTGACCTCCATGCTGACGTGGTAGCAGCAAAAAGTCAGAATAGAGATAGAAAGCATTGAGAAATGCAATCAGTGGTACAAACTTCAGTGATTTATCAAAAAGGCCTGAGGGGCATACGGACTGACGTGCAGCCACAGCAGCTGTAACACACCCTGCTTGGGCAATAATGTGCAGACAAAGCAGTAATCCCATGCAGGCATGGCTCAAAAGTCTTCCAAAACAGGGAATGAGTTGCAGGCAAGGCAGCACAGCAGAGACAGTGGAGCAGGAAACAAAGTTCATGCTTAATTTCCACTGGGAACCATATCAATAGGAGCTCATAGCCTGGCTCCTGGTGAACAGCCTCACCTACACGCCATCACTCACACACTCCCCTCCTTTAAAAAAAACAGAGTCAGGCACAAGCAAAGCCAATAAAACTCAAACAGCAGCATGGGGTTGGGTGGGAAATCTCCTGCTCATTTCCCTCACCACACAATTTGCAATGCAAAGGCTGCAGGCCCCTGGCTCCAGCAGTGATTTTGAGGTTTAGAGCCAAGCACAGAGAGCCACAGATGTGAGGCCTCGCACGCAGCCAGGGGAAGGAACATCCTGAACTTATTTTGGCTTGTGGGGCTCAAGGCATGTCCGTGGAGCAGGGACAGCTCCGCTCGGATGGAGGAGTGGGTGTGGCAGCTGCCTTCCCCCCTCGAAAGCAGGAAACATTAAACCTGAATCGGTTACACGCACAGATAATCACAAGTTCTGAACAACTTGAAGTCACCCGACCAACCGTGCAGGGGTGCGTGGGGTAGAAGGTGGGATCAGCCAGGGTGAGCCTGCAAGCCTCAGGAAAGGTGATCCACCCAGGTAAAAGGGACATAAGGACAAAACCCACCCCATCAGCACCCTCAGCATCCCTAAGAGGATCAGCAGGCACACGGGGGAAGCAGGCAGGAGCAGGAACAGGCAGCCTGGGGAGCAGGGCCTGGCAGCTGGCGCTGGCAGCAGGTCTGGGCTGACCTGCAGCTGCAGGACGGAACCAAAGCGCGCCCGGCTCGGAGCTGAAACCGGTCACCGAGCAGAAGCGAGAAATTAGGACAGCAGAACAATGACCTGGAAAAGCACTGGAATGCCCTTCCTCCTGCCAGGGCTCAAGCCTGGAGAACAGGCCAGGCTGCCCAGCTCGGAGGGCGGAATAATGTCCAGCAGCCATGGGAATGCTGCGTGCAGCCGGGCATCACTCGGGAGCGAGGGGAACCCGCTCAACACCAGCGGGACCCCAGTGCCATGGGGCACAGCAACACCACCAGTGCCATGGGGCACAGCAATGCCCCCAGAACCAGTGGGATCCCAGTGCCACGGGGCACAGCAATGCCGTCAGTACCAGCTGGACCCCAGTGCCATGGGGCACAGCAACACCACCAGTGCCATGGGGCACAGCAATGACATCAGTACCAGCTGGACCCCAGTGCCATGGGGCACAGGAACACCACCAGTGCCATGGGGCACAGCACTGCCCCCAGTACCAGTGAGATCCCAGTGCCATGGGGCACAGCAATACCCCAGTACCAGTGAAATCCCAGTGCCATGGGGCACAGCAGTATCCCAGTACCAGTGAGATCCCAGTGCCATGGGGCACAGTAGTGCCCCCAAACTCCCAGTACCAGTGAGATCCCAGTGCCATGGGGCACAGCAATGCCCCCAGACCCTCAGTACCAGTGAGATCCCAGTGCCATGGGGCACAGCAATGCTCCAAGACCCCCAATACCAGTGGGATCCCAGTGCCATGGGGCACAGCAATGCCCCCAGACCCCCGGTACCAGTGGGTTACCATGGGATGCAGTGATGCTCCCTGGACTCTCAGCACCAGCAATGCTCTCTGGATCCCTGGCCCCCGCAGGGATCCCAGTGCCACGGGGCTCAGCAATGCCCCCCAGACCCCTGGCACCTGCGGGATGCAGTGATCCTCCCTGGACCCCGGGCACCGTGCGGCGCTGCTCCCGGCACCCACGAGGGGCACCAGGAGGGGACCCCGGGCCCGCAGGCCGCCCCGCTCACCGATCTGCCCGATGAACTCCACTTTGATGCCCTGGTGCTCCAGCCGCTTGTTGGGGTTCTTGAGGGTGAGGACCACCCGCCCCGACACGGTCTCGCCGTCGTAGAAGAGGAAGTATTTCTCCTTCTTGCCTTCCTCCGTCTTGTGCTCCACCCGCCGCCGGCTCTCGGCGTCGCTCAGCACCAGCTCCAGCTCGGGGCTCTGCCCGAACCCGAAGAAGCTCATGGTCCCGGGATGCGGCGCGGGGCGGACCCCGCGGCCCCGCTGGCGGATCGCAGCCGGGGCGGGGCTGCGCGGGGCGACAGCGGCGGCGACGCCGGGGACGGAGCCGGGGCGACAGCGGCGACAGCGGCGGCGGCGCGGGGGGGCCGCAATGCGGCAGCGCTGCCGGGGCGGCGGCGGCGGGACCCGCGCACCGCGCACCGCGCACCGCGCAGCCCCGGCCCGGCCGCGCCCGCCCCGCTCCTTCCGGGGCAGCGGCGGCCGCCGCGATTGGCCCGCGCCGCCCCGCGCCCGCCATTGGCGCGTTCGAAGTCGGGCGGCGGCGGCGGCGGCAGCGCCATGGCGGCGGAGCGGCTGCGGAGCGCGCTCGGCGGGTGGCGGCTGCCGGAGCTGGCCCCAGGTGCGGAGCGGGACCGGGGTTAGGATCGGGTTCGGGATCGGGGTGTTAGGATCGGGGCCGGGGCCGGTTTGCCGACTTCTTTTCCGGTGTTGGAAAGCTTCCACGCTTCAGGAAAATGTCTCTCGGTCGCTCTGTTTCCCGGTCCCTGTCTCTGGCCCCGTCCAGGTCTCTGTTCCGGTCCCGCTCTCTGTCTCTCTGTCCCGGTGTCCGTCTCTGTCTCGGTATCGGTCTCTGTCCCCCTCCCGGTCCTGCCTCGGTCCGGGTCTCTGTTCCGGTCCCAGTCTTGGTGTCAGTCTGTGTCCCGGTCTGTCTGTCCCGCTGCCGGTCTCTGTCTCTCTCTGTTCTCTCTCTCTGTCCGGGTCCCGGTGTCAGTCCCGGTCCCGGTGTCAGTCCCGGTTCCCCTGTTTCTGTCCCGGTCCCGGTGTCGGTCCCGGTCCCCTGGTCCCCCTGTCTCGGTCCCGGTCCCCCTGTCCCGGTACCGGTGTTAGTCCCGGTCCCCCTGTCCCGGTACCGGTGTTAGTCCCGGTCCCCCGGTCCCGGTGGCTCTCCCGCGGTCCCCGGGAGGCTCCCGGCACTGTCACCCGCTGCCCTTGGCGCGCCCGTGTCCCGCCGGGTTTGGCCAGCCCGTGTTTATTTTGGAGCCCTGTTTTGGGTGAAACGCGTGGTTTGGAGAAATCCCCCCTGGCGCTTATAAACGCTGTTTTATTTGTCTCAGTGTGGGTGGACACGGTGTGGGATCTGGACTTCACGGAGACCGAGCCTCTGGATGCCTGGCTAGCGGAGGAGATCACGGCCGACGGGCTGGACGCCTTCACCCGCCTGTACCGCGCTCTGGCGCCCTTCGCTGCCGGGGACCAGGAGAGCACCGAGGTGACAGCACCTGAGCACAGCCTGCCGCTCTCACTTTCTCTTCTTCGCATCTGCCTTGCCTTGAAATTCACAATATAGTCAAAAACTGTTCAAACAGTTCTTGCTCTGTGTGCTGGAATGCTTCCAAAGGAAGCTATTCCCAAATTTTAATAATAGGATTTAGCATAATATTAAATATATATAGTTTTATTATAGTCATTATAAAGTCTATATATACTATTATATATATATGTCTATATATACTATTACTATATATATTATTATATAATATATATAGTTACATATCTATAACTATATATATTATATATACACACATTATATATATTATAGTTGTATATTCTATATTATAGTTATTATAAAGTCTATATATGCTATTTTATATATATAAGTCTATATGTACTATTACTATATATTATTATATAATATATAGATATCTATCTATAATATAACTATATATATTATATATACACACATTATATATATTATAGTTGTATATTCTATATTATAGTTATTATAAAGTCTATATATACTATTATATATAGATAAGTCTATATATACTATTATTATATATACTATTACTATATATATTATTATGTAATATATATAGTTATATATTTATAATATAACTATATATTATATATACACACATATATTATAGTTGTATATTCTGTATTATAGTTATTATAAAGTCTATATATACTATTGTATATATATAAGTCTATATATACTATTACTATATATTATTATATAATATATATAGTTATATTATATATCTATAATATAACTATATACATTATTATATAATATATATAGTTATATTATATATCTATAATATAACTATATATATTATTATATAATATATATAGTTATATTATATATCTATAATATAACTATATATATTATATATACACACATTATATATATTATAGTTGTATATTCTATATTATAGTTATTATAAAGCTATTAAGAATCAATATAATTTAACAATTATTTAATTCATTTAAGTGTTATTAATTAATGTATTATAAATATTAATAATTATAGTTTATTATACTTACTAAAACACTTTTTAAAGCATATCATACATAGGGAGTTGGTCATGGTGGCGCCTGTTAAAATCTGAATAATGGCTAGTTTTGGACATCCATGTTATTATGGGATTCCTGACTGTTCCTGTTTTTCCTCAGAATGTCTGGACCTTGTTTGCTGAGAACAGCCTGTCCCACCAGGCCCTGGTGGCCGTGCTGCATCACTTCGTGCACGTGGGCCAGCACAAAAGAGCCAACAGGCAGCAGAGGGTGTTTGCTCTGCACTCAGCTGGGCTCTACCTGCTGCTGCTGGAGATCCCAGGTGAGCCTTGGCGTGTTCCTCTTCGTGCCTGGGGACAGTACAGGCCAGGCAGGGTTGGGTTTGTAACAATTCCAGGTGAAATCCTCGGGGATTTCACAAGCTGAGCGTGGTGTGAGCGGTGCCACGGGCTGGTGGCAGCCTGGCCTCCTGTCACAGAGGGGCTTGGTGGCCTCATTTGCAGGTCTGTGTCCTGTGACAGGGTGACAGAGCAGCCTGCACAGAGCTGGAACCACACAGGTCCCTGTGCTTTGACAGTCAAGGCAGGAGCTTATTCCTGCTCTGTAACTGGGGAGCATTTCAGTGTGCAGCACATTTGGATGGGTTTGTGCGGAAACCCAGGGCTCTGGGAATATTTCTCTGTCTGCTCTGGGGTGCCCTGACCCCCAGGGCAGCACTGACTCTGACCCTCATTCATGGAGAAAGTTTCCCAGACTTCAAGGTAGACTGGAATCCACGAAAGTGTGAAATAGATTATAGAGAGCAGTGTGGGTGTGTCACTTGGTGAGAAATTGAGGTTTTGGGATTTTTAGTATCTTGTGGATGGAAGCAGGGTGGAGGGCACAGGGTGCTGTCCTGAGTTTCTTCTTCATGCCTGCTTCTTCCTTCTTCTCCATGAGGAAGGTTTGGATGCATTTTGTAATTGGGCAGAAAAGTCTGCATTGGGGCTCTGTGGGATCAGTTATTGGGTTAAAAGGGAAAATAATCCAGGTGTCAGTTCTTAATTGGATAGTTAGTCTTAAAAGACCTTGTAACAAGAGATTGTTGGCCATTTTGTGCCTTGGTAATGAAACTCATGGTGGTGAGACTGTTTCACTGATAAGAAATAATAAACACTTGAGTCCAAACATGAAATACCATGTCAAGTGCCTTCAATCCAGACCCAGAGAAATTGACAACTGGTACCCCCACAGGTTTGTTTGTGAAAACAAAAATATGGTTTTAGAATAACCAGCAGCTGAGTGTTCCCAGCAGGTTAGTTCACAGCTGGATCCCTTTGTGTTCCAGCACGCCCTGAGGTTTTGCTGATCTCCATGGTGCAGCTGGCAGGGGTCATTCAGCTGGGGATCCTGCTGGAATGTGTCACTGCTGCTGATGCATCAGCCTGGTGCACTTCAGGCAGTTCTTTATTCTTCTCTTGAACTTTCTTAGGCTCTGGGACACCTGTGGTGAGATCACAGAACCACAAACTGATTTGGGCTGGGAGGAGCCTTAAAGCTGATCTCATTCCAGGGCAGGGACACTTTCCACTTGACCAGGTTGCTCCATCCTGGCATTGAGCACTTCCAGGAGTGGGACGTGATGCCCAGGTGGTTTGATGTTCTCTGTGTCTTGTCTGGAAGGGCACTGATACTTGTCTTTTCTGGGCAGGCAGCATAGCCAACCAGGTGTTCCACCAGGTGATGTTTGATAAATGTCTTCACACCCTGACAAAATGCTGGCCTCAAGAGATGAAGAAAAGGAAGAAGGCACACGCTCAAAGCTCTCAGCCCAATGCCAGAAGGAACAGGAAGAAAGGGAAACCATGCAGCAATGACAGCTCCAGTGTAAGATTATTTGTGCAATCTCTTCATATACAAATCCCTAGTAATAAGCAAATTGTTGGCAAGCTGTTTCTCTTTTCTGCCACTATAGATGGAAGAGATGTTGGAAGAGGAGAAGGAAGAGGATGATGAGAATGTTTACTTCTCAACAGAAGATCTTCTCCAAATCCGCAATGCCATCTTCCTCCTCTTAAAAAATTTCCTGAGGCTTCTGCCCAAGTTCTCCCTAAAAGAAAAGCCTCAGTGCATGCAGAACTGTGTGCAGGTAAGAAAGATCCAGCTTGAGGAACCTTATGTCCCCTAACCCAGACTTTTTGGGGATGCAGAGCATTCCACATGGAGGAGCAGGCAGCCCTGCCTTCCATCACCTCGTCCCTGATGGGAGCTGGGGAGATGTGGGAGCAGGGTGCCTGCTCTGTGTCTGCCTCTCATACTGAACATTGAAGTGTTTTATTCAGGGAATCAGAAGGGTTTGGGTCAGAAGGGACCTTAAATCTCATCTTGTTCCACTCCCTGCTATGGGCAGGGACATCTTCCACTGTGCCAGGCTGCTCCAAGCCCTGTCCAGCCTGGCCCTGGACACTTCCAGGGATGCAGGGGCAGCCACCACTTGTTCCTGGGGGGAGACTCTGTGCTTTGGGCTCTGCTTTTGTTCTGTGCTTTTGTTCTGCTTCAAGGGAGGTATTTGGAAGTTAAACCCAGTGGTGTAACCCCAGACATCCAGAGCCCTGCACGCTCTCCCCTCAGGGGACTGAGCTCAGCTTGGCTCTATTCCCTTGCAGGTCTTTGTTGAGATGACCAGCTTTGAGCCAGTGCTCCACGAGTTCAAGTTTTCAGCAGCCATGTGAGCAAATCATTCTTGATATTTCTTAATGTTTATATGATGGTCTGAACAAGTAAAGCCCTCAGTGCTTGTGTTGTTGTCCTGTTTATATAAAAATGAAAGCGACAAATTCTCTTATGAAGATAATTGGAATGTGTTCAATGTGCTAACAGCAAACAGCATCTTGTGAATATTGAATGTTTTGCAGTCAAAGAGCTCTTTTAATAGTCCCATTTACTCTGATGAGAGGTGAAGACATCTCTTTGCTTTCTTTCCTTAGGGATGTTAATAAAGCCAAGTACATTCCTGAGCTGGCCTATTATGGACTTCACTTACTGTGCTCCCCTCTCCACGGCACAGAAGATAAGGTACAAGTTAAACAGAATCTTTAACATCCTCACAGCAGCATGGAAAAGGAGTGGTTGCTTCTTTCCTTCTTGGCATGTCATTTTTGCTTGGATGGTTTTTACTTTTCACTTCAGTTTCCCTCTTTGTGCCATCTTTGCTGGGTCAGAGCAAAGATGGTTTTTTCCACCCCAATCCTTATTTGTTGCTGCACTTGTGTGCAGTGAATTCCGTGCTCTGCTGACTCTTATGGCAAATGAATTGAAAACAAAGATCTGCAGTGGCATTGGGTCTCTGAACCTTAAAGAAGAGAGTTCCAGGTGACTGCCTTTGCCTGGAATGTTGTGATTCCCTGCTAGATGGAGCTGCAGCACCGCCAGGGAGCCTGTGAGGGGCTGGGCTGTGCAGTGCTCTGTGCGCTCAGTGAGGCTGAGCAGGGCTGGTTCTTGTTCAGAGAACACTCTGGGATCGTGGAGCAGCCAGTTCTGCCAGAAACTCCCATCTGTGTTTGTTTAAATTGGCAAGCAGAGCAGGGCATCTCCCACTCACCTGAGTGCTGCTGCTCTGCATGGGGCTGCTGAAGGTTGGGTGTGCCTGGGCTGTGTCTGGGAGTCTGTGTGACCCCCTGGGCTGGTTCTGAGCCTGCAGCCTGGGAATCGGCAGCTGTCTAGTCAGGAAGGCCTGGAGTACACACCAACCTGGTTATTCCTGAGCGCCAGCCCAGCTCCAGCAGCCCTAGGTCTGTGTTTCTGCCTCCTTGGTTTCTCAGTGCAGCATGAGCTTTTTTGGTGTCCCACCATATTTGTAGTGACAGCAAGGTGTAGTCACTCCCCTTCCCAGACCTGCCTCATCTTCCCTGCCTCTCCTGCTTGCTCAGCGAATGTCAGGATCATGAGGCAAGCTGTGGTCCCAAAAACGTGGCAAGGAAGGCAACTCCAAGAGTTCAAATACAAAACACACGTTTAGCTTAAGACATCTCCTACGCAAATCCCAGTGAGTTTCCTCAAACTCCAAATGTTTCTGGCGAAAAAAAACCCAAAAAACTCCGTAGGGGAGGCTTTGGAGGGGGGACTTTGCCCTGTTTGGAGGGCAGCTGTTAATGCTTTCAGGAAGCCCTTCTGAGACCTTGTTGAGCTTGCATGAGACCATCACAAGCAGGTGATGTGTAAATACACATCACAAAGGTGTTGTGTGTATTTAGAAAGCATAACTCCTAGCAGAGAAATTCCAAGAGGACACTTTCACGCGCGCTGCTGCTTGGTTCTAAGCTTGGCTCAGATTTCATGACCCTGGAGTGCCCATCCATGGAAAAGAGCCTGCCAGTAACCCCTCCTTTGCAGACCCTTCGGTGCGTGTTCCAGCGCCTGCTCGGCGTCGTTCTGATGGTGCAGAGCAGCGGGGGCTCCCGGCGTGAGGCCCTTCCCATCACATCAGCTGTGACCAGCGCCAGGAACCAGGCCGTGAGATTCATCAGGTGACTTCCAGAGCTCTGAGCGTGGCTGCTCCTTTCTTCTGGCATGCCTTTGCTTTGCTTTTGGGGTGATAAAGGGATGAGACAAACTGGCACTGGCTTTGAAGTTGTTTGTGCAAATGAGGCTTAATTAAAATGTCTGGAATGGGAATTTACCGAGCTTGCTGGCAGAGGGGGAGGAAGGTGCTGTGGAAAGGACCCATTTTCTGTATTTTGCTTTGTGTCAGTTTTTCAAGTCTTGTGTTTAACTACAGAGGATTGTGGAGGAAATGAAAGATTAACACGGAGCTTGTTCCTCCGCAGTTCTTGCTCTCTCCTGCTTAATGATGTGTTTTGCCTGTGTTTATTCCCCCTGTTGGGGATCCATGTTGTTGGAAGTGTACTTTGTGCAGAGATCCCCAGACAACATATAAAAGTAGATTGAGAACAAAGAAGCTTTTCATGTTACCCTTCTACTTGTTAGAAAAGTATGGAAAGAAATTATTTTGTGCCTGCAAAGCCAGGTTGATGTGGAGAGCAAGGATGGTTCTCTGAGCACAGCCTGCTGCACTCATGATTCCACAATCATGGCCACTTTTCCTGACTTTTCAAATGCATTTCAGAAGGAATGTCCTTGACTTTTCCTCTGTTATAAACCAGCTTTGTTAAAATCTGTCTCTCTCTCTCTCTCTCTCTCTCTCTCTCTCTCCCCTGTGCAGTTCTCTGGTAGATGAGCTGAAAGAAGCTGTTTATCCTGTTCTGCGAATCTTGCTCCAACATATCTGTACCAAGGTATGCCAAGCTCTGCTACTTCTGGGGCTGGAGAACTCGTGTGGATACATTGGAACATCATTAATAGTTTAGGAGATCTGTTTTCACAATCTTTTCTAAGGAATGTGTGATGAAGTAGTGACTGAGGAAGCTGTGATAATTCTCACTGTTGTTGAATGTGAACATATCAACGCATTAAATTTAAAAAAACACTTCTCTTAAGCCCTGAAATGCCTTTCTGGCATTGAGAGCAGAGCAGTGGAGTATCACAGGGTGCCCTGGCCTTGTCTTTCAGGTCCCAGACAAGGCTGATTATCGCACCTATGCTGCCCAGGCCCTGGTGACCCTGCTGGACAAACTCCCCTCTGCAGAGTTTGCTGAATTCATCGCTTGGCTTTATAAATACTCACTCAGCAAAGTAAGTGCATCTCCTTGATGCTTTGGAGATGAAGGGTTCGATCTCAGCACTGAATAGCTCTGTCACTGCTGCTACCCAGAGGCAAGAAAACTCCGTGTTCGCTTCCATTAACAGAGCACCTCGTGTGCTTTCTCTTCCTGCAGGTTTCCTACAGAGTGTTTGCTCTTGATGTAGCCTTGGCTTTGTTGGAGCTGCCAGAGAGGAGCCCAGGCAGCTCCTTGTCCCAGGATCATCAGAGTTTGCTAAAGCACAAGTTCTTAGTGCAGGTCATGGTGTTTGGCCGGTGCTCAGACAAAGCCCCCGTGGTCCGCAGCAAAGCTCTCAGCAGCTTCGCCTGTTGTCTGGAAATGAAAACTGCTGCTGCCTTGGAGAGCATTCAGGACTTACTACAGAGCTGTGAGTATTGTGGGCACATGAGGCAGTGAAAATCATTCTTGAACTTTCAAGGGGATAATTGCTGGGAGGTAGGAGTTGTCAGGAACTTAAAAACTGGCACTCAGAGTCCTTACTCCTTACTGTGTCATAATGAGCAGTAATTCATCAGCCTTGTTCCTTATGAAGCCTTGTATATGGAAGGGATTTATTCTCATGTATCAGTTCTAAAGAGATTCTCTGCGAGGTCCCTTTGAAGGATGTTTACAGACAACCAAAATTGCTCATTGGGAAAAAAAAAAAAGCAGTTCATTCTTGCCTGACAGCTGATTAAATCTTGAGTTGCCTTTTGCTTCTGCGAAGTTGTTCTGTTCGTGACTGGCATTCCAAGCTCCCTCAGGTGTGGTGAAGGCCAGATGGCAGGATTCAGAGCCTGCACACAGCATCCCATGGTTGGATTGCTCGCCCGAAAAGAATCTGGAATGACAGGATATCCAGAATTAAAATACTTTGTTTGATTTCCTTTTTTATTTCTCTTTTTTGGCAGCCTCTGTCCGCACAGTGTTGGAAGCAAACACAAACACTGCCAGCGTGACAGTCAGTACAGAAGGTATAGAGTCATTCTTTTCCAGTAAGTCTCAGGGTTTTCTTGGCATGCCATTTCCTAAAGATACACGTATCTGTTAAACCTAGGGCATGCATGAGGCTCTCTGTTTAACCCTGAACCATCTTCTTGCCAGGTGAATATATGCCTTTATTATTCCTAAGCTTTTATCTTTTCTTTCAGCTGGGTCCAACCAACCACTGAGGACCTTACCAACTTTCAGAACTGTTGAGTTGAGTGACAGCAGTGACACTGCTGGGCCTGATGGTATGTCAGAATTAAAGCAGCCTTTCCAGATAAGCATTCAAAGCCTTAATTGAAATCAGACTTTCTGAAGTGTATTCATTGTCCATTTCTCAAAGGAAGTGGAGAAAGCTGTTACAAAACACTTAGGGGTGATGAAGGGGGTGGAATTGCCAGCCATAAAGAAATACTATTTCCACTCAAGTCTGAAAAATACATTTAGTCCTGAAATGCAGATGTCTGTTGGGTCTAATGTGGTGGCAACACTTGTTGAAAAGCAGGTGATTTATTCTTCCCAATGGTAATTTATGTGGAATATAACACTTGTAGCTCCATGAATTTCAGGGTAATTAAATCTCTTGCTCCAGTGCACAAAGAACTGATCTGTTTTGCTGTGTAAAGCACAGCACCTTTCTGTTCTGTAGGCAAGGATCTCTTTCTCTGCTGCATCAGGTTGAAAGCTGAAATCAGAGTGTCACACAAAATGTCCTGATGCAGCATGGCAAGCTGCTTCTAATGTGTTGACAGCATGAAATCACCATGCAAGTTGGCTTTTGTGGCTGGGATGTTCTTCCTTTAAACCTCTCCCTTTCTTTTCCTCTCGTGTGGAAAAGCTTTTCTTCCTGACCTTTCAGCCCCTGCCAGCATCTGCGCTCTCAGTTCTTGCTGTTCACCTCCCTTGAACTGCTGACAGTTCAATTCTCTGCTTGCCTCACATCCTGCAGTGCTGCCTTTGTTCCACGCTGCTCCTCACTTGGGATCTCCCTCCCTATCTCCAGGAGCCAGGCTCCAATCTCCCCCCGTTGAAAGCTCCCTTTTTCAAACACTCTCTGCTGATAAATTTCCTTAATCTGTTCCCTCAGACAGAAAAGTCCTCCAGGCCACTCAAGGTATTGTGAATTCCCTGTTTAGTTGCGGGCTCCTCGTGCCAGAGGATGCCTGGGATTGTCTCTGATACCCAGCTGAGCACACACTTGGCACTTGGCAAAACAAATTAAGAAAAGGCTGGAGTGAAAAAAGACTGTCTGGAGCTCCAGAGGATTGTGGAATGCAGGGCTCTCCGAGGCAGTCAAGGTGCATTAGCAAAGCTGTCTGGCCCATGCCTGTGCTTGGCTTGTGCCTGTGCTAATTTTGCTCTCCTCTGAAGACCAAACAGCTCATTTCTTTCAGAAAATAAATAAATCTCAGCCAGGGATAGTCAGAACATGCTCAAGGGCAGAGATAAGAAGGGTGGGGTAACCTGCAAGGTGAGGTGTGCACTGCAGAGTTCCCTCTGCCCACCAGCAGCAAACATTCCCTTCCCTTAAGAGTTCTTTAGAACTTGGGATTTTTGGTTGTTTTGTTGTTTGGTCCCCCCCCCCCTTTTCTACATTAGAAAAATCAATGTCAAAGTGTGATTATTTGGTCACCTTCACAAGACTGGACTATTTTAGCAGCAAAATCTTGCAGTGGGAAGGTTCTGTGCTCTTCCTGTGCAGCTGCTCTTGGGAAGAGGATGGAAACTGCACTTAGCTGCCCATTAAGAAAGCCCAGATCAAAGTCCCTTTGCTTCCTTTTGGTAAAAATGTATTTTTAAGCTAGTTTTGCTTAGTTCCCTGTGACTAATCCTATTTTTAATGGCAACAGGATGGATGTCCATGTGAATCTCTAAGTAACAGATCTCCAAATTTGGCATATCTTTGGGAAATCTGACAAACAGCAATAAATAAAAACCTTAAAAGCCATGATAAAATGCTTGAAGTCCTTATGGCCAGTTAATAGCCCAGTGATTCAAAATGTGAGAAATAATTGATCTGTGTATTCCGTTGTGTGCCATTTAATAACTTTTTGCCTTGATGATGTATTTTTTCCATGCCAACATGCAGAAATAAGTATGAATGTGGCTGTGCAGAGTGAAATTGGAGCCCCAACATGACATCCAGGGAAGAGAGATGTGTTCTGGTTTCCTTGCAGACTCTGGGGTGGTTCTTTGCAGCTTTGCATTCTGCAGCCTCTAGGAATTAACAAATGGAGTCATTTTCCCTCTGTAGCACACAGCAGTTCATACATTAATGCTTGCTGCTGTGTGCAGCTCCGAGGCAAAACTCCCAGGAGGTTGTGGGTGTTCTGAGCTCTGCAGAGCCTCCCCTGGCTCTGTGCTGGCTCCTTCTGTCTGAGCTCTGCCCAGGGAGCTCTTCCCACAGGTACCAGGGTTACCTGAGCCACAGACTGTGCCTGGCTCATCAGGCTCTGAAGGGAGCCTGACATCTTTTGTGTAGACAAATGAAGAGGTCAGAAATTACAGATTCACCCTTTTTAAATTTTTCTTTTGCTGTGTGTCTGAAGTAATTTGTTCCATCATTTTCTTTTGTGATATATTAAGATGAGTTTTCAAATGAAAGAAGTGGGGAAATGGTTTGGGTTTGTTTTTCCATCTGGTTTATGCCTCATTCTGGATTGCTTTGGGTGATTTTAATTGTTCAGGCCTTCTGAAAGTTTTGGGGGACCATCTGAGTGAGTTTTTGCCCTGGGTTTGTGCTGCTTTAGGGTGGGCAGGCCCTGGCACAGGGTGCCCAGAGCAGCTGTGGCTGCCTCTGGATCCCTGGCAGTGCCCAAGGCCAGGCTGGATGGGGAGAAGCCTGGGACAGTGGAAGGTGTCCCTGCCATGGCAGGGGTGGAACAGGATGGGCTTTGAGGTCCCTTCCACCCAAACCATCCTGGGGTTGTGTGGTTCCAGCTGGTGCTGTGGGTAATTCCTTCTTCGTGGGGGTAATTCCTTTTTATCCTCATTTTGGCTAGGAAAAGAAATCATGGCCATGCTGAGAGTGAGAGCTGGAGATGAGAAAACCAACGTGAGGAAATCTGCTCTGCAGGTAGGGTGGCGTTTGCATCCTTCCCTGCTCTCAGTGATTACCCCAAATTGTTAAATAATTAATTAGGCCACAGCTTTGCTGCAAACTCTGTCACTTTGCCCACTTGTAGCTTCCTGCTCTCCCTGCAGGCATTTAGGATCTTGTTTACTAGCTCCTGATAAGTAAATAATGCAGGCATAATGATGGAAATTTCTCTAGTACCCTTGCTGGCATTCTGTTATTCCGTCATTTGCAAGGAGAGGCTCTTGTCAAATGTCAATAGGCATTTCAATTAAGAGACTTCCTCATAAACTGAAGCATATTAGCTGCTTAGTTTGTTTTGACCTTGTTAGCAAAGGGATTAGGTTATATCCAGCCTCTTTTTGAGCTCTGTGCTGCTTTCCTTGCTGTTCATTTCTTTAATGAAGTCATTAGCTTTTAAAGAGAGATGCTTCAATGGAAATTTCCTTGTCTTAAAAAAAAGGTGTCTGCTGCTGACTGCCTTCCTCTGTTAGTCCTCTTCACCCCAGCTCTTCCCCCTCAATTCACACACTGATTTGAGCTTCCCAGTTAGGGCTTTGCAATTCATATTTTAATGCTTTCTGATTGAGAATAAAAATAAATCCCTCTTCCTTATTACGAAGTAAAAACAGTGGCTCATACAAGAGGCACGTTACTTTCAAGGGGAAATTGTGACACTCTCCCTCTCCAGCTGCTGTTCCAGAGCAGCAGTGACTTCAGTGATGTTTTCTGATTCATTTTCCATCTCTGGTTGTGCCCAGCACTCATGAATCTTTAATATGCTTCACTCGGGGTGCGATGAATCTCTGGCTGCTGTTGGCAGGGGGTAAATTGTATTTTTGCTTTGCCACCCAGTGCCCCTGGCATGCCCAGCCCAGCTGAGCCTAAATGGGTGGGTCAACACCATAAGTGAGGTCCAAAATGGGAGGGCATTTGGGGACAAAGAAGGAAATTCATGGCAACTGCATTCTAGTGAAACAGGAACTTCTAAGCCTAAATAGGACAGTGGGGGTCAAGGTGGGATCAGTTGGGTTTGGACTCCCAATTACCCTCCTTGCAATTGCTCCAAATGTCAAGGCAAGTGCAATGAGATGCCTGTAATTTTATTCGGGTAAAGTGTTCCTACCTTAATTAATGAAAATATTTTCAAGGCTGCAAAGCAGTGGGGAGGACAAGGGTTTTTTGACCACTTGTTCTTAAGCTGCCCCAAGGACTTTGTACAAGTAGAGCACACGTGGTTTGTGATTATCGGTGAAATTGGCAACACCAGCATGGAACTTGAACCCAACCAAACACCTTGCAGACACCAGTGTAGATGGGAGCTCTTCATGGGAGCTTTGAAATGCAACTGAGTGCTGCTGTTTGCCTGGCAGGTGCTGGTGAGCCTCCTGAAGCAGGGGGTGGTGCCCTGCACGGGCGAGGAGCTGGGCGTGCTGCGCGAGCGCTGCCGGGACCCCGCCGTGTCCGTGCGGAAGCAGGCGCTGCTCTCCATCACCGAGCTGCTCCTGGTGAGCTGCCCCCAGCCCAGCCTGGGCAACGCTGGCGTCGTTACAGGGGTGTTTATGTCATGTCTTGGTTGGGAAAGATGGGTGGGTGCTGAGGAAGGGAGGAGTAAAGAAAGAGAGGGGGTAGGGGGGAAAAGGAGGGAGCGCT
Source organism: Passer domesticus (assembly GCF_036417665.1). Taxonomy (NCBI): domain Eukaryota; kingdom Metazoa; phylum Chordata; class Aves; order Passeriformes; family Passeridae; genus Passer; species Passer domesticus. The sequence goes on along the minus strand of NC_087496.1, from coordinate 3,940,538 downwards.
TTGGAGACAAAGGTTGAATTCTCATAGAGGTGTGATCAGTGCTCGTTTATTACAAATCTAAGGGTACATTTCTATCATAATACAGTGAACACCTGATTGGCCACAAAGCACTGTGCACAAAACAAAGAGCATTTCTTAACATATCTTGGTCGTGTAGCTCAGCTTGGCATCGTTATAAGAACGTCTTGCTTCTCATCTTCTCACATCCTCAGACCATCCCTTACCCTTGGGTACAGCAGGCAAACTTTCTCATATTTTTTGCCCAAGGACAGTATTTTTTCTGCAGCGGGCACATACACTGCAAGCGTGCCTTTTTCAGGGTTGTGCAAGCAGGCCACAATATCTACTCAAAATGCTCTCTACACAGGAGTCTCCCCTGAAATGGAGAATGTGAACCCCCCCCCCTCCAAATTGCTATAAATTTCAAATTAAGGGGCTCTCAGGCAAAAAATATGGGAGCAGGAAATAACAGTTCTTTACTAGGGAAGAAAATAAAAAGATAAAATAAACAATGCAGTAAAATAAAACACTGCCAGAGTCAGAGCACAGCCTGACACCCTGTGGGTCAGGGTGCTGGCAGCAGTCCCATTGGAATTGTGGCTCAGCCCTCCTGCAGTGCCAGGTGAGGTTCTGCTGGAGCAGGGATCCTGTAGAAGGGTGCAGTCTTCCTCTGAAGATCCAGTGGAATAAGAGGCAGCTGCTGTTCCTCTGGGAAATCCAGTGGAGAAGCCGTGCTGGTGTTCCAGAATCTCAGATTATATCCAGGTAGGAATGCTTGGCTCCTCCCCTGGGCTCACATCTCCCAGTGGATGCTGCAGTTCTTATCAGCCATGCAGGGACATTCCACAGCCTGTTATCAGCAGATGTCTTATCAGGAATGCAGGGACATTCCATGGCCTGTTATCAGCAGATGTCTTATCAGGAATGCAGTGACATTCCATGGCCTGTTATCAGCAGATGTTCCCTGGAGGGAGGAGTGGGTGTGGAAGAGGTAAGGAAAACTGCCCCTGAACAGGAGACAACTGCCACACAGATGGCAAATAGAACACATCTTGCCTTGCAATCCAGGACAATTAAAGACTTTCAATAGCTGCACCTTGGGCAGTCAAAGCCTCCCAGAAGCTACACCCAAGCTGGACAATGGTCACAAGTTTTTCACACAGTTATAAGTTGTGGGATTCACATTCTCTGAACCTGAGAGAAGCAGAGAAAAGAGTGATCAAAACAATTCTTATCTCATTCGCTGTACCTGTGTTGTGCCAAAGTAGAATGCAATATGGAGATTGTTTACCCAGAGTGAAGGTGTTTTGTTTCCTTGGCCTGTCAGGGCCAGGTGTGTGTGTGAGTTGGGACTGAGGGCTGACAGTCACAGTTGAGTTGAGTGCTTTGTGCAGATTCAGTTTAGATGTAGTGTAGTATAGTATAGAATAATATAGTATAATAAAGTAATTAATTAGCCTTCTGATATCAGTGGAGTCCTCTCTGCCATTTCTCCCTGCCACGGGGGTTACCCTTGATTCCCAGTAATAAGTTTGGTCCCTTCACACACCAGGGGTTAATTCTCCAATTACACCTTCAGCTAATGAAGTATTCCCCCCGTTTCCTCCTCACCCAGTTCACTTTTGTTTGTACTTTTTGGGGCCCTATACAGTGAGTTGCCCTCGAGTTAGAGCCCTGGAGGGATTGTTTTGTCTGAATAAACAGTAGCTGACACTCTATATGGAGTTTAGAGTTATACCCTAAAGCAGCTCAGGATTTGAAAAATACAGAAGCCAAAATCCTAAGGCATCAAGGGGAATGGGAATTCTGCCACACCCAGGAGGGGGGAAAGCAGGAGGGACCTCACCAATCAGTTATTCACTCTGGGAGCTGCATTTTAGGCTGCTCTAATTCTTTTCATTACCTTTTGACTCGGAAGTCATGACTCACTCTGATACCTACTTGTGATTTATGCAGAGTGCTTCCAACTGTTGGAAACACTGATTTTTCTGGCTGTTGATTTATGTGTCATGAAGAAAATGTTTATGTTGCTGGCCTTCTCAAGTTAAAAAAAACCCTGAATCACTTTCAGATGTAATGTGTGGATGATAGCAATGCTATATTTTTCTTTCTTTTCTATTTATTCACAAGGGGTTTGTAACTCGGGCTTGGAGCACAGGGTTTATATTAAGCAAAGCTCTTTTTTTTTAGTGCTAAATCATCTGCTGTACAGCCTTATTGCAAACCTGTTATAATTCTTTATAGAGTCTCAAAACAAAGTGTTGCAGTACTTTAGCAGAAACACCAGGTATTTATCATAGAGATGATTAAAGACCTTGTGATGCTGACTTTCCCTGTCCCACCTGCTGCCACACTGCTGAGCTTGATTAAAATTCAAGTTTCAAAGTTTGTAGCTGAACCTGGAGGCCTTTGCTGGTCTTACCCATGCAATTTGGGATCACCTAATGATTTAAAAATGTGTTTCTCTCAGTCTCAGCAGAGCAATGTCCTGGTGCAGAAGGCCTGGTTGGACGGAGTGGTGCCTGTGGTGATGGATGCAGAAAGCTCTGTCCAAGAAAAGGCCTTGGATTGCCTTGATCAGCTCTTGCTGCAGCACATAAAACCTTACCATAAATCCAGGAGTGATGATGGGAGGCAGGAGCTGGCGTGGGATCTGCTCTCCCTGCTGTCTTCAGAAAGCCAGGAGCTCAGGTAAGTGCATTTTTCCCTCCCTTGCCTCTGTTAACATTCAGGGATAAACCCCAAAGGGATTTTTTTTTTCACTTTTAATCCTATTAGAATACACAACTTTTCCTTTACAGAAGGAAATTACCTATTGAGTGAGGACTAAGATAAGAGCCTGAGTTTGTGTTCTCATTCCCTGTGTGCCCACAGACTGTGAGGTACCACAGCTCACACACACCCTGTTAAAATGCACGTGCTGTCTGCTGTGTGACGACAAGAAACCAAATTTTTCTCAGGGATTTCTTTGAGGCTGCTCAAACTCCCTGCTTGGAAGCCTCAGCATCATTCTGGGGATGGAAACCACCACGCTGAGGTGCTTGTGTTGCCCTGCCAGCTCCCAGGACAGGGCTGTTGAGCATGGACAAGAAGAGTTCAGCTTTGCTTTGTCAGGTGTTTTCACCTGCTGCTCCTGTTACCTGTGCTCTCCCCCTGGACTGGAGTGCTCTTTGTTACATCCCATGCTGGATGCACTGGTAGCACATGAATATTTAAGTCAAATGGAGGTGTTCCTCTGACAGAAGTGAGAGAGGATATATAAAGCAAGAACATCACCTTGTATTAATTCTTATGTACAATATGTTACTTGTCTTGTGACAAATCGAATTATCCTGCCTGCCGTGGGAAGGAGAGGGAGAAATGGGATGACACACAGCATGACAAGGACACAACATTGATTAAAGACAGCTGTATGTTTATTAGTCAACAGGGCATAATAGCTCAGAAATAGCAGATGGGGCACTGGTGGTGCTGCCGTGCCAGTGTGGGGAGCTGTCACTGTTCTAATTCGGGCCATTTTCTAACAGGGTTTGCACATTCCTGGCACCTTCTTCCTCCTGACCCTGCAGGACCTTGCAGCTTGAGAAATCTCACAGCTCCACCAGCGTGGAGTAGATAATTAGGGTTGTGCAGAAAAACGAGCAGGCTGTGATGCCTGACATGACTCTGCTGTGCCTTTATCCCAGGGAGCCCTCAAGGCCAGGCTGGATGGGGCTCTGAGCACTCCAGTCTGGTGGAAGGTGCCCTTATCCATGGCAGGGGGTGGAATGAGATGATCTTCAAGGTCCCTTCCAATTTACGCCATTCTATTGATGCCTTGTGAAGGCTGAAGTGGAGCAGAAACTAGATGGAGTTAAAGAATAAAGCAGGGATTTATTAAAAGGATCTCCATGGATGCACCTTGGGCAGCACAAGAGCCCAGCCAGGGCTGCACCCAAGATGAACCCAAATGGTCCCAAAATGAACCCAGGATGAACCCAAATGGTCCCAAAATGAACCCAGGATGAACCCAAATGGTCCCAAAATGAACCCAAGATGAACCAGAATGGTCCCAAAATGAACCCAAGATGAACCCAAATGGTCCCAAAATGCACGAGCACTCCCGGGGTCTCTCCCTGTGATCAGCTCTGCTCCATGTGCACATTGCAGTTCAGTGTCCAACCCCAGCTGCAGCCCCTGCAGTCCCATCCTGCTTGTTTTTCTCTCTCCAGCCCACGGGGTTTGTGCTCCTGGGCTGAGATTTGGATCATTTGTCCTTGGTGCCCAGCTGGAGCAGGAATTGTTTTGTCTCCCTGCTCTGTGCAGAGCTCCCCATCCCCTGACGTGAACCCAGACCCACACACTAAACAGCACAGAACCTGAAAAATATAAAAGCTAAAACCTGAGGCATCATTATGACTCTGGGTATTAAATAACAACTGCTGGAAAGTTTTGGTTACAAATCACTGAAATTATAATTTCCTGATGTATTGTGGGACCAGTTGGACCTTCTGTCTTTACTGCCCCAGATCACAACATCCAAGTAGGAATGCCATTTTCCTGTAGTGAAAATATGTGGAAATTTGGAAGTTTTCAGTGTGAATTGTGGCAATGCCAGGCAATAGCAGCTTTGTTGTGTTGGATTTTTCCTGGATTTTACTGACTGGATTTTATTCCTCCCTAAACTTTCCTTTCCTCCCTGCAGCCGTTACCTGAGCAAAGCCTTCTTTATGTGGTCCAAGCAGAAGAAGTTCACCTCCACTTTCATCAATAATGTCATGTCTCACGTGGAGACAGAACATTCCAGGGCAGCTTGGATGCTGCTTGCCAAGGTGGCTGGCTCTTCCCCCAAGCTGGATTATTCCAAGATCATTGATTCCTGGGACAGTGTCAGCAGGTCAGTGTGTGCTTTGAGCTCCATGCTGCCAGGGAGCCCTCAGTGCCCTTCCACAGATTGCCTTGTAGCTGCTCAAATCCCAGTTTTTCCTTCAAACTGTCACTTCTGCAGCTGGAAATCCAGCAAAGGCTTTGAGATTTGCAGTAACCAACCCTTTCCTCAAGCCCTCTGAGTTTTCATTGGCTTTGACAGGTCTGCCTTAATAATGCATGTCCCAGATGAGAGGGCTGCTCACTGTGGTTTGGTGGAGTGGCTCAGAGCTCCCTGTTGGTTTTGCAGGCAGCAGAGCACGAGCAGTGACACCGTGGGACATGTCCTGTGTGTCATTGGGCACGTGGCAAAGCACCTCCCCAAGAGCAGCTGCGAGGGGCTGAAGGGTGAGTGGCCCTGGCCACCTGCAGAGGCTTTGTGCCTCCACAAACACTTGAAAAGTTTGGAAAAAAACCCTGGTTTTCTATGTGATCTTGTGCCCAGAGAACATCCAGAGCTGGCTGAAGGAGTCTCAGTGTCCCCTGGAGGTGATCAGCCCAGCTGTGGAGACCCTGCAGAAGCTCTGCCAGGCCTCTGTAGCTGCACCAGAGGAGACACAGGTGGGACTTAAAATACACCTTTTAAAATAGCCTGTTCCCCACTCAGGGGGTGTCTGCTGCTGTCTGCAGGCTGTGGGATGATGAGTTCTAAAAAAGGGGCTCTGCTTCCAGCAGCTCGAGCCTGCTCTGCTCAGCTCTGCCTCTGTGCAGAGAACATCCTGGGGCTGAGCCTGGGCTTGTAAGAAATCTTCTGCCTTCAAATGTATTCCCCCACACACCTCTGAAATACCTTGCATTTGCCTTTTGCCCAAGTTTACAGAACTCCTAAAGGAAATTTCCTAAAGGAAACCAGTTGCTGTGCTTGGTCCAGTTTGAAGCCACAGATTTATGCTGTAATCTCTGTATTCTCCATCAGAGCTGCTGGAAATACACATATTTCCTTGACTTCATCCTGGAGACCAAACAGGGAGTTCACAACTTGCTCATAACTTTTTTCTGCCTCCATTTGTTTTATGCCACAGCTCTGTTCTGCTCCCATAGTGGGAAGTTAGGCCATATTTTGTTGGTAAAATAAAAATCTCAGCCTGGACACAATTGCAGAGAAGCCAAAATTGATGCAGGTCTCTGTCCCTGATGATTTCTGTTCGTGCCTGTTTTATATTTCTCTTTCAGTGTAGATGGCAGCTCTTTTATAATAAGCATCCCAATCAAGTTTAGTAAATAATGGGCAGAACTGAGCCCTCTGTGCCTCAGAAGCCAGGGTGGGGGTGATGGTTTCTGGGTTTTTAAATTGACTATCAGAAAATCCTCCCCTGTAGTTATAGCCACAACAGAGTGTTGGCTTAAAATGAAGTGCAGATGTCCCTGTAGTTGGTCACTTCACAAATCTAACAGTTACCATTTATATATGTATTTGGTTATTAAAATTACCACTTTTAGATGGTGGAAACCCAGACATGATGCTTTATATTCACCACAGTGTTGTAGATAATCTGCTTTTCATGGGTTTCCCCTCCACTTTTTGGAATTCATACCATGTTTTCTTGGTTAATGGAGCTGCTTTTTTCAAGCAACATCTAAAAATTCCCACAGACACCTCCAATGTGTTGGGTGCACATGAAACAGTCGCCTAAATCCTTTTTGTTTAAGTCTGTGTGATTTCTATAATGAAGTAAACTTGGGCCTGTGGATCATTTAAAGCCAAATTTTCCAAGGTGTTTTGACACTTGCACACATCCTTTGATGTGCAGGGAGAATTTTAAAGCTCTGAGGCACTGTCAGATTGATTTTAATGGGATCCAGATTATTAAAAGCACATAAAGACTTTGATATTAGGGATTCATGTGTGGACAGATATTACAGCTACCTTTTGTTTAATTAATAAAGTGTTGAATTAATTTTGTTTAATTATGGAACAGGAGCTGCTCAACCAGGTGTGTGGAGATTTGGTATCCACCTGTGAGAGCTACATCTCCAGCATAGTCCTCAAAGAGGATGGAGCAGGGCAGCTGCAGGAAGATCTCTTGGTAAGTTTGGGGATTATTATTTTAAATAAATAACCCTTGAAGGGGATTAAAGGGTGGAGGTGTGCCTGGAGCTGGTGTTCCTCAAAATCCATGCCAAGAACTGGGATCAGAGGAGCGTGCAGGGCCTGTGTGTGTGTGATGAAATCTTGTATTTGGGGGCCTGGGAGCCCACAGCAGTTTTACACACCAGCAGTTTCTTTAAGGACATGGCACCCCATGTATTTTTAATATATGACGTGGTTTTTATCCTTGCTTTTCCACTCAAACTTCTGAGATGATCTGTTTGGAGGAGATGCATGGAATGCTTTGAGGAGTATTTCAGTCTCATTAGATGTGGGGGGAGTGTTGGAGCATATTAAACACACCCACCCAGGATTTCTGTTCCAAAGCCTCCCTTCTGTTCTCCAGCCACTGCCTTGAAGGGACTGAGGGAATTTTGAGTTGTTTTTTGGAGAAGAACCGACTCCTGCTGGCTTAATTTCAGATCAGCCTCTGCCTTTTGGCTGCAGTGCTCTTTCTCTCTGCAGGTGAGACACCTCTTCCTGCTGGGTGAGGCTGCCCAGCTGTGCCCAGCCAAGGTGGACAAACACATCTTCCTTTTGGTTCAGTCCATCCTGGCCTCTTCTGGCAGCAAGGACCAAGGTGAGCCACTCTCCCTCTGCCTTTAGCTTTGCATTTGCAGGCACCACGGTGTGCCAGGCCCTGTTTCCATGCCTGGCCTGTTCTTTTCCAGTGTCTGCCTGCACAGACAGCGAGGAGATGGCCAGCTCCCAGCCACTGTCCCAGTTCAGGGGCTCAGCCATGCCTCCCGTGGTCAGGGCTCACGCACTCATCACTTTAGGTAAGTGCCACCCTGCCCTAAAAATGGGCCTTTGTGTATCTCTGCCTTTCTGGTGAAGTTCTGCCCAGAATCCTGGAGAAAAGGAGGCTCAGGGGGGACCTTGTCGCTCTGCAGCTCCCTGGCAGGAGGGAGGGAACAGGGACAGGACAAGAGGAAACTGCCTCCAGGGGAGGGTCAGGTTGGACATGAGGAAGAATTTCCCCATGGAAAGGGTGGTTAAACATTGGAATGGGCTGCTCAGGGAGGTTTGGTGTCCCAATCCCTGGAATGCCTGATGTGGCACTCAGGGCTCTGGACTGGGTGACAGAGCAGGGATCACTCACAGGTTGGACTCAATGATCCCAGAGGTCTTTTCCAACCTAAATAATTCCATGTAAAGCTCTGGCAGTTGTGTACAGAGAGCCCCAGTGCTCTGTTGGCATTAGCCCAGCTCAGAGCTTTTAGCAATGCAAATATCCATGGAAACAAGTTGGGCAAACCATCAGAACCCTGCCAGCTCTGCTTCTCCAGGTGCTTAATGCATTAATAGTGGTCAATAATTAGCAATATCCCCCAGAGCTGTGCTGTCCTTGTGCTCAGATTTGGGAGCTGAAGGATCATCTCACTTTCAGTAAGATGCTCCAGAGTAAGTGAAGAAAACTTGGTGCTGTTGATGTAGCTTAGAGCAGAATGACTGCACTCAAGTTCTTGTTCTTCTCAACAAGAGGGAAATGCTGCTTTCAGAGCAGCCTGGCCAGCTGCATTCCCAGGATTCTGAGGAGTACCAAGTGAAAGTTCTGGGTTTTAATACTTCCATGGTTAGGAACAAGTTTCTTTTGCAGACAGGCAGCATTATTCTTCCCTTAATTGCTTTGGAAAGTTTAATACTTCTGTGCAGAGCTTGGGAACAGGGAGAAGTGATGTTAGAACTATTGCAGGCTATTTTATTTTAGGTTGGTTCAGTGATGCTCTCAGAGGTGGGTGTCTCCCTGCTATGCCTATGACAGCTGGGGCTGTTCTTTTTAGCTGCTTTGAATAATACCCTGTACACAGAAATAGTTTGCTGTGAAGGAGGGAATTTGGCATGGAGACCCACTCTATAGGTCTAAGGGGAGTTTGGAAGAACTTGGTGTACCATCTCCCTGAGAGATCGTGTAGATTGCTCATCAAGTTCCAGCATGAGTTTCTTGTTTATTCCCTTGTTTACTTCCTGATTCCTTCCCTGGCTCGTTTTGGAGGCAGCATACTGGGCTGGGAAGGAGAATAAATCCCAGCTCTGCTGCTCTGGTGGTGCCTTGGAGTGGCTGCTTAGAACAGAGGCTAGACAGAGTTAAGAGAATAAATGGGGATTTATTAAAGGCCTTTAATAGATGCACCTTGGGCAGGGTTACAGAGGCTAAACCCAAAAGGGATGATGGTCGTGAAGTCTTGTATTTGTGGGGTTCCCAGATGGAGGAAGGAATGATGAATCTGACTCCATGTTTTCAGAAGGCCAATTTATTATTTTATGGTACTATATTGTATTAAAGAATACTATGCTAAACTATACTGAAGAATACAGAAAGGATAGTTACAGAAGGCTAAAAAGATAATAATGAAAACTCATGACTCCTTCCAGAGTCCTGACACAGCTTGGCCCTGATTGGTCATTAAGTCAAAACTATTCACGTTAAACCAATGAAACAATCACCTGTTGGTAAATAATCTCCAAACACATTCCAAAGCAGCAAAACACAGGAAAAGCAGATAATTGTTTTCCTTTTTCTCTGAGGCTTCTGATCTTTCCAGGAGAAGCATCTTGGGCAAGGGCTTTTTCCAGAAAATATGACTGCCACAGTGAGGTTTTCAGACAGATTTAAGTTTGGTCTATTTGCATAGCAGGGGTTAAGCCTCCAATTACAGCTTCAGCTAATGCAGTCAATCATAGTTTGCTTCCTCCCAGTCCACTTTTGTTTGTACTTTTTGGGGCCTGAGGCTGTTGGGTGTCCTTGGATCACAAATCCAGAGAGAAATTGTTTTGTCTGACCACAATGTGAAGAGTTCACTAGACTTTACACAGTGCTTAGAGCTGTGCTGTCTTGGTTTGGAAAGACAGGTGTCTGCTAAGGAAGGCAGGAGCCTCCTCTGAAATGGAGAAAGGAAACCCCCCGCAACTCTGAATTGCTATAAATTTTTAATTAAAAGGCTCTCAGACAAAAAATATGGGAGCAGGAATAACAGTTCTTTACTAGGGAAGAATATAAAAAGATAAAATAAACAATACAGAAAACTAAAACAACACTGACAGAGTCAGAGCACAGCCTGGCACCCTGTGGGTCAGGGTGCTGGCAGCAGTCCCATTGGAATTGTGGCTCAGCCCTCCTGCAGTGCCAGGAGTGGTTCTGCTGGAGCAGGGATCCTGTAGAAGGGTGCAGTCTTCCTCTGAAGATCCAGTGGAAGAGGCAGCTGCTGTTCCTCTGGGAAATCCAGTGGAGAAGCTGTGCTGGTGTTCCAGAATCTCAGATTATATCCAAGTAGGAATGCTTGGCTCCTCCCTCTGGGCTCACATCTCCCAATGGGATGCTGCAGTTCTTATCAGCCATGCAGGGACATTCCATGGCCTGTTATCAGCAGATGTCTTATCAGCCATGCAGGGACATTCCATGGCCTGTTATCAGCAGATGTCTTATCAGCCATGCAGGGACATTTCATGGCCTGTTATCAGCAGATGTCTGCCCAGAGGGAGGAGTGGGTGTGGAAGAGATAAGGAAAACTGCCCCTGAACAGGAGACAACTGCCACACAGATGGCAAATATTACCTGGGATGTGCCAGGCTCTGAAAACCACAAAGCCTAGAATGCCGGGCATCACCAGAGGGGCTGTTTTTCAGGGAAGCTGTGCCTGCAGCACGAGGAGCTGGCCAAGAAGTGCATCGCGGCGCTGGCGCGGGAGCTGGAGGTGTCTCCGGACGTGGCCGTGCGCAACAACGCGGCGCTGGTGCTGTGCGACCTGTGCGTGCGCTACACCTCGCTGGGGGACAGATACATCCCCAACATCTCCCTGTGCCTGCGCGACCCGCACCCCTTCATCCGCAGGCAGACCCTCATCCTGCTCACCAACCTGCTGCAGGTGATGGCGGCGCTCTGCAGGCTCAGGGTGTCTTTAATCCTGAGTTTAGGGTGTTTAAGGCTGGGTTTAGGGAGTGGGTTTTCTGCAGTTGAATGGACAGCACCTCAGTGGGATAATGAGGTTGTTTTTGGTCAGTGGTTGCAACTTTTTTCGTCTTGATTTCTTTGAAATCCCTCCAGTTTCACTCCTCTGTTGATGGCTGTAACAAGCACCACTGTTGCTGTGTTAGGGATGGGGTTGAACAACACACAGACTCTATGTCTCTTCAGAAGACTAACCTGTCTTTATTAGAAATTAATTCTTCTATACACTGTTCTGATACAGGTGGACCTGATTGGTCATTTAATCAACACCCCTCACACCGTTGGCTAATTAAGGAGACATCCTTTGGTAAACATCTTATGAGAAAACTACTGTTCAAAACACCAGCTGCAAGATTGGTTTAATTCTTTCTCTCAGCCTTCTCAAAACTCCCCAGCATAATTCTTGGGAAGGTTTATCTGGCTTTTCTCTCTGACCAGGCTGTCAGTATCCACACACCACAATGCCTTTATGCCTTTTTTTTTTTTCTCTTGCTGTCTCTGCTGATTGTTCTGAAGGTGTGAATATTGAGAGGCTGGAGTTGTTTACCCTCCTAGTTCACATGAGGGCAGGTTTGGAGTGCATTTGGCTCTGAAAACCTTGTTGAAGAGCACACCTGCCATGGGGTGGAAGAACAGATTTTTCTACTTTATTCTTCATACCTGGGATAAACCTCAGTGTGCTGTTGAGGCATTTATGCTGCTTACAGCATCCCCCAAAACACTTGGGGCTGTTTTGGGGTTTATTTTATGTGCCCCTGGCTGAGGTTTTACAGCTTGATCATTTACCTGACTACGATGTGGAGGTTCACACTAAGTTTTCCTGGTTTAGGTTGTTGATTTGTGCTGATTTTTCACAGGAGGAGTTTGTGAAATGGAAGGACTGTCTCTTCTTTCGGTTTGTCAGTGTCTTGGTGGATCCAGACCCAGATATTGCCAGGTAAAAATCTCAGCTGTGAAATAAGGGAGGAGGTGAAGGTCAGAGATGTCTCAAAACCTGTCTCGGTCTTGGCACCTTCACATTGTGAAGGGAAATGCCAGTGATAAATCAGATTATCCCCCTAACCTCTGTACTTCCTTTAGGGTCTGCCGAGGTGCCAGAGAGGTGATGAGCCTCTCTCCAGGTCCTTTGCAAGTCCCAAAGAGTGTCCTTGGGAATGTTCAGCTCTGCTCTATTTAGGACTCAGTTATCCAGAAAAAAAGGAATTTTTGGTAGACAGAGCCTTGTGAAATCTTGTGGTTTTCTGACAGGCTCTATCTCAAGTGCTGGATTTGTTTAAGAACTAAGATTAAATATTTGTTGCAGTTTTCTTTTTCTTATATTGCATTCCTTGCCTTTTCAGCCTTCTGCCACATCTTGTAATTGTCAGAGGAATGACCTGTCAAATGATGTGTCAGAGGAATTATGCACTCTCATTTTAAGTGCATGCTTATGAAGTTTTTGAAGGTTTCAAGGTCTCCAGCTGCTCTGTTATGTGAGAAATGAGTGGGGCAGGTTTCTCTCAGGTGGGGAGGTCATGTAGAAATTAGGGTTACAGAGGAGGACTGGACACCTTGCTGCTTGTTTCTGCCTGGAACAGTCAATCTGAGATGGATATTCCCAGAACCATCAACCTTTTGTCAATTACCATTCACATTTCCTTTTCTCTTCAGTGTCTCTTATATCTAAAAATGTCTTTCCAGTAGATGGTGGCATTGCAGCATCGTGTTCCTCCCATTTCTTTGGGAGCCTTTTCATTTGCATCTGCATTTGGAGACTGCATCCAGACAAAACCACTTTCTTCAAGCCTGGGGTTCCCTTGCAGCTCTTGCAGGACCTTTGGTGATTAACTTGTTGCTGACTGCTGTGTCTCAGCCACAGTGGAACTCAGGGTATTTAAATAATTAAAATGCTGTGCCTGGATTCAAGTTCAGATTTATTTCTGACTCAGTTTGCTTTAATGGCCATAAAAATGAGTGGTGCTGTGGATGCTGGAAATGTCTGTCCCTCTGAGAAAAGGGTGGAAATCAGTGAGCTGGGCAAGAATTAAATGTGATATTGAGGGAGATGTGGCAGAGGAAAATCATCCTCCAGCCTTGAGAGCCCTACACAGCTTAGGGGTGTCTTTTGGGAACTCTCCAGTGATAATTTCTTTCTTCTCCTCCCCTCCAGGTTTGCAGAGTTCTGCCTGGTGCATCTCTTGCTGAAGAGGAACCCCGTGATGTTCTCCCAGCACTTCATCGAGTGCATCTTCCATTTCAACAGCTACGAGAAGCATCAGAAGTACAACAGGTTCCCCCAGAGCCTGCGGTCAGTTGAGCACATTCCTGGCTGATTTTTGCTAAATTATGGGCTGTCTGGCCATGCAGCTCAGTGACAGCACAGCATTTGTGGCACTTGATAATTACCCATGCAACAGAGGGAAAAGAGCCAGGGGAAGCAGTGCTGAGTTGTGCCCTGCCTTCCCTGTGACGCTGCTGTGTGTAATTTGTAGGACTGTGTGCTGTCCTAGCAGGTTTATGGGGCTTAAAAGTGACATGCAAATATCCCTGGCTGATTTAAGGTCTCATTATTCCTGGGAGCTGGCATAATGTGATTTGGGCCTCTGTAAAATGTCGTGCTCTGCCACAGGGCGAAGCAGCTCTTCTCTCTGAAGGGGAAGGAAAACAGGGAGAAGAGGATGAGGATCTACACCTTCCTGCTGGACCATTTCACAGATGAGCAGAGGTTCAGCATCACCACCAAGATCAGCCACAGCATCCTAGGTAAGGGTTTAAAAATGACTTTAAAAATCTGCCAAACAAAAACCTGGTGTCTGTATAAAACCTCGTGATCCAGGTGTTTTATCCTCCTGGCTTGCCCATCACTGCTGCTTCTGGGAAAACAAATTATTTCTTGCCTGTGTCTTCCAGCTTGCTTTGTGGATGAGGTCCTTCCTTTGGACCTGGAAGGCAGTGAGCTTCTCTCAGATACATTTGCAGTCCTCAGCTGCAAAGAAATCAAGCTCTCAAGTATGAGGTCCAAACCTGAGGAAGACGTTCAGGCTGATGAAGATGAGATGGCCATGGCCAATGCTGTCATGCAGGTGGCCCAGAAAAAGCTCATCTCACAGGTGAAGTATTGTATTTGCAGGGACCCTTTTGGCAGGGAGGAATGAGGCATCTGACTCCATGCTCTCAGAAGGCTAATTTATTACTTTATAATACTGTATTATATTAAAGAATACTATACTAAAAAATACAGAAAGGATACTTACTGAATGCTAAAAAGATAATAATGAGAAACTCCTGACTCTTTCCAGAGTCTTGACACAGCTTGGCCCTGATTGACCAAAGAGTAAAAAACAACTCACACCAGAATCCAATGAAACAATCACCTGTGGGTAAACAATCTCCAAACACATTCCAAAGCAGCAAAACACAAGAGAAGTAATGAGATAACATTGTTTTCCTTTTTCTCTGAGGCTTCTCAGCTTCCCAGGAGAAAAATCCTGGGTGAAGGGATTTTTTCAGAGAACGTGAATGCCACAGTGAGAGGCACTTGCTGTGCTGTGTCTTGTAAAAGCACAATATGAAGGCAGAATTTGTGATGCTTGTTGTGGAGGTGGAGGGATCAGAAGTGCATTTCCCAGGAGCCAGGGGAGCTGTGCTGAGCTGGATTTGTTCCCCACTCCTCTCCTTGGTGAGGCATTTGAGCGGAACAATGATTTTCCTGCACCTCTGGGCAATTTGCCTTCACTGTGAGATCTGAGTGACTTAGTGATGCATCTGAAAAGGCTCCACTTAGGTTAAAAGCCTCTGTGCATGTGTGTGGTGTAAGAGCAGCCTTAATTACAGTGATTCCCTGGCTGTGGAGGGATAACTCCTCTGAGGAGCCACAGAATGGCTTCTCCTTCACTGCCTCGCATAACTGTTCATGCCTTGTTCACAAAAAGGTTCAAAAGAAGAATTTCATCGAAAACATCATCCCAATAATCACGTCACTCAAGTCCCTGATGGAGCAGAAGAGGATCCCAGCTCTTAAGGACCTGATGAACTGCCTGCGGGTAAGGGGAAGTGTTTTCCTCTCGGTCCTGATGTTTTG